>NW_027516478.1:0-370723 GCF_048772815.1 Callospermophilus lateralis
AAATGAGGTATGTCACATTCTTTGGAACTGAATGAGGGTCACTGCCTTGGCAACCACTTTGTCCTAACAGTTGCTTCCAAGGGTTACATAAGATGGAGGTTTCCCCTACTTCCTGTGACACTTTCATAAGGTAGAATGTATATCAACCATTGGCACCCCGGGAACAGCTCTCCACTCAGGCCTGGATTGTTCCACCTTGTCTACAATAAGAAGAGAGAGGCAGATGCAGACACATCCCTTCATCCTGACCAGGTTGTTTGCCATGGAAGATGACTTTTGCTCTCTCAGGTGCTTCATACCTGCCTACAACTTCTCCAGGTATCATTTGTGCATGGACATTT
This sequence comes from Callospermophilus lateralis, assembly GCF_048772815.1. Taxonomy (NCBI): domain Eukaryota; kingdom Metazoa; phylum Chordata; class Mammalia; order Rodentia; family Sciuridae; genus Callospermophilus; species Callospermophilus lateralis. The sequence goes on from NW_027516478.1 coordinate 342, forward strand.
GAGGTTCTCACTGGTGGAAGATCCCCAACTTTCCTGTATTGTAAGAACCCTCTGTCCCTGCTCTTCTGTAATATGATTGAGGGAACAGTGTATACTTGGGGTTAAAAACAGGTTTGATTTGGTGACGAATGATTCTGTGCGATGAATAGATGGGATTGGCAACCTGCAATATTTACAAGAATATAGAGGTGAAATATAAGTATGAAAAAAGAAATCTAGGTATGCTTTGAAGCCCAGAAGGGTTTTGCCATTGATTGGGATACTTAGCTTTGAATTATGTCTGCAAAGATGTCTCAGATAATTTGATATACAATGGCATAGGACCTTGTACATTGGATGATTGAATTTAGAAGAGAACATCCAGTCAAAAAGGGATATTCAGTAGGATTAGGAAGATAGTCGGTAGGTTTAGGAAGACGAGTGAGTATAGGATTTGGACCAAAAGTTCTTTAGCAATAGACTTTTGGTTATAGAGTGAATGTAAAATGTCAGCACATATGAAGAGTCAGACACTATGTTGAACTGGGGAAAATATGTAGAAAAGCAGATATCAATGGAAAACATTACGAAATCAGGCAAAGTATAAAGTGAGGGATAGAATTAGACCTTTTCAACAGGGTTGAGTTTCAATATATAAATTAGGAAAAAACAAAATATGTAGTCACCAATAGGAGTGACAATTGACAGCATTAGGCAACCTGGACATGGATGTTTTAGAAATCATGTTCACTTTCCATTTAGGCTTTGGTACAATCATAAGTGTGACCTTTCCATTTTTTGTCCAGAATATTATTGTGATAATGAGGTGACATGAGTATTTCTTTCACCATTTCTGGGAGCAATATATTGAAGATGTAAATTAGAATCGGGGGTACAAATAGGTGTACCCTGTTTCTATGAACATAGAGAAAAACACGAATAGACCATACTGTGAATAAATAATAGAACTTTTTTGAACTTTAAATAATGAATTGAACTGATATCTGAAAAATAAAAGGAAATTGTATATTGATATACAATCATTCATTCCAACCAGTTATATATCTAATGGAAATATTAGTGTTTGGTTTATCATGAAGAGTGTGTGAGTTTTGCTTCAAAATGATTATGGAAATTCAAAATAATGTGTTTGGAAAGAAGTCTCATGAAAAGACCAGTCAAGAAACCCTGACAATACATGTGTTCTGAAGCAAGAAGTGATTAATGTTGAAACAAATGCCTAATAATTTGTGAACTTGTGGATGAAATGTATATCCTATGATGTGCAAAAACTGAAGAAACAATAATGTACCAGTGTCGAATACAAATGAATGACAAATTACATATCATGTCCCATAGGAGTCTACTTGCATTGATTTTAGACTGGGTCAGATACTGTAGAATAATTAGGATTTGTATGCACCCTTCACTGAAGTTAGTAGTCAGTACTAGGAAACAAATATGTATTTCAGGTGGATGAATATTTCTGATTATAATCTTGTGAAAAAGTTGATTATAAATCAACATACATGAACATGAAGGAATTCAGAGAGTGTATACTAGACACATATATTTCATATTTGGAAAACCTTGGAGAGTATATCTATATCTATATCTATACACACACACACACACACACACACACACACACAACACTCACAGACATTAAAATGTACCAATATAAATGCCAATCGAAACTCATCAGTAAATATACATCATCCACAGATGCAAAAAATATTTATGTTTCTGAACATGAGTTATGTATAATGTTGTTCTTCTAGGACGCTCTCTTATAGGTTGAATTTTCATTTCCAACAGCATTTAGGAGGAGTGAACACTTCTCACAATTTGTATCTGCCAAGACATCCACCTTACAAAAATGTACGTGTGATACCTGGTAGGATTCTATATATGCATATAAATATACATGTGTGAATAGGCTACAGAAATTGGAAACAAGTATTCACATATTTGTTAAGTTTAAAAAACCATGGAGAATATTTCAATTAAAATTTGACTAGATGTATAACCCCTACCTTATATAATGCAAATGTCAAGTCCAACTATAGAACATGTCTCCTCTGAAGTGCTTGTATTTCTATTGTGTTGGGTTAATTTTCCCCATTATATTAGGATGAATAGTCTGAGTCTACTAGGTATGGGTTAGTGTCAGGGATTCAGTACATCGAATGAAAAATTGGAAAATGAATCCAATGTGTATGTAAATATATGCTGCACAAATATCCTCCCGCTCTCATCCAAAACAATGCCTTGACATTACCTTCACCCCAAGTAAGACACAATTAGAGGAGAAGAGTTACACAATCAGTGAATACATATCTGGAATGGAAAATGCTCAGGAGTTCACAACCTTGGAGGTGGTTTAGGAGTTTCCAAAAGTAAGGGACATGGTAAACACTCCACAAACATGTAACTCTGCTGGCCTAAAAACTTTTTGAGAAACTGCCTCTGAGCTTCCGCACTTGAAATATATGTTGTTTTCATGAGATTTGGCTTCCTTTGTAGTGAGACCATCAAAGCTGGGTCTGCATCTATGTGACCTGGAGGACATGGTTTCTTATTTTCCAATGAACAAGATGAAGCAGTGCTGAATCCTCTCTTTATAGGTAAACTGAGGCCACTGGGGACTAAGTGTCTCCCCGTCTCCCCGTGTGGACTGTGAAGCCACTTGGTCCTCCTCCACTTTTTGTGGTGTTTAGGCTGCTGCACTGTGAGTTTGGTATTTGTTTCACGAAATACTAGCAGCTAAACTGGGACACAGTGCTGGAGGGAGTTCTGTCACGTGTGGTGAGTCAGGGTCTGCAAGAGAATGCACCAACTAGGCTTCTATCTCTCACAGCTTGCCCCATTGCCCCCTTGTCCATATCAACCTGATTCTTAATTTTCCTCTTAAAACTCTCCATATAACAAGATGCCTTTACATATAAGGGTCTGCTGGCAGCACCATGTCAGTTACAAGCCATTGGAATCCAATGGTAGATGCACATGGTCCTACCACGGATGTTTTATCAAACGCCTCCCCACCACTGCTCTAGACCCACTACTCAGCAGGCTCCAAATTACTGGCATCTCTGTTCTACACCATTTTCATGAAACTCAGTAAATCAAGGCACTGTCTGGTATACTCATGATCAGCAATAAGACATCCAATGTTTCTCCAGTGCCACCTGGTCATTGGAATTTCAAAATTTCATGGTATTTATCTAGTCATTTTTCAAGCATGAAGTTGGAGGCACTGTGGGTTTCAATTCATTCAGCAAACATTAAATGGTGAGGAAGCTCATTTCAATGAAATCTCTGGAGAAATCTCACAGGCAAGGCTTCCCAAAGAATGGACAAAAGGTCACATTAGGCCAGGCCCATTGAGGTCTACAATGTGAGGTGCATGTGTGTTTTGACTCTCAACTATGGATGCCATTTCTTTAAGAATAAAACCATGTGATATCCTTGCTGAGATTCCCAGGCCTCTGTGGAAATCTACCCGGGGCCTAGGTCTCAGTTTCCAAGAGCGACTTTCATGCGTGGCCTCTTAAAATCCCAACCAAAATTCATAGCAATGCTTCTCTGAGTTCAGTTCCAAAACCCAGTGTTTATGGGAATCACACCAGAGTTCAAGCCCACGTGGAACCAGTCATTTTTTCCAATGCCACACAAATGACCAACATTAAAACCAAAACACTCCCACATGGCCCTCACCTTATTCCATATAGTCAATCATCTTAAACTCTGGCTGGAGGTTTCCATGAGGGGTGCAGCCCAAGACAGTGTCCAAAATCAGCTCGTTTGCCCCTCACTTGCCTAAAGTCAGGGTAGCCTGGACACCGTTGCTGTGAACCAGGAGTGAACAAATAAGCCTGCCGTTAATACTTCTATGTTTCTCCAATTTGAGGCTACTGATTTTAGGTATCGATTCTTTAGGTGATTTAGAGTCATGCGAAAACACAAGCACCTCTGCAGGGCTTTGAAGAACTCATTTGACTCACAGAATCCCTATTCTCATTTGTTGGAGTGCAGGAACCTAACAGAGGAAGGCAAGAGTCTTCATCCACAATGAATGATATTTTTTGCCATTTGGTTTTGGAAGCTCACATGGGATCATTCTTAAGTTCCATCAGGTGCTGAGAATCTAAGTCACAGCCACACACAGGACCAAGAGGCTGATAAAGACACATCCCTTTCCAAAGCAATTAAGCAAAGAACCACAGGTGAGGCCCATTCATTTCCATATGAAAACTGTTTTCTTCAGCCTTCACAAAGGGGTGGCCTGAGGCAAAGACCTTCCTGACATTCAGTGCAACACAACAATAAGTAAGCAAAAAGCCCAAAGCAGTGTTTCTGCACTGAGACTTTCCTGGTCACACTGATATCTGAGTTTTCTGAGATGCTCGCCATTCTCTTCAACTATCCTTTACATGGCCATGTCACAGAGCTTGGAGGTGGTACATATTTTGGACCCAAATCCCTGAGCCCATTCTGGAGAGAGGCCAGAATTCAGGAAGAAAACAACAACTTAGAAAGATAGCAGGTGTTGCACATCGATAAGAAAAGCTGCAGTCCATTCATATATTGGCCAGGATGAATTATAGGGAAGATTTATACTAGACAGGACACATCCATTAATGCATTCTCTTTTCTAATGTCTACAACAACGGACACAGTGGGATACACATAAACAGAAACACTCGCCTTGTCAAATGACTTACTAGAAACTGTCTGCTCCAAACCAAACAAACCGCCTTTTGGATCTATTCTCAGAACATGAGACAAAACAACAAACCCACACCCACTCCCACAAAGGCACCTCCTTCCCCCAAGTAGGTCTGTGACTATCCGGAGTGTCCTCTGACTGGTGGGCCATACTATGTTCCCCCGAAATGGCCTGTCTTCTCTCAGATCTTGTTTCCTTGACCAACTCTGTGAAGATGTCAGGAAAATGTGGTTAGCCACTACCTGTTTTCTCAGGAAAGGTCCATCTTCAGAGCTCTCCTGGCATTTGGCCATCCTCACATCATTAGGTACCAAGAAAACTGACTCTGTCCTTGGTAAATCCAAACAAGTGAGCCCACTGGGCCTGGGACTGGGACTGCCTCTGGGTGCCTGGCTTCTTGGATACCAAGTTCAGAGAGTTCCATCACCAAGGAAATGAGGTATGTCACATTCTTTGGAACTGAATGAGGTCACTGCCTTGGCAACCACTTTGTCCTAACAGTTGCTTCCAAGGGTTACATAAGATGGAGGTTTCCCCTACTTCCTGTGACACTTTCATAAGGTAGAATGTATATCAACCATTGGCACCCGGGAACAGCTCTCCACTCAGGCCTGGATTGTTCCACCTTGTCTACAATAAGAAGAGAGAGGCAGATGCAGACACATCCCTTCATCCTGACCAGGTTGTTTGCCATGGAAGATGACTTTTGCTCTCTCAGGTGCTTCATACCTGCCTACAACTTCTCCAGGTATCATTTGTGCATGGACATTTGAGGTTCTCATCTGGTGGAAGATCCCCAACTTTCCTGTATTGTAAGAACCCCTCTGTCCCTGCTCTTCTGTAAAATGATTGAGGGAACAGTGTATACTTGGGGTTAAAAACAGGTTTGATTTGGTGACGAATGATTCTGTGCGATGAATAATGGGATTGGCAACCTGCAATATTTACAAGAATATAGAGGTGAAATATAAGTATGAAAAAAGAAATCTAGGTATGCTTTGAAGCCCAGAAGGGTTTTGCCATTGATTGGGATACTTAGCTTTGAATTATGTTCTGCAAAGATGTCTCAGATAATTTGATATACAATGGCATAGGACCTTGTACATTGGATGATTGAATTTAGAAGAGAACATCCAGTCAAAAAGGGATATTCAGTAGGATTAGGAAGATAGTCGGTAGGTTTAGGAAGACGAGTGAGTATAGGATTTGGACCAAAAGTTCTTTAGCAATAGACTTTTGGTTATAGAGTGAATGTAAATGTCAGCACATATGAAGAGTCAGACACTATGTTGAACTGGGGAAAATATGTAGAAAAGCAGATATCAATGGAAACATTACGAAATCAGGCAAAGTATAAAGTGAGGGATAGAATTAGACATTTTCAACAGGGTTGAGTTTCAATATATAAATTAGGAAAAAACAAATATGTAGTCACCAATAGGAGTGACAATTGACAGCATTAGGCAACCTGGACATGGATGTTTTTAGAAATCCATGTTCACTTTCCATTTAGGCTTTGGTACAATCATAAGTGTGACCTTTCCATTTTTTGTCCAGAATATTACTGTGATAATGAGGTGACATGAGTATTTCTTTCACCATTTCTGGGAGCAATATATTGAAGATGTAAAATTAGAATCGGGGGTACAAATAGGTGTACCCTGTTTCTATGAACATAGAGAAAAACCACGAATAGGCCATACTGTGAATAAATAATAGAACTTTTTTGAACTTTAAATAATGAATTGAACTGATATCTGAAAAATAAAAGGAAATTGTATATTGAAATACAATCATTCATTCCAACCAGTTATATATCTAATGGAAATATTAGTGTTTTGGTTTATCATGAAGAGTGTGTGAGTTTTGCTTCAAAATGATTATGGAAATTCAAAATAATGTGTTTGGAAAGAAGTCTCATGAAAAGACCAGTCAAGAAACCCTGACAATACATGTGTTCTGAAGCAAGAAGTGATTAAAGTTGAAACAAATGCCTATTAATTTGTGAACTTGTGGATGAAATGTATATCCTATGATGTGCAAAAACTGAAGAAACAATAATGTACCAGTGTCGAATACAAATGAATGACAAATTACATATCATTTCCCATAGGAGTCTACTTACATTGATGCTAGACTGGGTCAGTTAATGTTGTTAATTAGGATTTCTATGCACCTTTCACTGAAGTTAGTTTTCAGTACTACAAAACAAATATGTATTTCAGTTGGATGAATATTTCTGATTATAATCTTGTGAAAAGTTGATTACAAATCCACATACATGAACATGAATGATATAGAGAGTGTATATTAGACACATACATTTTATATTTTGAATAATTTGGAGAGTATATCTATATCTATATCTATACCTATATCTATCTATCTATCTATCTATATCTATCTATCTATATCTATGTATATATCTATATATATATATATATATATATATATATATATATATACACACACACACAAACACATACACACCCACAACACTCACAGACATTAAAAAGTACCAATATAAATGCCAATCTGAATTCATCAGTAAATATATATCATCCACAGAGGCAAAAATATTTATATTACTGAACATGAGTTTATGTATAAAGTTGTTCTACTAGGACGCTCTTTTATAGGTTGAATTTTCATTTTCAATAGCATTTAGGAAGAGTGAACACTTCTCACTATTTGTATCTGCCAAGACTGCCACCTCACAAAAATGTACGTGTGATACCTGGTAGGATTCTATATATGCATATAAATATACAGGTGTGAAGAGGCTACAGAAGAAGGAAACAAGAATTCACATATTTGTTAAGTTTAAAAAAAAATGGAGAATATTTGAATTAAAATTTGACTAGATTTATAACCCCTACCTTATATAATGCAAATGTCGAGTCCAACTATATAACATGTCTCCTCTGAAGTGCTTGTATTTCTATTGTGTTGTGTTAATTTCCCCCATTATATTAGGATGAATAATCTGAGTCTACTAGGTATGGGTTAGTGTCAGGGATTCAGTACTTCGAATGGAAAATTGGAAAATGAATCCAATGTGTATGTAAATATATGCTGCACAAATATCCTCCCACTCTCATCCAGAACAATGCCTTGACATTACCTTCACCCCAAGTAAGACACAATTAGAGGAGAAGAGTTACAAAATCAGTGAATACATATCTGGAATGGAAAATGCTCAGGAGATCATAACCTTGGAGGTGGTAGAGGAGTTTCCAAAACTAGGGGACAGGGTCAACACTCCACAAACATGGAGCTCTGCTGGCCTAAAAACTTTTTGAGAAACTGCCTCTGAGCTTCCGCACTTGAAATATATGTTGTATTCAGGAGATTTGGCTTCCTTTGTAGTGAGACCATCAAAGCTGGGTCTGCATCTATGTGACCTGGAGGACATGGTTTCTTATTTTCCAATGAACAAGATGAAGCAGTGCTGCATCCTCTTTTTGTAGGTAAACTGAGGCCACTGGGGACTAAGTGTCTCCCCGTGTGGACTGTGAATCCATTTGTTCCTTCTCCTCTTTTTGTGGTGTTTTTATGCTGCACTGTGCGTTTGGTATTTGTTTCACGAAATACTAGGAGATAAACTGGGACACAGTGCTGGAGGGAGTTCTGTCATGTGTGGTGGGTCAGGGTCTGCAAGAGAATGCACCAACTATGCTTCTATCTCTCACAGCTTGCCCCATTGTCCCCTTGTCCATATCAACCTGATTCTTAATTTTCCTCTTAAAACTCTTCGTATAACAAGATGCCTTTACATATAAGGGTCTGCTGGCTGCACCATGTCAGTTACAAGCCATTTGGAATCCAATGGTAGATCCACATGGCCCTACCACGGATGTTTTATCAAACACCTCCCCACCACTGCTCTAGACCCACTATTCAGCAGGCTCCAACATACTGGCATCTCTGTTCTACACCATTTTCATGAAACTCAGTAAATCAAGGCACTGTCTGGTATACTCATGATCAGCAACAGGACATCCAATGTTTCTCCAGTGCCAGCTGGTAATAGGAATTTCAAAAATTTCATGGTATTTATCAAGCCATTTTTCAAGCATGAAGTTGGAGGCACTGTGGGTTTCAATTCATTCAGCAAACATTAAATGTTGAGGAAGCTCATTTCAATGAAATCTCTGGAGAACTCTCACAGCAAGGCTTCCCAAAGAGTGGACAATAGGTCACATTAGGCCAGGCCCATTGAGGTGTACAATGTGATGTCCATGTGTGTTTAGACTCTCAACTATGGCTGCCATTTCTTTAAGAATAAAATAATGTAATATCCTTGCTGAGATTCCCAGACCTCTGTGGAAATCCACCCGGGGCCTAGGTCTCAGTTTCCAAGAGTGACTTTCATGCTTGGCCTCTTAAAATCCCAACAAAATTCATAACAATGCTTCCCTGAGTTCACTTCCAAAACCCAGTCTCTAAGGGGAATCACACCAGAGTTCAAGCCCACGTGGACCCAATCATTTATTCCAATGCCACACAAATGAGCAACATTAAAACCAAAACACTCCCACATGGCATTCACCTTATTCCATATAGTCAATCATCTTAACTTCTGGCTGGAGGTTTCCATGAGGGGCGCAGCCCAAGACAGTGTCCAAAATCAGCTCCTTTGTCCCTCATTTGCCTAAAGTCTGGGTAGCCTGGACACCGTTGCTGTGAACCAGGAGTGAACAAATAAGCCTGCCTTTAATACTTCTGTGTTTCTCCAATTTGAGGCATACTGATTTTAGGTATCGATTCTTTAGATGATTTAGAGTCATGCGAAAACACAAGCACCTCTGCAGGGCTTTGAAGAACTCATTTGACCCAAAGAATTCCTATTCTCATTTGATGGAGTGCAGGAACCTAACAGAGGAAGGCAAGAGACTTCATCCACAATGAATGATATTTTATGCTATTTTGGTTTTGGAAGCATACATGGGATCATTCTTAAGATCCATCAGGTGCTGAGAACCTAAGTCACAGCCACACACAGGTCCAAGAGGCTGATAAAGACACATCCCTTTCCAAAGCAATTAAGCAAAGAGCCACAGGTGAGGCCCATTCATTTCCATTTGAAAACTGTTTTCTTCAGGCTTCACAAAGGGGTGGCCTGAGGCAAAGACCTTCCTGACATTCAGTGCAACACAACAATAAGTAAGCAAAAGGCCCAAAGCGGGGTTTCTGCACTGAGACTTTCCTGGTCACACTGATATCTGATTTTTCTGAGATGCTCGCCATTCTTTTCAGCTATCCTGTACATGGCCATGTCACAGAGCTTGGAGGTGGTACATATTTTGGACACAAATCCATGAGCCTATTCTGGAGAGTGGCCAGAATTCAGGAAGAAAACAACAACTTAGAAAGATAGCAGGTGTTGCACATCGATAAGACAAGCTGCAGTCCATTCATATATTGGGCAGGATGAATTATGGGAAGTTTTATACTAGACAGGACACATCCATTAATGCATTCTCTTTTCTAATGTCTACAACAACGGACACAGTGGGATACACAGAAACAGAAACACTCGCCGTGTCAAATGACTTACTAGAAACTGTCCACTTCAAACCAAACAAACCGCCTTTCCTATCTATTCTCAGAACATGAGACAAAACAACAAACCCACACCCACTCCCACAAAGGCACCTCCTTCCCCCAAATAGGTCTGTGACTATCCGGAGTGTCCTCTGACTGGTGGGCCATACTATGTTCCCCCAAAATGGCCTGTCTTCTCTCAGATCTTGTTTCCTTGACCAACTCTGTGAAGATGTCAGGAAAAAGTGGTTAGCCACTACCTGTTTTCTCAGGAAAGGTCCATCTTCAGAGCTCTCCTGGCATTTGGCCATCCTCACATCATTAGGTACCAAGAAAACTGACTCTGTCCTTGGTAAATCCAAACAAGTGAGCCCACTGGGACTGGGACAGGGACTGCCTCTGGGTGCCTGCCTTCTTGGATACCAAGTTCAGAGATTTCCATCACCAAGGAAATGAGGGATGTCACATTCTTTGAAACTGAATGAGGTCACTGCCTTGGCAACCACTTTGTCCTAACAGTTGCTTCCAAGGGTAACATAAGATGGAGGTTGCCCCTACTTCCTTTGACACTTGTATTAGGTAGAATGTATATCAACCATTGGCAAATGGGAACAGCTCTCCACTCAGGCCTGGTTTCGTCCACCTTCTCTACAATAAGAATAGAGAGGCAGATTCAGACACATCCCTTCATCCTGACCAGGTTGTTTGCCATGGAAGATGACTTTTTCTCTCTTAGGTGCTTCATACCTGCCTACAACTTCTCCAGGTATCATTTGTGCATGGATATTTGAGGTTCTCATCTGGTGGAAGATCCCCAACTTTCCTGTATTGTAAGAACCCCTCTGTCCCTGCTCTTCTGTAAAATGATTGAGGGAACAGTGTATACTTATGGTTAAAAACAGGTTTGATTTGGGTTACGAATGATTCTGTGCGATTAATAATGGTATTGGGAACCTGCAATATTTACAAGAATATAGAGGTGAAATATAATTATGAAAAGAGAAACCTAGTTATGATTTGAAGCCCAGAAGGGTTTTGCCCTTGATTGGGATACTTAGCTTTGAATTATGTTCTGCAAAGATGTCTCAGATAATTCGATATACAATGGCATAGGACCTTGTACATTGGATGATTGAATTTAGAAGAGAACATCCAGTCAAAAAGGGATATTCAGTAGGATTAAGAAGATAGTCAGTAGGTTTAGGAAGAAGAGTGAGTATAGGATTTGGACCAAAAGTTCTTTAGCAATAGACTTTCGGTTATAGAGTGAATGTAAATATCAGCACATATGAAGAGTCAGTCACTATGATGAACTGGGGAAAATGTGTAGAAAAGCAGATATCAATGGAAACATTACGAAATCAGGCAAAGTATAAAGTGAGGGATAGAATTAGACATCTTCAACAGGGTTGAGTTTGAATATATAAATTAGGAAAAAACAAATATGTAGTCACCAATAGGATTGACAATTGACAGCATTAGACAACCTGGACATGGATGTTTTTAGTAATCCATTTTCACTTTCCATTTAGGCTTTGGTACAATCATAAGTTTGACCTTTCCATTTTTTGTCCAGAATATTACTGTGATAATGAGGTGACATGAGTATTTCCTTCACCATTTCTGGGAGCAATATATTGAAGATTTAAAATTAGAATTGGGGGTACAAAGAGGTGTACCCTGTGTCTATTAAGATAGAGATAAAGCATGAATAGACCATACTGTGAATAAATAATATAACTTTTTTGAACTTTATATAATGAATTGAATTGATATCTGTAAAATTACAGGAAATCGTATATTGATATACAATCATTCATTCCAACCAGTTATATATCTAATGGAAATATTATTGTTTGGTTTATCATGAAGAGTGTGTGAGTTTTGCTTCAAAAGTGATTATGGAAATCAAAAATAATGTGTTTGGAAAGAAGTCTCATGAAAAGACCAGTCAAGAAACCCTGCCAATACATGTGTTCTGAAGCAAGAAGTGATTAATGTTGAAACAAATGCCTATAAATTTGTGAACTTGTGGATGAAGTGTATAACTTAAAATGTGCAAAAACTGAAGAAATAATAATGTACCAGTGTTGAGTACATATGAACGTCAAATTACATATCATGTCCCATAGGAATCTACTTGCATTGATGTTAGACTGGGTCAGTTACTGTAGAATAATTAGGATTTGTATGCACCATTCACTGAAGTTAGTTTTCAGTACTAGGAAATAAATATGTATTTCAGGTGGATGAATATTTCTGATTATAATCTTGTGAAAAGTTGATTATAAATCCACATACTTGAACATGAATGAATTTAGAGAGTTTACATTAGACACATATATTTCATATTTTGAAAAATCTGCAGAGTGTACAGATATATTACACACACACACACACACACACACACACACACAAACACACAAAACACTGACAGACATTTAAAAGAAGCAATATAAATTGCAATAGAAATTCATCAGTAAATATATATCACCCACAGATGCAAAAATATTTATTTTACTGAACATGAATTTATGTATAATGTTCTTCTACTAGGAAGCTCCCCTATAGGTTGAATTTTCAGTTCCAACAGCGTTTAGAAGGTGTGAACTCTTCTCACAGTTTGTATATGCCAAGTCAGCCACTTCAAAATGTACGTGTGATACCTGGTAGGATTCTATATATGCATACAAATATACAAGTGTGAATAGGCTAAAGAGAAAAGAAAACAAGAATTCTCGTATTTTTTAAGTTTAAAAACTTATGGAGAACTTCTTCGATTAAAAATTGACTAAATTTATAACTTTTACCTTATATAATGCAAAAGGCAAGTCCATCTATACAACATGCCTCCAATGAACTGCTTGTATTTCTATAGGTTTGGGTTATTTTTCTCTATCATATTAGGATGAGTTTTTTGAGTCTAGTAGGTATGGGTTAGTGTCAGGGATTCAATATTTCAAAATGAAAATTGGAAAATGAATCCAATTTGTATGCATATATATGCTGCACAAATATCCTCCCACTCTCATCCAGAACAATGCCTTGACATTACCTTCACCCCAATAAGACACAATTAGAGGAGAAGTGTTAGAAAATCAGTGAACACATATCTGGAATGGAAAATGTTCAGGAGTTCACAACCTTGGAGGTGTTAGAGGAGTTTCCAAAAGCAAGGGACAGGGTAAACACTCCACAAACATGGAGCTCTGCTGGCCTAAAAACTTTTTGAGAAACTGCCTTGAGATAGGGCACTTAAATATATGTTGTTGTCAGGAGATTTGGCTTCCTTTGTAGTGAGACCATCAAAGCTGGGTCTGCATCTATGAGACCTGGAGGACATTGTTTCTGATGTTTCAATGAACATGAGGCAGCAGTGCTGATATTTTTCTTTTTAGGTAAACTGTGGCCTCTGGGCTCTAAGTGTCTCCCCGTTGAACTGTGAAGCCATTTGGCCCTCCTACACTTTTTGTGGGGTTTTTGCTGCTGCACTGGTAGTTTGGTATTTGCTTCATAAAATAGAAGGAGTTCAACTGGGACACAGTGCTGGAGGGAGTTCTGTCACGTGTGGTGGGTCAGGGTCTGCAGGAAAATGCACCAACCAATCTTCTATCCCTCAAAGCTTGCCCCATTGCATCCTTGTCCATAGCAACCTGATTCTGAACATTGCCCTGAATCCTCTCCATATAACAAGATGCATTTACTTATAAGGGTCTGCTGGCTGCACCATGTAAGCCACAAGCCATTTTTAAGCCAATGGAAGATCCAAATTGCTCCAACACAGAAGTTTTATCACACTCCTGCCCACCACAACTCTAGGCCCACTTCTTAGGAGCCTGAAACTTACTGGGACCTCTGTTGTACACCATTTTCATAAAACCCAGTCAAGCAAGGCACTGTCAGGTACATCCATGATCAGCAGCAGGACATCCAAAGGTTCTCTAGTGCAACCTAGTCATGGGAATTTCAAAAATTTCATGGTATTTATCTAGACATTTTACAAGGATGAAGTTGGAAGCACTGTGGGTTTCAATTTTTTCAGGAACCATTAAATGGTGAGGAAGATTATTTCAATGAAAGCTCTGAAGAACCCTCACAGGCAAGGCTTCTCAAAGAGTGAACAAAAGGTCACATTAAGCCAGGCCCATTGAGGTCTACAATGTGAGTTCCATGTGTGTTTTGACTCTCAAATATGGCTGCCAAGTCTTTCGAATGAAATCATGTGATACCTTGGCTGAGATTCCCAGTGCTCTGTGCAAAGCCACTCTGGGGCTAGATCTCAGTTTCCCAGGGTGACTCTCATACATGGCCTCTTTAATCCCAACACAATACATGGCAATACTTTTCTGAGGTCAGTTTCTGAACTCAGTCTCTAAGGGGAATCACACCAAAGTTCAAGCCCAGGTAGACCCAGTTATGTCTTCCAACTGCCACACAAATATCCACAATTAAATCCAAAACACTCCCACATGTCACTCATCTTTTCTATATACCCACTCATCATAACCTCTGGCTGGAGGTTTCCATGAAGGGTGCTGCCCAAGACAGTGTCCAAAATAACCACCCTTGTCCCTCATTTGCCTAAAATCAGGGTGGCCTGGACATCCTTCCAGTGAACCAGGAGTGATCAAATTGGCCGGCCATTAAGATGGCACTGCTTCTCCAATTTGAGGCCTACTGACTGTGGGGTTTAGAGTCTTTATGTGATTTGGAGTCATGAGAAAAATCAAGCACTTATGGGCTATCCTCTACAGGGTTTTGAGGAACACATTTAAACCAAATGATCACTATTCTCACTTGATGAAGGTCAGGAACCTTACAGAGGAATGCGAGAGACTTCATCCAAAATGAATGCTCTTTTGTCTATTTTGGTTTTGGATGCACACATGGGATCTTTCTTTAGATCCATCAGGTGCTAAGAATCTAAGCCACAGCCTCACACAGGGCCAAAAAGCTGATTCAGACACATCCCTTTCCAAAGCAATTAAGCAAAGAGCCACAGGTGATGCCCATTCATTTCTATTTGAAAACTATTTCTTTTGACTCTACAAAGGTGTGGCCTGAGGCAAAGACGTTCTGACATTCAGGGCAACAGAACAATTGGTAAGCAAAAGGCCCAAAGCAGGGTTTCTCCATTAGAATTTTCTGGTCACACTCATATCTGAGTTTTCTTAGATGCTCCCATTCCTTTCAGCAATCCAGTACATGGCCAAGTCTCAGAGCTTGGAGGTGGTACATATTTTGGACACAAAACAATGAGACTATTCTGGAAATTGGCCAGAATTCAGGAAGAAAACAGGACCTTAGCAAGATTGTAGGAGTTGCCCACCCATAAGTCAAGCCACAGTCCACTCATAAATTGGGCAAGATGAATCTTGGGAAGCTTTCTACTAGTCAGGACACATACAATGATTCATTCTCTTTTCTAATGTCTAAAACCACGGACACAGTGGGATACACTGACAAAGAGACACTGGCCTTGTCAAACGACTTACCAGAAACAGTTCACTCCAAAACAAACAAACCGCCTTTCCTACCTATTCTCAGAACATGAGACAAAACCTGAAACCCACACCCACACACACAAAGGCAGCTCCTTCCCCCAAGTAGGTCTGTGACTATCAGGAGTGTCCTCTGACAAGTGGGCCATACTATGTTCTGATGAAATCGCCTGTCCTGTGTCACATATGGTCTCATTGGCCGAATCTGTGAAGTTGTCACTAGCCAGCTGTGAGCAACTACCTGCTTTCTCAGGAAAGGCCTCTCTTCAGAGCTTTCCTGACATTTGTCCATCCTCACATCAGTAGGTACCAAGAAAGACTGACTCTGTCCTTGTTAAATCCAAACAAGTGAGACCACTGGGACTGGGAATGGGACTGGCTCTGCGTGCCTGGCTTCCCGGATCCCAAGTTCAGAGAGTTTCATCACCAAGGAAGTGAGGTGAGATTACTTCCTTCAGGAATTTAATGAGGTCACTGCCTTGGCAACCACTTTGTCCTAACAGTAGCTTCCAATAGTCCTATGAGATGGAGGCAGCCCTTACTTCCTGTGACACTTTCATATGTTAGAATGGTATATCAACCATAGGCACCCAGGAACAGCTCTCCACACATGCCTGGTATGGTCCATCTTCTCTACATTAAGAAGAGAGGCTTATTCAGACAAAACCCTTCATTCTGGAAAGGTTGTTTGCGATGGAAGATGACTTTTGCTCTCTCAGGTCCTTCATAGCTGCCTAATCTTCTCCAGGGATCAAATCTGCATGGACCTTTGAGGTTCTCAGCAGGAGGCAGATCCCCTACATTCCTGTATTGTAAGATGAACTCTCTCGCTGCTCTTCTGTAAAGTTAGATTGAGGGAAGAGTGTATGGTTAGGGTTATTAACATGTTCGATTTGGATTACGAATCATCCTGCAGGATGATTAATAGTATTGGGAACCTGCGATATTTATAAGATTATAGAGGTGAAATATAAGTATGAAAACAGAAATGTTGGTAAGATTTGAAGCCCAGAAGGGCATTAGGCCCTTGATTGGGATACTTAGCTTTTAATTACGTTCTACACAGATGTCTCAGATAAATTGATAATCAATGGCATAGGACCTTATACCTTGGATGTTTGATTTTAGAAGAGAACATCCACTCAAATTGAGATAGTCGGTGGGATTAGGAAGATAGTCGGTAGGTTTAAAAAAAAGAGTGAGTATAAAATTTGGACAAAAATTTCTGTAGCAATAGGGTTTCGGTTATAGAGTGAATGTAAATGTCAGCACATGTGAAGAGTCAGTCACAATGATTAACTGGGGAAAATATGTAGGAAGGAAAATATCAATAGAGACATTATGAAATGAGGCAATTATATAGTGAGTGATAGGATTAGACATTTTTAACAGGGTTGAGATTGAGTACATAATCTTAGGAAGAAACAAATATGTAGTCACCAATATGAATGACATTTGAAAGCATTAGGCAACCTGGATATGGATGTTTTTAGTAAGCCATGTTCACTTTCCATTTAGGATTTGGTACAATCATAAGTGTGACCTTTGCATTTTGTGCCCAGAAAATTATTGTGATCAAATATATATGTAGATCATATGATATGTGTATTTCTTCCACCATTTCTGGGAGCAATATTTGAGGACACATAAATTAGTATTGTGGGTACCAAGTGGTGTACCATGTGTCTACGAATTTAGAGATAATGCATGAATAGACCTTAGTGTGAATAAATAATATAACTTTTTTCACTTTAAATAATGGATTGAATTGATATCTTAAAATATATAGGAAATCATATATTGACATACAATCATTCACTCCAACCAGTTACACATATAATGGTAATCTTATGGTTATTGTTTATCATGAAGTGTGTGTGAGTTTTGTTTCAAAAGTGTTTATGGAAATCGAAAATAATGTGTTTGGAAGGAAGTCTCATGAAAAGACCAGTCAAGAAATATGGAGGAATCCATGTGTTCAAAGCAGGAATTGATTGAAAGTGAAACAAATGCCTATAACTTTGCTAAATTGTGGATGAAATATATATCCTGTGATGTGCATAAACTGATGAAATAGTAATGTACCAGTGTTGAATAAAAATGAAGGTCAAAGTACACATCATGTCCCATAGGAATCTACTTGCATTGATGTTAAACTGGTTCAGTTACTGTAGAAATATTAGGATTTCATGCATTATTCACCGTAGTTAGTTTTATTTCTTTTCATTTTTATTTATAATTGTTCAAAACATTACATAGTTGTTATATCATATTTCACACTTTGATTCAAGTGCATTATGAACTCCCATTTTTACCCCATGTACAGATTACAGAATCACATCATTTACACATCTATTGATTCACATATTGCCATACTAGTGTCTATTGAATTCTGCTGCCTTTCCTATCCTCTACTATCCCCCCTCCCCTCCCCGCCCCTCCCCTCTTCTCTCTCTACCCCCTCTACTGTAATAAATTTGTCGCCCTTGTATTATTTTTCCCTTTCCCCTCACTTTCTCTTGTATGTAATTTTATATAACCCTGAGGGTCTCCTTCCAATTCCATGCAATTTTCCTTCTCTCTCCCTTTCCTTTCCACCTCTCATCCCGGTTTAATGTTAATCATCTTGTCATGCTCTTTGTCTCTCCTCTGTTCTTAGTTACTCTGCGTATATCAAAGATGACATTTGGCATTTGTTTTTTAAGGATTGGGTAGCTTCACTTAGCATAATCTGCTCTAATGCCATCCATTTCCCTCCAAATTCTATGATTTTTTTCATTTTTCAATGCAGAGTAATACTCCATTGTGTATAAATGCCACAGTATTTTCTCCATTCTTTCATTGAAGGTTATCTAAGTTGGTTTCACAGTCTTGCTGTTGTGAATTGTTCTGCTATGAACATCGATGTAGCAGTGTCCCTGTAGCATGCTCTTTTTAGGTCTTTAGTGAATAGACTGAGTAGGGGAATAGCTGGGTCAAATGGTGGTTCCATTCCCAGCTTTCCAAGAAATCTCCATACTGCTTTCCAAATTGGCTGCACCAATTTGCAGTCCCACCAGCAATGTACAAGTGTACCTCTTTCCCCACATCCTTGCCAGAACTTGTTGTTGTTTGACTTCATAATGTCTGCCAATCTTACTGGAGTGAGGTGGTATCTTAAGGTGGTTTTGATTTGCATTTCTCTGACTGCTGGAGATGGTGAGCATTTTTTCATGTACTTGTTGATTGATTGTAAGTCCTCATCTGATAAGTGTCTGTTGAGGTCCTCAGCCCATTTGTTGATTGGGTTATTTGTTATCTTATTGTCTAATTTTTTGAGTTTTTTGTATACTCTGGATATTAGGGCTCTATCTGAAGTGTGAGGAGTAAAGATTTCTTCCCAGGATGTAGGCTCCCTATTTACCTCTCTTATTGCTTCTTTTGCTGCGAAAAAACTTTTTAGTTTATGTCCCATTTGTTGATTCTAGTTATTAACTCTTGTGCTATGGGTGTCCTATTGAGGAATTTGGAGCCCGACCCCACAGTATGCACATCGTAAGCAAATTTTTCTTCTATCAGACACTGTGTCTCTGATTTGATATCAAGCTCATTGATCCATTTTGAGTTAACTTTTGTGCATGGCAAGAGAAAGGGATTCAGTTTCAATTTGTTACATATGGATTTCCAGTTTTCCAAACACCATTTGTTGAAGATGCTATCCTTCCTCCATTGCATGCTTTTAGCCCCTTTATCAAATATAAGATAGTTGTAGTTTTGTGGATTGGTTTCTGTGTCCTCTATTCTGTACCATTGGTCCACCGGCCTATATTGGTACCAGTACCATGCTATTGTTTTTGCTATTGCTCTGTAGTATAGTTTGAAGTCTGGTATCGCTCTACCGCCTGATTCACACTTCCTGCCTAGCATTGTTTTTGCTATTCTGGGACTTTTATTTTTCCATATGTATTTCATGATTGCTTTCCTTATTTCTACAAAAAATGCCTTTGGGATTTTGATTGGCATTGCATTAAACCTATAGAGAAATTTTGGTAATATCGCCATTTTGATGATGTTAGTTCTGCCTATCCATGAACAGGATATATTTTTACATCTTCTAAGATTTTCTTATATTTCTCTCTTTAGGGTTCTGTAGTTTTCATTGTATAAGACTTTCACCTCTTTTGTTAGGTTGATTCCCATCTTTTTTTTTTTTTTAGGATATTGTGAATGGAATGGTTGTTCTCATTTCCATTTCAGAGGATTTGTCGCTGATATAGAGGAATGCCTTTGATTTATGTGTGTTGATTTTATATCCTGCCACTTTGCTGAATTCATTTATTAGCTCTATTAGTTTCTTTGTAGACCCTTTTGGGTCTGCTAGGTATAGAATCATGTCTTCTGCAATAGTAATAATTTAAGTTCTTCTTTTCCTATTTTTATGCCTTTAATTTCTTCCGTCTGTCTAATTGCTCTGGCCAGTGTTTCGAGAACTGTATTGAACAGAAGTGGTGAGAGAGGGCATCCCATTCTTGTTCCAGATTTTAGAGGGAATGCCTTCAATTTTTCTAGATTCAGAATGATGCTACCTTGAGGCTTAGCATAGATTGCTTTTACAATATTGAGGTATGTTCCTGTTATTCCTAGTTTTTCTAGAGTTTTGAAGATAAAGGGATGCTGTACTTTGTCAAATGCTTTTTGTGCATCTATCGAGATGATCATATGGTTCTTATTTTTAAGTCTATTGATGTGGTGAATAACATTTATTGATTTTCGTATATTGAACAAGCCTTGCATTCCACGGATGAATCCTACTTGATGATGGTGCACAATTTTTTTAATATGTTTTTGTATCTGATTCACCAGAATTTAATTAGGGATTTTTGCATTTAGGTTCTTTAGGGATATTGGTCTGTAGTTTTCTTTGTTTGAAGTGTTTATGTCTGGTGTAGAAATTAGGGTGTGGCCTGGTAGAATGAATTTGGAAGATCTCCCTCTTTTTCAATTTCCTGAAATAGCTTGATAAGTATTGGTATTAGTTCATATTTAAGGGTTTGTAAAACTCTGCTGTATACCCATACTGTCCTGGTCTTTTCTTAGTTGGTAATCTTTGGATGGTTTCTTCTATTTCCTCAATTGATATTGGTCTGTTTAGGTTGTCTATATCCTCCTGACTCAATCTGGACAGATCATATGACTTAAGAAATTTTTCGATGCCTTCACTATCTTCTATTATATTGGAGTATAACGAATCAAATTAATTTCTTATTATCTTCTGTATTTCAGAAATATCTGCTGTGATTGCCAGGGGGTGACAAATAACTTGTGTAGATTGATACAGCAGGAGTGGAAGCCGTTTATTGTAGAATCCGAGCGATATTTATACATTTTATAAAGCTTATCTAATTAGCATAAAATGGATACAGCAGTCAACCAATAAGGAATCTCCACACTTAATGGCTTGCTTTTGTTACTTCAAAAACCACTCCCTATGGCATTTGGCCAGGCGCCATCCAGACTTGTTTACAGACCCTAACATTTCTCTGGCAAAATACCAGGTGCCATGCTGACTTGTTTATAGACCTTAACATGTGATATTGACTTTTTCATCCCGTATGCTAGTAATTTGAGTTTTCTCTCTTCTTCTTTCATTAGCATGGCTAAGGGTCTGTCGATTTTATTTATTTTTTCAAAGAACCAACTTTTAGTTTCCTCAATTTTTTCAATTGTTTCTTTTGTTTCGATTTCATTAATTTCAGCTTTGATTTTAATTAAATCTTACCTTCTACTTATTTTGCTGTTGTTTTCCTCTTCTTTTTCTAGGATTCTGAGATGAAGTATGACATCATTTATTTGCTGTTGTTTTTTTCTTTTTTTAAGGAATGAAATCCAAGCAATGAATTTTCCTCTTAGAACGGATTTCAATGTGTCCCATAGATTCTGATATGTTGTGCCTGTGTTTTCATTTATCTCTAAGAATTTTTTAATTTCCTCCTTTATGTCTTCTATAACCCATTATTCATTCAGCAACCTGTTGTTCATTCTACAAGTGATGCATGATTTTTCCTTCCTTCTTTTATCATTGATTTTTAGTTTATATTCCATTATGATCAGATAAGATGCATGGTATTATCTCTACTGCTTTATATTGTCTAAGAATTGCCCTGTGACATAATATATGATCTATTTTTGAGAAGGATCCATGTGCTGCTGAGGAAAAATGTAACTGCTTGATGTTGTGGAGTATATTCTATATATGTCAATTAAGTCTAGGTTATTAATTGTATTATTGAGTTCTATAGTTTTCTATTTCAACTTTTGTTTGGAAGACCTGTCCAGTGGTGAGAGAGGTGTGTTGAAGTCTCCCATGATTATTGTATGGTGGTCTATTAGACTCTTGATCTTGAGAAAAGTTTGTTTGATGGACATAGCTGCATCATTGTTTTGGGGCATATATATATATATATTTATAATGGTTATGTCTTGTTGCTGTATGGTTCTCTTGAGCAGTATATAGTGTCCCTCTTTATCCCTTTTGATTAACTTTGGCTTGAAATCTATTTTATTTGATATGAGTATGGACACTCCTACTTTTTTCCGAAATCCATATAAGTGATATGATTTTTCCCAACCTTTCCCCTTCAGTCTATGTATGTCTTTTCCTATCAAATGCGTCTCCTGTAGGCAGCATATTATTGGGTCTTGTTTTGTGATCCATTCTACTAGCCTCTGTCTCTTAATTGGTGAGTTTAAGGCATTAACATTTACAGTTATTATTGAGATAATGGTTGTTCTTCTAGCCCTATTTGTTTATTTATGTTATTAAACATGGATTGTTTTCTTCTTTGATTATTTCCCACTTTTACTGTACTACATTCCACTGTTGGTTTTTATTGTTATTTCCCTTTCTTCTTCCTGTAATATTTTCCGAGGATGTTTTGAAGAGATGGTTTTCTAGCTACAAATTATTTTAACTTTTTTTTATCATGGAAGGTTATAATTTTATCTTCCATCCTGAAGCTTAATTTCACTGGATTCACAATTCTTGGTTGGAATCCATTTTCTTTCAGTGTTTGAAAAATGTTATTCAAGGATTTTCTAGCTTTCAGAGTCTGTGTTGAAAGATCAGCTGTTATCCTGATTGTTTTACCCCTAAATGTAATCTGCTTTTTTTTCTCTTGTAGCATTTAAAATTCTCTCCTTATTGTGTATGTTGGGCATCTTCATTATAATGTGTCTAGGTGTGGATCTCTTATGATTTTGCACATTTGGCGTCCTGTAGGCTTCTAGGACTTGGGAGTCAGTCTGATTCTTCAAGTCTGGGAAGTTTTCTCGTATTATTTCACTGAATACATTCCTCATTGCTTTGGTTTTAACCTGTATACCTTCCTGTATTCCAATGACTCTTATGTTTGGTCTCTTTATGTTATCCCATATTTCTTGGATATTCTGTTCATGGTTTCTTAACAGTCTTGCTGAGCTGTCTATGTTCTTTTCAAGTTGGAATACTTTGTCTTCATTGTCTGATGTTCTATCTTCTAAGTGTTCTACTCTGCTGGTAGTCTTCTCAATTGAGTTTTTTAGTTAGTTTATTGCTTTCTGCATTTCTAGGATTTCTGTTTGTTATTTTTTACAACCTCTATCTCTCTGTATAGCTGATCTTTTGCTTCTTGGATTTGTTTATGTAATTCATTGTCGAAGTGATCTTTCATTGTCTGATTTTGCTGTCTAATGTCTTCCTTGAGACTCCAGATCATCTGAAGCATGTATATCCTGAGTTCTTTATCTGACATTCCATCTGCTGCAGCTATTACCCGTGGACCCCTGGGGTGTTCTGCCGATCGGTCCCAGGTCTGCCTACCTTGTAGGTGCTGGCGGCGGCTCTGCTCTGCCCCTATTCCAATTGGGGTGACGTGACTACCATGCAGGTGTGTTGCTGGGCCTGTTCCGCCAGTTTGTCGCAGGTCTGCCTGCCTTGCGGGCATGGGCAATGGATCTGCTCTGCTCCTATTCCAAATGGGGTGAAGTGTCTGCCGTGCCGGCAGGGCGATGGGCCTCTTCTGCCAGTCAGGTGCAGGTGTGCCTACCTTGCGGGCGCGGGTGATGGCTCTGCTCTGCCCCTACTCCAATTGGGGGGTCGTGACTACCATGCCGACAGGTTGCTGGGCCTGTTCTGGGTGCGGGCGAAGGCTCTGCTCTTCCCCTACTAATATTGTGGTGACCTGACTACCATGCCGGTGGGCCACTGGGATTGTACTAGGTGCGGGAGAAGGCTCTGCTCTGCAACTACTCCAATTCGGTTGATGTGACTACCACGCCTGTGGGTCACTGGGCCTGTTCTGGGCAAGGGCGGCGGCTCTGCTATGCCTCTATTCCAATTGGGGTGACGTGACTACCATGCAGGTGTGTCGCTGGGCCTGTTCCGGGCGTGGGCGGCGGCTCTGCTCTGCCCCTCTGGCTTGATGACAAAGTGAGAGAGACCCGGGTGTTTGTGACTCACTTTCATTACCAGGAGACCAACTGTTTCTGTCACCGCTGGTATCAATGAGGTTATCTCCTCTGCTGCTTTCTGATGACATCAGATCTCTGCCATGTTGGTATCCCATGCAAAAGGCAGCATTTCGTTCCCTTTGCTGGGTGACTAAAGCAATCGGTGAGTCCTGACCGGCATTCACAAGCCCCGTCTCAATCCTGTTGCCACTGTCTATGAAGGCTCGGTTGATATTTACTGATATTCAGCAAGACCCGGACCGAGAAGCAGTTTCCGCCGGTTCTTTAGCGCTGGGCCAGATCAGTTCCTGGAGGCGGAATTCGGCCGCTCTGGGCTCGCTGTATGTTCTAATAGAAGCAGGCTCCAAGACGCAGCTTCTGCGGGTTCTTTAGCACTGAGCCTGAGTAATTTGTCTGCAACACAAAGGTGAATGGCATCCTGAAATTACCTGTTCTATTGCTGAATAAGCTGCGATCAGTCGAAAACAGGGATGATGAAGTCACCTCTCCATGATGGTGGCCGCTGGGTTCCTCTGTGGTCTGACGGGTGTGGAGAAACGAGTTGGACTGCATGCTTTCCTGTCTCAAACCCAGAATTCAGCACTGAGCATAGTGATTGCATACCTGGCAGGAGCCCACAGTACCTGCACCGCTGTATATTTGCCTTGCTATCTCGTCGTTTCCCAGCACGTGCCACAGACTCTAGCCACGGAGCGATTTCCTGAATAAGTAGCATGACCTTCTGTGAGGACAAATCACTCGCGTTTGAGCCCCCGTAGCTGATCCTCCTGAGATGGAAATATGTACACTTGGTTTTGGAGAATCACAATTTTGCTGGAAATTCCTAACAAGATAGGTTTTAGCCATTCTAACTCGTCATTCTCCCTCACAGTGACGCAGTACATGGGGTGATGCACTCCCTTCGCAGCCATTATATGATCCCCTGAAGTTAGTTTTCAGTACTAGGAAACAAATAAGTATTTCAAGTGGATGAATATTTCTGAGAATAATCTTTTGAAAAGTTGATTATAAATCCACATACATGAATATGAATGAATTTAGGGAGTGTATAATAAGAAAAATATACTTCATATTTTGAAAAATCTGCAGAGTGAAAAAAATATATATATATGTATATATATACATATATATATATATATATATATATGTATATATATATATATATATACATACACACAGAGACATTAAAAAGTAGCATTATGTATGCCAATCGAAATTCACCATGAAATATATATCATCCACAGATCCAAAAATATTCATTTTAATGAACATGGATTTATGTCGTTCAACTAAGAAGCTCACCCGTATGTTGAATTTTCAGTTCCAACAGCATTAAGTAGGAGTGATCTCTTCTCACAATTTGTATCTGCCAAGCCAGCCACCTCACAAAATGTACGAGTGATACCAGGTAGAATTCGATATGTGCATATAAAAATACATGTGGTGAATAGGCTACAGAGAAAGGGAGACAGTTATTCACATATTTGTTAACTTTTAAAACACATGGAGAACTATTTCAATTAAAATTTGCTAGATTTATAACACCTACCATTTATCATACGAAAGGCAAGTTCAACTATACACCATGCCTCCTGTGAACCTCTTGTATTTCTATTCTGTTTGGGTTATTTTTCTCCATAATATTAGCATTAAAAGTCAAAGTCTATTAGGGTATGTGTTAGTGTCAGGGATTCAGTATTTCGAATGGAAAATTTGAAAATGTATCCAATGTGTATGCAAATATGTGCTACACAAAAAACTTCCCACTCTCATTCAGAACAATGCCTTGACATTACCTTCGCCCCACATAAGACACAATTAGAGGAGAGAAGTTAGAAAATCTGGGAATAATATGTGGAATGGAAAATGCTCAGGAGTTCACAAATTTGGAGGTGGTAGAAGAGGTTCCAAAAGTAAGGGACAGGGTAAACACTCCACAAACATGAAGTTCTGCCAGCCTGACATCTGGAGAAACTGCCTCTAAGGTTTGGCAATGAAATATATGCTGTTGTCAGGAGCATTAGCTTCATTCGGAGTGACACCATCAAAGCTGGGTCTTCATCTATGTGACATGGATGACATTGTTTCTTATTTTCCAATGAACATGAGGCAGCAGTGCTGAATTTTCTATTTGTATGTAACTTGTGGCCACTGGGGTCTAAGTGTCTCCCCGTGTGCACTGTAAATCCATTTGGTCATCCTCCACTATTCATGGTGTTTCTAGCTGCTGCACTGGGAGTTTGGAATTTGCTTCATGAATTACAAAGAGTTCAACAGGGACACAGTGCTGAGGTGAGTTCCGTCAATTGTGGTGGGTCGGGTTCTACAGGAGAATGCACCAACCAGGCTTCTATCCCACATTGCTTACCCCATTGACCATAGCAACCTGATTTTGAACATTGCCCTGAAACCTCTCCATATAACAATATGCTTTTACATATAAGAGTCTACTGGCTGCAAAATGTCAGTCACAATCAATTTGCAAGCCAATGGCAGATCCACATGGCCCACCACAGATGTTTTATCACCCACCTGCCAACCACTGCTCTAGGACAACTACTCAGCAGGATCCAACTTACTGGCATCTCTGTTCTACACCATTTTCATAAAACCAAGTCAATCAGGGCACTGTATTACATACTCATGATCAGCAACAGGACATCCAAATGTTCTCCTGCCACCCGGTCATGGGAATTTCAAAAATTTTTATGGTATTTATCTAGCCAATTTTCAAGAAAGAAGTTGGAGGCACTGTGGGTTTCAATTTATTCAGGAACCATTAAATGGTGACTAAGCTCATTTCAATAAAAACTCTGGAGAATTCTCACAGGCAAGGCTTCCCAAAGAGTGGCCAAAATGTCAGATTAAGCCAGGCCCATTTAGGTCTACAATGTGAGGTCCATGTGTGCTTTGACTCTCAAAAATGGCTGCCAAGTCTTTAAGAATAAAATCATGTGATATCCTGGATGAGATTTCCTGTGATCTTTGGAAAGTCAACTTGGGCCTAGATGTCACTTTCCAAGGGCAACTCTCATGCATGGCCATCTAAAATCCCAACACAATTCATGGCAATACTTCTCTGAGATCAGTACCAGAACTCAGTCTCTAAGGGGAATCACACCAGAGTGCAAGCCCAGGTGGACCCAGTCATCTCTTCCAACCACCATTCAAATGTCCACAATTAAAACCAAAACACTCCCACATGGCCCAAATCTTCTTCCATATAGACACTCATCATAACCTGTGGCTGGAGGTTTCCATGAGGGGAGCAGCCCACATCAGTGTCCAAAATAAGCTTCCTGCCCCTCATTTGCCTAAAGTCAGGGTGGCGTGAACACCCTTCCTGTAAACCAGGAGTGATCAAATAGGCCTTCCTTTAATACTGTTTGGCTTCTCCAACTTGAGGACTACTGACTTTGAGGTTTAGATTCTTTAAGTGAATTGGAGTCATGAGAAAAAACAAGCATCTATGGGCTAGCCTCTGCTGGGTTTTGAAGAACTTATTTGACCCAAAGGATCCCTGTTCTCACTTGATGGATTTCAGGAACCTACCAGAGGAAGGCAAGAGAGTTAATCAACAATATCTGATCTTTTTGCCATTTTGGTTTTGGATGCATGCATGGGATCTATCTTTAGATCCATCAGGTGCTGAGAATCTAAGCCACAGCCTCACACAGGGCCAAGAGACTGATTCAGACATATCCCTTTTCAAAGCAATTAAGCATGGATCCACAGGTGATGCCCATTTATTTGCATTTGAAAACTGTTTTCTTCAGGCTTCACAAAGTGGTGGCTTGAGGCAAAGATCTTCCTGACATTCAGGGCAACAGAACAATAGGTAAGCAAAAGGACCAAAGCAGGGTTTCTCCACTGAGACTTTCCTGGTCAACTGATATCTGAGATTTCTGAGATGCTAGCCATTCCCTTCAACTATCTAGTACATGGCCATGTCACAGATATTGGAGGTGGTACATATCTTGGACACAAAACCATGATACTATACTGGAGTGTTGCCAGAATTGAAGGAGAAAACAGGAAATTATGAAGCTAGTAGGTGTTGCCCATCTATAAGGCAAGCCTGAGTCCACTCATATATTGGGCACAATGAATGCTGGCAAGCTTTCTAGTAGACAGGAAACATCCATTGATCCATTCTCTCTTCTAATGTCTACAAACATGAACACAGTGGGATACACAGACACTCGCATTGTCAAAGGACTTACTAAAAACAGTCCACTCTAAACCAAACAAACCGCCTTTCCTACCTATTCTGAGAACATGAGCCAAAACCACAAAATCACACCCACACCCAAAAAGGCACCTCGTTCCCCCAAGTAGGTCTGTGACTCTCCGGAGTGTCCTCTGACTGGTGGGCCATACTATGTTTCCCCAAAATGACCTCTCCTGTCTCAGTTCTGGTCTGCATGGCCAACTCTGTGAAGTTGTCAAGAGCCAGTAGTGAGACACTACCTGCTTTCTCAGGAAAAGCCCCTCTTCAAAGGTTTCCTGGCATTTCGTCATCCTCACATCTGTAGGTTCCAAGAAAGACTGACTCTGTCCTTGGTAAATCCAAACATGTGAGACCACTGGGACTGGGACAGGGACTGTCTCTGAGTGCCTGGCTTCCTGGATCCCAAGTTCAGAGAGTTTTATCACCAAGGAAGTGAGGTGAGGTCACTTTCTTCAGGATCTGAATTATGTCACTGCCTTGACAACCACTTTGCCATAACAGTTGCTTCCAAAAGTCCCATGAGGTGGAGGCTGCCCCAGTTTTCCTGTAACACTTTCACAAGTTAGAATGTCATATCAATCATAAGCACCCCGGAACAGCTCTCCACACAGAACTGGTTTGGTCCATCTTGTATACATTAAGAAAAGAGAGAATGATTCAGACACAACCCTTCAACCCGACCAGGATGATTGCCATGGAAGATGACTTTTGCTTTCTGAGGTCTTTCATAGCTGCCTTCATCTTCACCAGGGATCATTTCTAAATGAACATTTGAGGTTCTCAGCAGGTGAAGATACCATACATTCCTGTATTTTAATACCAACTCTGTCCCTACTCTTCGGTAAAGTTAGTGTATGGTTAGGGTTAATTATATGTTCGATTTGGGTTAGCAATCATTCTGCAGGATGAATAAAGGGATTGACTACCTGCGATATTTATAAGAATATATAAGTGAAATATATGTATGAAAACGGAAATCTAAGAAAGATTTGAAGCCCAGAAGGGCATTGGGCCCTTGATTGGGATACATAGTGTTGAATTACGTTCTGTACAATTGTCTCAGTTAAATCAATATACAATGGCATAGGACCGTGTACCTTGGATGATTGAATGTAGAAGAGAACATCCAGTCAAAAAGTGATAGTCGGTAGGATTAGAAAGATAGTCGGTAGGTTTAGGAAGAAGAGTGAGAATATGATTTGGAATAAAAAGCTTATTTAGCAATAGGGTTTCGTTTTGAGAGTGAATGTAAATGTCAGTACATGTGAAGAGTCATTCACAATAATGAACTGGGGAAATTATGTAGAAAAGCAAGTATCAATAGCGACATAACGGAATCAGGCAAAGTATAAATGAGTGATAGGATTAGACATTTTCAACAGGGTTGAGTTTGAATATATATTCATAGGTAAAAACAAATATGTTGTCACCAATGGGATTTACATTTGAGAGCATTAGGCAACCTGGACACGGATGTTATTAGTTATCCATGTTCACTTTCCTTTTAGGCTTTGGTACAATCATAAGTGTGACCTTTACTTTTTTTTTGTTCAGAATATTTCGGTGGTAAAATGTATATGTAGATCAGGTAACATGAGTATTTCTTTCACTATGTCTGGGAGCAATATTTTGAAGACATATACATTAGTATTAGGGGTACAAAGAGGTGTACCCTGTGTCTATGAATATAGAGATAATGCATGAATAGACGATAATATGAATAAATAATGTAACTGGTTCCACTTTAAATAATGGATTGAATTGAAATCTGAAAATATATGAGAAATCTTATATTGATATATAATCATTCATTCCAACCAGTTATATATCTAATGGTAATATTAGGATTATGGTTTATCATGAAGGGTGTTTGAGTTTTGCTTTATAAGTGATGATGTTAAACGAAAATAATGTGTTTGGAAAGAAGTCTCATGAAAAGACCAGTCAAGAAACATAGAAGAATCATGTGTTCTGAATCAGGAAGTGATTGATCGTGAAACAAATGCCTATAAAGTTTCTAACTTGTGAACGAAATTTATATCCTATGATGTGCATTAACTGAAGGAGTAGTAATATACCAGTGTTGAATAAAAATGAAAGTCAAAATACACATCATGTCCCCTAAGAATATACTTGCATTGATGTTAAACTAGCTCAGTAACTGTAGAAATATTAGGTTTTGTTTGCACCTTTCACTGAATTTAGTTTTCAGTACTAGAAAACAAATATGTATTTCAGGTGGATGATTATTTCTGAGAATAATCTTGTGGAAAGTTGATTATAAATACACATATATGAATATGAATGAATTTAGGGAGTGTATAATAAGACACATATATTTCATATTTTAAAAAATCTGGAGAGTGTATATATATATATATACACTCTCATACATACACACTCACATGCACAGATATAAAAATTAGCAATACAGGAGATCCATCATGAAGGCAGGCATGGAAAAATCAAGTCTCTGACCTCTTCAGCTGAGCGGGCATAGGGAGTCGTAAACTGTCTAAATGCTGTTTGCTCAGAATCAGTAGGCAATGTTGACCTGATGTGGATCTGGGGCGAACATTCTGGGTCCTTCAGAACACACACCGAGCCTGGATGGGCTGCATTCAACCTCCGGTTTGCCTGGTTTTCATGACTCAGCACTAAGATCCCACTGAAATAACTGTTCGGCCCTTCTGAACTTTCAGAGGTAAAAGCCAACCAAGCCTTCAAAAGCAGTGGCCACAGGATTGAAACGGCGCTTGGGAGAGACAGTCAGGACCCACCCGTTGCGTTGGTTACCTTGCAAAGGGAACAAACGGTCACCATTTGCATGGGATACCATCATAGCATAGAAATGACATCACGGGCAGAGGAGATAACTTCATTAAAACCAGCGTGACAGGTGTGTAATCCCCTAGCCATCTCTCTCAACACAGCGGGGAAACCTTAAGGGCCCCTCCAAGCTCAGCCTTAAGGGCCTCTCCCAGCTCTCCCGTGAGCACGATAGCCAGACCTAGGGAATCAGGATTGGCTCGGGACTAGCGCGTGGAATTCCCGGCTCCTGATCCCACAAGTGCTGACAATTGAGGTCTCTTACACCACGTACCGGGGGCATGGCTCCCAGAGGGCAAGAAAATTCGCTGGGGGTCCTCAGCCCTAAGCTCTACAAAACTAGGGTCTGAGGGAGGCAAACAGGGAGAGTGTGCCCAGGCATTCATGAAAACAGGGCTGCCAGGAGTAGAGTTCTGGCTTGTAACCACTATTGTGGTGAGCGTCACAGGTGAGCAAGGGATGGCTTGAGGAAGCACAAGAGAAGGCCCTAGGCACTCAGGATTGGAGATCCGCCAAGTCTGGGAGGAAGAGCTGCTGCACAGTGATTGGTTCCCACTTATTCAGAGGAGAAGCTTGGCCCAGTGCACACAGCTCCACCTACTGAAAGAGAAGTTAATTGAACTCTATGACTGCATTTATTATTATTATTTTTTTAATTTATATTTTTTCTATTTCTTTCATTTTCATTTTTGTTGTTGTTATTCTTTAACTTTTTTTAATGTTTTTATTTTTTTTATTTTATCATTATTATTATTATTAATATTATTTTAAATTTTAATTTTCATCTTTTAATTATAATTATTATTTAAATTTTTTTTCTTTATTTATTTTCTATTTTTCTTTTGTCTTTTCATTTCTTTTCAATTTTCTTATTCCCCCTTCCTTGAATTCTACCTACCTACTCTCATTCTCTTTAGTGACTTCTTCCCTTCCCTTCTAATATCTTTCCTCCGAAGCATCAAATAAATTTATAAGAGTAAGCAGTAACTCAGCAGTCAAACAAAACAAGAAGTAACATGAGCAGCATAAAAAAACAAGGAAGAAAAGGAGTACAAACAACAATGGACAGCCTAAATATTCAGAAGGAATCATCAGAAAAATGGTCATTTAAAGAACTCAAGGAATACCTTAGACAGATGGAATGGAACCTTAAAGAGGATACGAGACATCAAAACCAAACAGTGAAAGAACACATTGAAAATGAATTACATAAACAGATATAAAAAGAAATTAAGCATCTTTATTAGGAGATAGAGATTATAAAAAAATCAAACAATAATTCTAGAAATGAAGGAAATGATAAACCAAATTAAAAACTCAATTGAGAGTATCACTAACAGAGTGGAGCGAGTAGAAGACAGAATGTCAGATAATGAAGACAAAATATATCATCTTGAAAAAAGTCTAGCCAACAAAGAAATGCTGGTAAAAAGTCATGAGAAAAACATCCAAGAGATATGGGATATCATAAAAAAAAAAAAACTTATGAGTCATCTGGATAGAGTAAGGTACAGAGATTCAAACCAAGGGAATGAGTAACCTGCTGAATGAAATAATTACAGAAAACTTTCCAGAAATAAAAATGGAAACGGATAAAAAAAAATTGTAGATGCTTACAAGACACCGAGCACAAAAAAATCACAGTAGACCAATGCCAAGAAACATTGTTATGAAGATATCCAATATACAAAACAAAGAGAAAATATTAAAAGCTACAAGAGAATGGAGGCAGATTACAATCAGGGGTAAACCAAAAATGTTAACAACAGATTTTTCATCACAGACGCTGAAATTGAGAAGATCCTGGAACAACGTATTTCAAACACTTAAAAACAATGGATGACAACCAAGAAATCTGTATTCAGAAAAATTAAGTTTCAGGTAAGACAACTAAATAAAAATATTTTGTGATAAACAAAAGCTAAAAGAATTTGCAGCCAGAAAACCAGCATTGCAAAGCATCTTAAGGAAAACACTACACGAGGAAAAAATGAATATCAACAACGAAAACCATCAGTGGGAATTTCCTCAGTAATGACAGAGGGAGGGGGAAAAGCTAATCATGGATAAACAAACTAAATTTAAAAAAAAAAGATAAATAATCAAAGACGGGTGGCAATACAAACCATATATCAATAGTAACTCTAATCGTTAATGGCTTAAACTCTCCAATAAAGTGACATAGGCTTGTAACGTGGATTAAAAAAAACAAATCCAACAATATGTTGCTTCCAGGAGACACATCTGAATGGAAAAGACATACACAGGCTGAAGGTGAAAGGTTGGGAAAATTTATACCATGCACACGGTCCTTGTAAGCAAGCAGAGGTGGCCATCCTCATACAGAATAAAATCGACTTCAAGACTAATTTAATCAAAAGGGATAAGGAAGGACATTATATACTGTTAAAAGAAACCATTCACCAACAAGACATAACAATTATCAATATTTACGCAGAAAATAATGGTGCTGCGACATTTATAAAACAAATTCTCCTCAATTTCAAGAATCAAATAGACCACAACACAATAATTATGGGAGACTTCAACTCACCTCTCTCACCATTGGACAGATCCTCCAAACAAAAGTTGAATAAAAAAAATATAGAATTCAATATCACAATCAATACCCTAGACTTAACTGACATATATAGAATATATCAACCATCATCAAGTGGATATACTTTTTTCTCACCAGCACATGGATCCTTCTCAAAAATAGACCATATATTATGCCATTGGGCAACACTCAGTAAATATAAAGGGGTGGAGATAATACCATGAATTTTTTTCTGATCACAATGGAATGAAACTGGAAACCAATGGTAAAAGAAGGAAGGAAAAATCCTACATCACATGGAAAATGAACAATATATTACTGAATGATCAATGGGTTACAGAAGACATAAAAGAGGAAATCAAAAAATTCTTAGAGATAAATGAAAATACAGACACAACATATCAGATTCAATGGGACACAATGAAACAAGATTCAAGAGGCAAATTCATCGCCTGGAGGTCATTCCTCAAAAAAAGAAAAAAAAACAAAAACAACAAATAAATGAGCTCTCACTTCATCTCAAAGCCCTAGAAAAGGAAGAGCAAAACAAAAGCAAATGTAGCAGAAGGCAAGAAATAATTAAAATCAGAGCGTAAAACACGAAATTGAAACAAAAGAAACTATTAAAAAATTAACAAAACTAAAAGTTGGTTCTTCGAAAAAATAAATAAGATGGACAGACCCTTAGCCATGCTAACGAGGAGAAGAAGAGAGAGAACTCAAATTGCTAACATACGGGATGAAAAAGGCAATATCACAACAGAAGCTACATAAATACGAAAGACAATTAGAAATTATTTTGAAAACCTATATTCCAATAAAATAGAAAATAGTGAAGACATCGATACATTTGTTAAGTCATATGATTTGCCTAGACGGAGTCAGGAGGATACACACAATTTAAACAGACCAATATCAATCGATGAAATAGAAGAAGCAATCAAACGACTACCAACCAAGAAAAGCCCAGGACCGGATGGGTATACAGCGGAGTTTTACAAAATCTTTAAAGAAGATTTAATACCAATACTTTTCAAGTTATTCAGGAAATAGAAAAACAGGGAGCTCTGCCAAGTTCTTTCTATGAGGCCAACATCACCCTGATTCTGAAACCAGACAAAGACACCTCAATGAAAGAAAACTACAGACCAATATCTCTGATGAACCTAGATGGAAAAATTTTCATTAAAATTCTGGTGGTTTGGATACAAAGGCACATCAAAAAAATTGTGCACCATGATCAAGTAGGATTCATCCCTGGGATGCAAGGAGGGTTCAATATATGGAAATCAATAAATGTTATTCACAACATCACTAGACTTAAAAATAAGAACCATAAGATTATCTTGATAGATGCAGAAAAACCATTAGACAAAGTAGAGCATTCCTTTATGTTCAAAACATTAGAAAAACTAGGGATAACAGGAACATACCTCTACATTGTAAAAGCTATCTATGTTAAGCCTCAGGCTAGCATCATTCTGAATGGAGAAAACATGAAGGCATTCCCTCTAAAATCTGGAACAAGACAGGAATGTCCTCTATCACCACTTCTATTCAATATAGTTCTCGAAAAACTGGCCAGAGCAATTAGACAGATGAAAGACATTAAAGGCATAAAAATAGGAAAAAAAGAACTTAAATTATCACTATTTGAAGATGACATGATTCTATACATAGAAGACCCAAAAGGGTCTACAGAAAAAACTACTAGAACTAATAAATGAATTCAGCAATGTGGCAGGAAATGAAATCAACATGCATAAATCAAAGGCATTTCTGTATATCAGCGACAAAACTTCTGAAAAGAAAATGAGGAAAAACATTGCATTCACAATATCCTCATAAAAAATTAAATACTTTGGAATCAACCTAACAAAAGAGGTGAAAGATTTATACAATGCAAACTACAGAACCCTAAAAATAGAAGTAGAATAAGATCTTAGAAGATGGAAAAATATACCCTGTTCATGGAGAGGCAGAATGAACATCATCAAAATGGCGATATTACTAAAAAGTTCTCCATAGGTTTAATGAAATGCCAATCTAAATCCCAAAGGAATTTTTTGTAGAAATAAATAAACCAATCATGAAATTCATATGGAAAAATAAACGACCCAGAATAGCAAAAGCAATTCTAACCAGGAAGTGTGAATCAGGCGGTATAGCGATACCAGATTTCAAACTATATTACAGAGCAATAATAACAAAAACAGCATGGTACTGGTACCAAAACAGGCGGGTGGACCAATGGTACAGAATGGAGGACACAGAGACTAATCCAAAAAGCTACAACTATCTTATATTTGATAAAGGAGCTATAAGCATGCAATTGAGGAAGGATACCATCTTCAACCAATCGTGTTGGGAAAACTGGAAATCCACATGCAACAAAATGAAACTGAATCCCTTTCTCTCGCCATGCACAAAAGTTAACTCAAAGTGGATCAAGGAGCTAGATTCAAATCAGAGACTCTGCATTTGATAGAAGAAAAAGTTGGTTCCGATCTACATATTTTATGGTCAGGCTCCAAATTCCTTAATAGGACACCCATAGCACAAGAGTTAATAACAAGAATCAACAAATGGGAGTTACTTAAACTGAAAATTTTTTTTCTCAGAAAGAGAAACAATAAGAGAGGTAAATATGGAGCATAGATCATGGGAACAAATTTTTACTCCTCACCCTTCAGATGGAGCCCTAATATCCAGAGTATGCAAAGTATACAAAGAACTCAAATAATTAGACAATAAGATAACAAATAACCCAATGGGCCAAGGACCTGAACAGACACTTCTCAGAGGAGGACACAGAATCAATCAATAAGTACGTGAAAAAATGCTCTCCATTTCTTGCAGTCAGAGAAATGCAAATCAAAACCACCCTAAAATACCATCTCAATCCAGTGAGATTGGTAGCCATTATGAAGTCAAACAACAACAAGTGCTGGCGACGATGTGAGGAAAAGGGTACTCTTGTACATTGCTGATGGGACTGAAACTGGTGCAGCCAATTTGGAAAGCAGTATGGAGATTCCTGGGAAAGCCGGGAATGGAAGCACCATTTGAACCAGCTATTGCCCTTCTCGGACTATTCCCTGAAGACCTTAAAAGAGCGTACTACAGGGATACTGCCACATCGATGTTCATAGCAGCACAATTCACAATTGCTACACTGTGGAACCAACCCAGATTCCCTTCAATAGATGAATGGATAAAAAAAAATGTTTTTTTATATACTATGGAGGATTACACAGCACTAAAAAATGACAAAATCATGGAATTTGCAGGGAAATGCATGGCACTAGAGCAGATAATGCTTAGTGAAGCTAGCCAATCCCAAAAAAACAAATACCAAATGACTTATTTGATATAATGAGAGCAACTAAGAACAGAGCAGAGAGGAAGAGCATGAAGAAAAGATTAACATTAAGCAGAGACATGAGGTGGCAGGGAAAGGGAGAGAAAAGAGAAATTGCATGGTAATGGAGGGAGACCATAATTGTTACAAAAAAATTACATATAAGAGGTTGTGAGTGTAATGGGAAAATAAACAATAAGAGAAATGAATGACAGTAGGTAGGGTAGAGAGAGAAGATGGGAAGAGAGGGGAGGGGGGATAGTAGAGCATAGGAAAGGTAGCAGAATACAACAGTAACTAATAAGACATTATGTAAAAATATGGAGGTGTAACTGATGTGATTCTGCATTCTGTATTTGGAGTAAAAATTGGAGTTCAAAACCCACTTGAATTTAATGTATGAAATATGATATGTCAAGAGCTTTGTAATGTTTTGAGCAACCAAAAAAAGAAAAAAAAAGTAGCAATATATATGCCAATTGAAATTCATCATGAAATATATATAATCCAAAGATCGAAAAATATTCATTTTACTGAACATGGATTTATGTATAATGTTATTCAACTAGGAAGCTCACCCGTAGGTTGAATTTTCAGTTCCAACAGCGTTTAGGAGGAGTGATCTCTTCTCACAATTTGCATCTGCCAATTCAGCCACCTCACATGTGTGTACAAGTGATATCAGGTAGGATTCTATATGTGCATATAAAAATACATGTGCTGAAGAGGCTACAGAGAAAGGGAGACAGGGATTCACATATTTGTTAATTTTAAAAACACATGTAGAACTATTTCAACAAAAAAATTGACTAGATTTAAAACTCCTACATTATATAATGCAAAAGGCAATTCCAACTATACACCATGCCTCCTCTGAACTGCTTGTATTTCTATTCTTTTTGGGTTATTTTTCACCATCATTTTAGGATTATTAGTCAGAGACTAGTAGGGTACGGGTGTCAGGGGTTAAGTATTTCAAATGGAAAATTGGAAAATGAATCCAATGTGTATGTAAATATGTGCTACACAAAAATCTTCCCACTCACATCCAGAGCAATTCCTTGACAATACCTTTGCCCCAAGTAAGACACAATTAGAGTAGAAAAGTGTAAAAATCTAGGAATACATATATGGAATGGAATATGCTCGGGAGTTCACAACCTTGGAGGTGGTAGAGGAGTTTCCAAAAGTAAAGGAAAGGGTAAACACTCCACAAACAAGGAGCTCTGCTGGCCTAAGAATTCTTGGGAAATGGTCTCTGAGGTTGGGATCCTGAAAGATATGTTGCTGTCATGAGCTTTAGCTTCCTTTGTAGTGAGACCATCAAAGCTGGGTCTGCATCTATGTTACCAGGAAGAGATGGTTTCTTATATTCCAATAAACATGAGGCAGCAGTGCTCAATTCTCTCTTTGTAGGTAAACTGTGGCCACTGGAGGCTAAGTGTCTCCCAGTGGGGACTGTGAAGACATTTGGTCATCCTCCACTTTTCATGGTGTTTTTTGCTGCTGCACTGGGAATTTGGTATTTGCTTCACAAAATATAAGAAGTTCATCTGGGATACAGTGCTGGAGGGAGTTCTGTCATTTGTGGTGGGTCAGGGTCTGCAGGAGAATGCACCAACCAGGCTTCTATCGCACAGAGCTTGCCCCAATAACCATTGCAACCTTATTCTGAACATTGCCCTTAAAACTCTCGATATAACAGGATGCCTTTACATATAAGGGTCTCATGTCTGCACTATATCAGTCACAAGCAATTTGGAAGCCAATGGCAGATCCACATAGCCCCTCCATGATGTTTTATCACACTCCTTCCCACCACTGTTCTAGGCGCACTACTCAGAAGGCTCCAAATTACTGGCATCTCGTGTTCTACATCATTTTCATGAAACCCAGTCAAACAAGGCACTGTCTGGTATACACATGATAAGCAACAGGACATCAAATTTTCTGCAGTTCCACCTGGTCATGGGAATTTCAAAAATTTCATGGTATTTATTTAGCAATTTTTCAAAAATGAAGTTAGAGGCACTGTGCGTCTCAATTCATTCAGGAACCATTAAGTGTTGAGAAAGTTCATTTCAATGAAAGCTCTAGAGAACTCTCACAGTCAAGGCTTCTCAAAGAATTACCAAATGGTCACATAAAGCCAGGCCAATTGACGTCTACAATGTAAGGTCCATGTGTGTTTTGACTCTCATCTATGGCTGCCATGTCTTTCATAATAAAATCATGTGATATCCTGGCTGAGATTCCAAGGCCTCTGTGGAAAGCCACCCTGGGCATAGATCTCAGTTTCCAAGAGTGAGTCTTATGTGTGTCCTCCTAAAATCCCAACACAATTCATGGCAATACTTCTCTGAGGTCAATTCCAGAATGCAGTCTCTAAGGGGAATCACACCAGAGTTCAAGCCCAGGTGGATCCAGTCATCCCTTCCAACCGCCACAAAAATTACCACAATTAAAATCAAAACACTACCACAGGCCCATCATCTTCTTCCATGTAGACACTCCTCATAACCTCTAGCTGGAGGTTTCTATGAGCCCAAGGTAGTGTCCAAAATAAGCTCACTTGCCCCTTATTTGCCTAAAATCATGGTGGCCTGGACACTCTTCCTGTGAACCAGGAGTGATCAAATATTCCTGCTGTTAAAGTGTTCCACTTCTCCAATTTCAGCCTACTGGCTGTAGGGTATAATTCTTTATGTGATTTGGAGTCATGAGAAAACCCAAGCACATATGGGGTAGCCTCTGCACGGATTTCAAGAACTCATTTGACCCAAATGATCCCTATTCTCACTTGATGGAGTTCAGGAACCTAAAACAAGAAGGCAAAAATATTCATCCACAATGACTGCTCTTTTGGACATTTTAGTTTTGAAAGCACATGGGATCTTTCTTTAAATCCATCAGGTGCTGAGAATCTAAGCCACAACCTCATACAAGGACAAGAGGCTGATTCAGACACATCCCATTCCAAAGCAATTAAGCAAAGAGCCACAGGTGGTGTCCATTCATTTCCATATGAAAACAGTGTTCTTCAGGCTACACAAAGGGGTGGCCTGAGGCAAAGACCTTTCTGACATTCAGGGTAATAGAAATAGAATTAAGCAAATGGCCCAAAGAAGGGTTTCTCCACTGAGACTTTACTGGTCACACTGATATCTGAGTTTTCTGAGATGCTCTCATTCCCTTCAGCTATCCAGAACATGGTCATGTCACAGAGCCTTGTGGTGTTACATATCTGGGAAACAAAACCATGAGTCTATTCTGGAGAGTGGCCAGAATTCACGAAGAAAAGTGGAACTTTAGAAGATAATAGATGTTGCCCATCCATAAGGCAAGCTGCAGTCCATTCATCAATTGCGCAGTATGAATCGCGGAAGCTTTCAACTAGAGACAACACATCCATTGATGCATTCTGTTTTCTAATGTCTACAACCATGGATACAGTGGGATACACAGACATAGAAACACTCACAATATCAAACGAATTACTAGAAACAGTCCACTCCAAACCAAACAAACCACCTTTCCTACCTATTCTCAGAACATGAGAAAAAACCACAAACTCACACCTACAATGGCAAAGGCACTTTCTTCCCCTAAATAGGTCTGTGACTATCCGAAGTGTCTTCTGACTGGTGGGCCATATTATGTTCCCCCAAAATGGCCTGTCCTGTTTCACATCTGGTCTCCTTGTCCAACTCTGTGAAGTTGTAAGGAGCCAGCGGTGAGCCACTACCTGCTTTCTCAGGAAAGGCCCCTCTTCAGAGCTCTGCTGGCATTTGGCCATCCTCATATCAGCAGGTACCAAGAAAGACTGACTATGTCTTTGGGAAAAGCAAACAAGTTAGCCCACTGGGTCTGGAGTGGGACTGGCTGTTGGTGCCTGGCTTCCTGGATCCCAAGTTCAGAGAATTCCATCACCAAGGAAGTGAAGTGAGGTCACTTCTTTCAGGAACTGAATATGGTCACTGCCTTGGTAACCACTTTGTCCTAACAGTTGCTTCCAAGGTTCCCATGAGATAGAGGCTGCCCCAACATCCTGTGACACATTCAGAAGTTAGAATGATATATCAACCATAGGCACCCTGGAACAGCTCTCCACAGAGGCCTGGTTTGGTCCATCTTCTCTACATTAAGAAGAGAGAGGCTGACTCAGACACATCAATTCATCCTGACCAGGTTGTTTGCCATGGAAGATGACTATTGCTCTCTCAGGTCCTACATAGCTGCCTACATATTCTCCAAGGATCATTTCTTCATGGATCTTTGAGGTTCTCAGCAGGTGGAAGATCTTCTACATTCCTATATTGTAAGACCCACTCTGTCGCTGCTCTTAAGTTAGTTATATTGAGGGAACAGTGTATGGTTATGGTTAATAACATGTTCGATTTGGGTTACGAATCATTCTGCAGGATGAATAATGGTATTGGCAACCTGTGATATTTACAAGAGTATACATGTGAAATATAAGTATGAAAGCAGAAATCTAGGTAAGATTTGAAGCTCAGAAGGGCATTGGGGACTTGAGTGGGATACCTAACTTTGAGTAATG
Source organism: Callospermophilus lateralis (assembly GCF_048772815.1). NCBI lineage: Eukaryota > Metazoa > Chordata > Mammalia > Rodentia > Sciuridae > Callospermophilus > Callospermophilus lateralis. The sequence goes on from NW_027516478.1 coordinate 42,127, forward strand.
TGCTGCACAGATGTCTCAGATAAATCAATATACATCGGACCTTGTACCTTGGATGATTGAATGCTGAAGAGAACATCCAGTCAAAAACCGATATTCGGTAGGATTAGGAAGGAAGTTGGTAGGTTTAGAAAGAAGAGTGAGTATAGGATTTGGACCAAAAGTTCTTCAGCAATAGGGTTTCGGGTAGAGAGTGTATGTAAATGTCAGCACATGTGAAGAGTCAGTCACAATGATGAACTGGGGAAAACATGTAGGAAAGCAGATATCAATAGAGATATTAGGAAATCAAGCAAAGTATAAAGTGTGTGATAGGGTTAGACATTTTCAACAGGTTTGAAGTTGAATATATAATCTTAGGAAGAAACAAATATGTAGTCACCAATAGGATTGATATTTGAGAGCATTAGGCAACCTGCACATTTATGTTTTTAGTAATGCATGCTATCTTTCCATTTAGGCTTTGGTACAATTGTAAGTGTGATCTTTGCTTTTTGTGTCCGGAATATTTCTGTGATAAAATGTGTATGTAGATCAGGTGACATGAGTATTTCTTCCACCATTTCTGAGAGCAATATTTTGAAGATTTATAAATTAGTATGGGGGTAGAAATAGGTGTACCCTGCTTCTATTAATATAGACATAATGCATGAATAGACCATACTGTGAATAAATAATATAACTGGATCCACTTTAAATAATGGATTGAATGGATATCTGAAAATATATAAGAAATGTTATATTGATATACAATCATTAATTCCAACCAGTTATATATCTAATGATTATCTTATGGTTATGGTTAATCATGAAGGGTGTGTGAGTTTTTCTTCAAAATTGATATGGAAATCGAAAACAATATATTTGGAAAAAAAAGTCTCATGAATAGACCAGTCAAGAAACATAGAGAAATACATGTGTTCTGGAGCAGGAAGTGACTAAAAGTGAAACAAATGCCTATAAATTTGCTAACTAGTGAATGAAATATATATCCTATGATGTGCATAAACTGAAGAAATAGTAATGTACCAGTGTGGAATAAAAATTAACGTCAAAATACACATCATGTCCCATAGGAACCAACATGCATTGATGTTAAACTGGGTCAGTTAATGCAGACATATTAGAATTTGTATGCACCTTTCACTGAAGTTAGTTCTCAGTACTAGGAAACAACTATGTATTTCTTGTGTATGAGTATTTCTAAGAATAATCTTGTGAAAAGTTGATTATTAATCCACATCCATGAACATGAATGAATTTAGGGAGTGTATATAAGACACATATTTTTCATATTTTTAAAAATCTGGACAGTATATATATATATATATATATATATATATATATATATATATATATATATATATATATACACATATATGGACACACACACACACACAAACACAGAAATTAAAAAGCAGCAATATATATGCCAATCGAAATTCATCATGAAATATATATCATAAAAATGCAAAAACATTCATTTTACTGAACATGGGTTTATGTATAATGTTGTTCCACTGGGAAGCTCACCCATAGGTTGAATTTTCAGTTCTAACAGCGTTTAGGATGAGTGATCACTTCTCACAATTTGTATCTGCCAAGTCATGTAACTCAAAAGAATGTACGTTTGATACCATGTAGGATTCTATTTGTGCATATAAAAATACATGTGCTGAATAGGATCCAGAAAATGAGAGACAGTAATTCACATATTTGTTAACTTTAAAAACACATGGAGAACTATTTCAATTAAAAATTTACTAGATTCATAATACCTACCCTTTATCATGCAAAAAGCAAGTCCAACCCTGAACTGCATGTATTTACGTACTGTTTGGGTTATTTTTCTCCATCATATTAGGATTAGTAGTCGGAGTCTATTAGAATATGGGTTAGTGTCAGGGATTCAGAATTGCGAATGGAAAAATAGGAAAATTAATCCAATGTGTATGCAAATATGTGCTAAAACAAATCTTCTGACTCTCATCCAGAACAATGCCTTGAAATTATCTTCGCCCCAAGTAAGACACAATTAGAGAAGAAAAGTTGCAAAATCTGTGATTACATTTCTGTAATGGAAAATGCTCAGGAGTGCACAAACTTGGAGGTGGTCTAGGAGTTTTCAAAAGTAAGGACAGGGTACACACTCCACAAGCATGGAGCTCTCCATGCCTAAATCTTTTTGAGAAACTGCCACAGAGGTTGGGCACTGATATATAGGTTTTTGTCAGGAGTTAAGCTTCCTTTGTAGTGATACCCTCAAAGCTGGGTCTGCATCTATGTGACCTGGAGGACAAAGTTTCTTATTTTCCAATGAACACGAGGCAGCAGTGCTGAATTCTCTCTTTGTAGATAAACTGTGGCCCCTGGGGGTTTATTTTCTCCCCGTGTGGACTGTGAAACCATTTGGTCATCCTCCAATTTTCGTGGTGTTTCTTGCTGCTGCACTTGGAGTTTGGTACATGCTTCACGAAATACAAGGAGTTCAACTGGGAAACAGTGCTGGAGAGAGTTCTGTCACGTGTGGTGGGTTATGGTCTGCAAGAAAATGCACAAACCAGGTTTCTATCTCTCAAAGATTGCCCCCTTGTTCATAGCAACCTGATTCTGAACATTGCCCTGAAACCTCGCCATATAACAAGATGCCATTACATATAAGGGTCTGAAGTCTGCACTATGTCAGTCACAAGCCATTTGGAAGTAAATGGCAGATCCACATGGACCCACCCTGATACTTTATCACACACCTGCCCACCACTGCTCTACGCCCACTACTCAGCAGGCTACAAATTACTGGCATGTCTGTTCTAAACAATTTTCAGAAAACCCTGTCAATCAAGGCACTCTCTGGTACACTCATGATAAGCAATAGGAGATCCAATGTTTCTTGAGTGCCACCGGGTCATGGGAATTTCAAAAATTTCATGGTATTTATCTAGCCATTTTTCAAGGATGACATTGGATGCACTGTGAATTTCAGTTATTCAGAAACCATTAAATGTTGAGAAAGCTCAATTCAAAGAAAATTCTGGAGAACTCTCACAGGCAAGGCTTTCCAAAAAGTGGACAAAAGGTCACTTGAAGCCAGGACCATTGAGGTCTACAATGTGAGGTCCTATGTGTTTTGACTCTCTACTATGGCTGCCAAGTCTTTCAGAATAAAATCATGTGATATCCAGGCTGAGATTCCCAGTTCTTTGTGGAAAGCCACCCTGGTCCTAGATCTCAGGTTCCAAGGGCGACTCTCATGCGTGGCCTCCTAAAATCCCAACACAATTCATGGCAATACTTCTCTGAGGTCAGTTTCAGAACTCAGTCTCTAAGGGGAAACACACCAGAGTTCAATCCCTGGTGACCCAGTCATCTCTTCCAACCGCCACACAAATGACCAGAATTAAAACCAAAACACTCACACATGCCTCTCATCTTCTTTCATATAGACACTAATCATAACCTTGGCTGGAAGTTTCCATGAGGCACACAGCACAAGACAATGTCAAAATAAGCTCCCTTGCCCTTCATTTGTCTAAAGTCAGTGTTTCTGGACACCGTTCCTGTGAACCAGGGCTGATCAAAGATGCCTGCCATTAATACTGTTCCGCTTCTCCAATTTGAGGCATACTGACTGTCAGGAATAGTTTCTTTATGTGATTTGGAGTCATGAGAAAACCCAAGCACCTATGGGCTAGCCTCTGCAGGGCTTGAAGAACTCAGTTGACCCAAAGGATCCCTCTTCTGACTTGATGGAGATCAGGAACCTTACAGAGGAAAGCAAGAGACTTCATCAACAATGATTGCTCTTTTGGCCATTTTGGAATTGGATGCACACATGGGATCTTTCTTTAGATCCATCAGGTGCTGAGAATCTGAGCCATGGACTCACACTGCACTAAGAGGCGGATTCAGACATATCCCTTTGCAAAGCAATTAAGCAAAGATCCTCAGGTGATGCCCATTTATTTCCATTTGAAAACTGATTTTTTCAGGCTTTTGAAACGTGTGGCCTTAGGCAAAGACCTTCCTTACATTCAGGGCAACAGAACAATAGGAAAGCAAATTCCCAAAGCAGAGTTTCTCCACTGAGACTTTCCTGGTCACACTGATATCTGAGTTTTCTGAGATACTCACCATTCCCTTCAGCTATCCAGTACATGGCCATGTCCCAGATTGTGGAGGAGATACATATCTTGAACACAAAACCATGAGCCTATGGGAGAGTGGCCAGAATTCAGGAAGAAATCAGGAATGTAGAAAGGTAGTAGGTGTTGCTCATCTATAAGGTAAGCTGCAGTCCATTCATAAATTGGACAAGATGAATGCTGCAAAGATTTCTACTAGACAGGACACATCCTTTGATGCATTCTCTTTTCTATTGTCTACAACCACGGACACAGTGGGATACACAGAAACACTCACCTTCTCAAAGGACTTACTAGAAACAGGCCACTCCAAATTAAACAAACCGACTTTCCTACATATTCTTAAAACATGAGACAAAATCACTAACACACAAACACACCCACAAAGGCACCTTCTTTCCCCAAGTAGGTCTGTGACTATCCAGAGCATCCTCTGACTGGTGGGCCATACTATGTTCCCCTGAAATGGGCTGTTGTATGTCAGATCTGGTCTCCTTGGCCAACACTGTGATGTTGTCAGGAGCCAGCGGTGAGCCACTGCCTGCTTTATCAAAAAAAAAAAGCCCCTCTTCAGAGCTTTCCTGGCATTTGTCCCTCTTCAATTCAGTATTTGCCAAGAAAGACTGACTCTGTCCTTGGTTAATCCAAACATGTGAGACCACTGGGACTGGGACTGGGCCTGCCTCAGGGTGCCTGTCTCCCTGGATCCAAAGTTCAGAGTGGTACATCAACAAGAAAGTGACGTAGGTCACTTCCTCTAGAACTGAATGAGGTCACTGCCTTGGCAACCACTTTGTCCTAACAGTTGCATCCAAGGGTCCATGAAATGGAGCGTGCCCCTGCTTCCTATGACACTTTTACAAGTTAAAATGGAATATCAACCATAGGCACCCGGAAACAGCTCTCCACACAGGCCTGGTTTGGTCCATCTTCTCTAGATTAAGAAGAGAGAGACTGCTTCAGACACATCCCTTCATCCTTACCTGGTTGTTTGTCATGGAAGATGACTTTTGCTCTCTCAGGTCCTTCATAGCTGCCTATATCTTCTCCAGGGATCATTTCTGCATGGACCTTTGAGGTTCTCTGCAGGTTGAAGATCTCCTACATTCCTGTATTGTAAGACCAACTCTGTCCCTGCTCTTCTATAAAGGTAGATTGAGGGTATCGTGTATGGTTAGGGTTAATAACATTTTTGATTTGGGTTAGGATCATTCTGCTGGATGAATAATGGTATTGAGAACCTGCGATATTTATAAGATTATAGAGGTGAAATATATGTATGAAAACAGAAATCTCAGTAAGATTTAAAGCCCAGAAGGTCATTGGGTCCTTGATTGGAATAGTTAGCTTTGAATTATGTTCAGCCCAGATGTCTCAGATAAATCTATACACAATGGCATAGGATCTTGTACCTTAGATGATTGAATGTTGAGGAGAACATCCATTCAAAAAGGGAGAGTTGGTAACATTACGAAGATAGTTGGTAAGATTAGAAAAACGTGTGAGTATAGGATTTGGACAAAAAGTTCTTTAGCAATAGGGTTTCAGGTACACAAAAAAATGTAAATGTCAGCACATGTGAAGAGTCAGTCACAATGATGAACTGGGGAAAATATGTAGGAAAGCAGATATCAATAGAGACATAAGGAAATCAGGCAAAGTATAAAATGAGTGATAGCAATAGATATTTTCAAAAGGCTTGAGATTGAATATATAATCTTAGGAAGAAACAAATATGTAGTCACCAATAGGATTGACATTTGAGAGCATTAGGCAACCTGGACATGGGTGATTTTCATAATCCATACTCACATTCCATTTAGGCTTTTGTACAATCGTAAGTGTGACTTTGCATTTTGTGGCCAGAATATTACTGTGATAAAAAGTATATGTAGATCAGGTGACATGAGTATTTCTACCACCATTTCTTGGAGCAATATTTTGAAGAGGTATAAATTAGTATTGGGGGTACATATAGGTGTACCATGTGTGTATGAATATAGAGATAATGCATGAATAGACCATAGTGCGAATAAATAATATAACTGGTTCGAACTTTAGAAATTGGAATCAATTGATATCTGAATATACACAGGGAATCATATGTTGATATACATACATTCATTCCAACCATTTATACATCCAATGGAAATATTACGGGTGTGGTTCATCATAAAGAGTGTGTGAATTTTGCTTCAAAATTGATTATGGAAATCGAAAATAATGTGTTTGGAAAGAAGTCTCATGAAATGACCAGTCAAAAACAAAGAGGAATACATATGTTCTGAAGCAGGAAGTGATAGAATGTGTTACAAATTTCTTTAAATTTATGAAGTTGTGGATGAAATGTATATTCTATGATGTACAAAAACTGAAGAAATAGTAATGTACCAGTGTTGTATAAAAATGAACGTCAAAATACACATCATGTCCCATAGGAATCTACTTGCATTGATGTTAAAGTGGGTCAGTTACTGTAAAAATATAAGGATTTGTTTGCACCATTTACTGAAGTGAGTTTTCAATACTATAAAACAAATATGTATTTCAGGTGGATGAATATTTCTGAAAATAATCTTATGAAAATTTGAATATAAAACCACATACATGAACAAGAATGAATTTAGGGAGTGTATAATAAGACACATATATTTCATATTTTGAAAAATCTAGAGAGTATATATATATATATATATATATATATATATATATATATATATATATACAAAACACACACAGAGACATTAAAAAGTAGCAATATATATGCCAATTAAAATTCATCGTGAAATATATATCATCCACAGATCCAAAAATATTAATTTTACTGAACATGGATTTATGTATAATGTTTTTCAACTAAGAAGCTCACTCATAATTTGAATTATCAGTTCCAAAAGCATTTAGGAGGAGTGATTTCTTCTCACACTTTGTCTCTGCCAAGTTAGCCACCTCTCAAGAATATAGGTGTGATACCAGGTAGGATTCTATATGTTCATATAAAAATACATGTGCTGAATTGGCTACAGAAAAAGGGAGACAGGAATTCACATATGTGTTAACTTTAAAAACACATGCAGAACACTTTCAACAAAAAATTGACAAGATTTATAACTCCTACCCTATATCATGCAAAAGGGAAGAGCAACTATTCACCATGGCTCCTCTGAAGTGCTAGTATTTCTATTCTGTTTGGGTTATTTTTCTCCATTATATTAGAATTAGTTGTCAGAATCTAGTAGGGTATAGGTTAGTGTCAAGGATTCAGTATTTCAAATGGAAAATTGAAAAATGAATCCAATGTGTATGTAAATATGTGCTACACAAAAATCTTCCCACTCTAATCCAGAACAATGCCTTGACAATACCTTCGCCCCAAGTAAGACACAATTAGAGGAGAAGATTTAGAAAATCTGTGAACAAATATCTGGAATGGAATATGCTCAGGAGCCCACACCTTGGAAGTGGCAGAGGAGTTTCCAAAGGTAAGGGACAGGGTAAACCCTCCACAAACATGGAGGTCTGCTGGCATAGACACTTCTTGAGAAACTGCCTGTGAGGTTGGGCACTTGAAAAATATGTTGTTGTCAGGAGCTTTAGCTTCCTTTCTAGTGAGACCATAAAAGCTTGGTCTGCATCTATGAGACCTGGAGGACATGCTTTCTTATTTCCCAATGAACATGAGGCAGCAGTGCTAAATTCTCTTTTTAGGTAAACTGTGGCCACTGGGGGCTAAATGTCTTTCCATGTGCACTTTGAAGCCATATGGTCATCCTCCATTTTCGTTTTGTTTCTTCCTGCTGCACTGGGAGTTTGGTATTTGCTTCACGAAATACAAGGAGTTCAATTGGGTCTCAGTGCAAGAGGGAGTTCTGTCATGTGTGGTGGGTCAGGTTCTGCAGGAGGATACAAGAACCAGGATTCTATCCCACATAGCTTGCCCCCTTGACCATAGCAACCTGATTCTGAACAATGTCCTGAAAACTCTCCATATAACAAGTTGCCTTTACAAGGAAGGTTCTGTTGGCTGCACCATGTCAGTCACAAGCCATTTTGAAGCCAATGGAAGATCCACATGGCCCCACCACAGATGTTTTATCACATACCTGCCCACCACTGCTCTAGTACAACTACTCAACAGAGTCCAACTTACTGGCATCTCTGTTCTACACCATTTATATGAAACCCAGTCAATCAAGGCACTGTCTGGTATATTCATGATCAGTAACAGGACATCGAAAGGTTCTCCAGTGCCACCTGGTGATGGGAATTTCAAAAATTTTATGGTATTTTTCTAGCCATTTTTCAAGGATGAAGTTGGAGGCACTGTGAGTTTCAATTCTTTTAGGAACCATTAAATGGTTAGGAAGCTCATTTCAATGAAAGTTCTGGAGAACACTCACAGGTAAGGCTTCCCAAAGAGTGGCCAAAAGATCACATGATATTATGCCCATTGAGGTGTACAATGTGAGGTCCATATGAGTTTTGACTCTCAACTATGAGTGCCAAATCTTTCAGAATAAAATCATGTGGTATCCTGGCTGAGAGGCCTAGTGCTCTGTGGAAAGCCATCCTGGGCCTAGAACTTAGTTTCCAAGGGCGACACTCATGCCTGGCTTCATAAAATCTCATCACTATTCATGGCAATACTTCTCTGAGGTCAGTTTGAGAACTCAGTTTCTAAGGGAATCACACCAGAGTTCAAGAACATGTGGACCAAGTAATCTCTTCCAACCGCCACCCAAATGACCACAATTTAAAACAAAACACTCCAATGTGGCGCTCATCTTTTTCCATATAGACACTCATAATGACCTCTGGCAAAAGTTTTCCATGAGGGGCACAGCCCAAGACCGTGTCCAAAATAAGCTCTCTTGCACCTAATTTGCCTAAAGTCAGGGTGGCCTGGACACCCTTCTTGTGAACCAGGAGAGATCAAATAGGCCTCCCATTAATACTGCTTTGCTTTTTCAATTTGAGGCCAACTGACTGTGGAGTTTGGATTCCTTATGTGAATTGGAGTCTTGAGAAAACCCAAGAAACTATGGGCTAGCCTCTGCAGGGCTTTGAAGAACTCATTTGACCCAAAGGATCCCTATTCTGGCTTGATGGAGGTCAGGAAAGTTACAGAAGAGGCGAGAGACTTCATCCACAAGGACTGCTCTTTTGGCCATTTTGGTTTTGGATGTACACATGGGATCTTTCTTTAGATCCATCAGGAGCTGAGAATCTAAGCCACACCCTCACACAAGGCAAATAGGCTGATTCAGACACATCCTTTCCAAAGCAATTAAGCAAAGAGCCACAGGTAATGCCCATTCATTTCCATTTGGAAACTGTTTTCTTCAGGCTTCACAAAGTGGTGGACTGAGGAAAAGACCTTCCTGACATTCAGGGCAACAGAAGAATTGGTAAACAAAAGGCCCCAAGCAGGGTTTCTTCACTGAGACTTTCTTGGTCAAACTGATATCTGAGTTTTCTTAGATGCTCGCAATTCCCTTCAGCTATTCAGTACATGGTCATGTCACAGAGCTTCAAGGTTGTACATATCTTAAACACACAACCATGAGCCTATTCTGGAGAGTGGCGAGAATTCAGGAAGAAAACAGGAACTTAGGTAGATAGCAGGTGTTTCACATCAATAAGGCAAGCTGCAGTCCATTCATAAATAGGGCAGGATGAATGATGGGAAGCTTTCTACTAGATAGGACATATTCATTGATGCATTCTCTTTTCTAATGTCTACAACCACGGACATAGTGGGATACATAGACATAGAAACACTCACCTTGTCAAACGACTTACTAGAAACAGTTCACTCCAAACAAAACAAACCGCCTTTCATACCTATTCTCAGAACATGAGACAAAACCACAAACCCACACCCACACCACAAAGGCACCTCCTTCCCCCATGTAGGTCTGTGACTATTCGGAGTGTCCTCTGACTGGTTGGCCATACTATGTTCTCTGGAAATGGCCTGTTCTGTCTCAAATCTGGTCTCCTTGGCCAACTCTGTGAATTTGTCAGGAGCCAGCGGTGAGCCACTGCCTGCTTTCTCAGGAAAGGCCCCTATTCATAGCTTTACTTGCATTTGGCCATCCTCACATCAGTAGGTTCCAAGAAAGACTGAGTCTGTCCTTGGTAAATCAAAATAAGTTTGACCACTGGGACTGGGACTGGGACTGGCTCTTGGTGCCTGGATTCCTGGATTCCAAGTTCAGAGAGTTCCATCACCAAGGAAGTTAGGTGAGGTCACTTCCTTTAGCAACTGAATGAGGTCACTGCCTTGGCAACAACTTTGTCCTAACAGTTGCTTCCAAGGTTCCCATGAGAAGGAGGCTGCCCCTACTTCCTGTGACACTTTCACCAGTTAGAGTGCTATGTCAACCATAGGCATGCAGGAGCAGCTCAACACATGCCTGCTTTGGTCCATCTTCTATACATTAAGAAGAGAGTGGCTGATTCAGACACATCCCTTCATCCTGAGCAGGTTGTTTGCCATGGAAGACTTCTGCTCTCTCAGGTCCTTCATAGTTGCCTACATCTTCTCCAGGGATCATTTCTGCATGGACCCTTGAGTTTCTCAGCAGGTCGAAGATCCTCTATATTCCTGTATTTTAAGACCAACTCTGTCCCCACTTTTCTGTAAAATTAGATTGAGAGAACAGTGTATGGTTAGGTTTAATAACATGTTCGATTTGGTTTAGAAAGGAAACTACACGGTTGAGCAAACAGGGTCCTACCGTTAGCAATAATATGAGGATTATTAATGGAACGGCCCTGGCAGATAAAAGCGTAGTTAACCAGGTTGACTATGTGAACAAAGACTCAAACCTTCCTTCTGGGGCCTCTGTCTCTCTTTGACGCTCTTCAAGTCATTTTCTTAATTTACTCATTGATTCTTTTGCAACTCCAGTATTGTCGGCATAAAAACAACATTCTTCCCTCAATGCAAGCAAAAAGGCACCTTTCTCTCATGAAGAGGAGGTCCAACACTCGCCTGCTCTATAAAACAATTTCAGAGAGAGAGAGGTTAAAATTCCTGTAAAGCTGTGATGTCGGTTTTTAATGTCTTTAAGCTTTGGTCTATTTCTGCTTCTAATTGTGTCTTTGTTGTGTCTCATGGACTAGGGCAGTTCTTCCTGTGCCCAAGCCTTCAGCAATTATTATTCCTAATAGGATGGCTAAAGTGAGGGATACAGGTTCCCGGTGGAACCGGGTTGTATGCCCCCCTATTTGAACTTTAAATGAACCTGCGTCATGATAGAGCACTCTGAAAAACATCTACATCATTACGTAATTAATCACATCTATTGACCATTTTATGAAAACATAAATAATGTTAAAGTGTATAGAATTATACTGTTTTATGGATGGAGAAGAAAATGCACCTAAGATAGCACCAAAGTGAGGAAAACATTCTTATTTGGTTGCATCCGGATTTAGAGGGCATTGCTTCTTTTGTAATCAATTAATCCCCTGAAACCCAAGTTTTGGTAGTTTTAGAGTTTGTACCCAACATGTAAGGGAAGGGGCTCAGAAGTTCACAGTCTGCAGAAATTCACAAAAATTAGTTTTTGTTTCTGTTTTTTTTTTCCTCTGTTCTGGGCACGTTAACTTTTCAAGGACACTATGGAAGGGGAGAGCTTTTTTGTCTCTTTTTTTTCTCCCTGCCAGCTGTCACCATGGAGCCCAGTTGCTAACATTTTTATCTTAGAAATGTAGCCATCTCGGTGAAGACCCAGCTCAAGGCCAGAGCCCTTGTTCACATATTTTGTGAAAAACTGGTAAGGAGGTGTCTAGCTTATGGGTGGTGATTTTTCCAGCCAGTGGTCAAGTAGAACAGGGCAACACGAAAAGTGCAAGTTTATGTACATTGAACTCTTTCAGAGGGACTCTTTTGCTGAAAGACCTAAAGTAAGCCTTGGTGAAGACTTCTGGAGAAGGTCATTTAAGACATTTCTATGGACCTAGTACAGAGGGGGAAGACGGGGTAGTCGAGGCTGAGAGCAGCTCCGTGGATCTAAAATGAGGAAAGAGAGATGTAAAAGAAAAATGGGAAAGGGGTTTGGGATTTTCCTAAAACAAAACTTGAGCAGTAGAACAGGTAGAGCAGAGGGGAAGATGGGAGTAAATATTCCAAAAAGCCTTTGAGGGACTTTAAATTCTTAGAAACCTGTTTTCAGTGATGACAAAGCAAATTTAAAGGCCATTTTCATTACATCTTGTATAGGGGTCTGAGGCCTCTTATCAGCTGGTTTGAGCTTTGGGTTAGCTTGCTAGAGGACTTGCTGGGACCTAGTGCAGGCACTGACAGGAAAAGAGAGCAGTGAGTGGGTTAAGGGGTACCTTGGTACCTGCTACCTCAGCAAGGGGGCAATGTTCTGAGAACCAGCGGAGGTTTGGGTTTTCGATTTAGTAATTGGAGAGGAGAAATCAGGTTGCTAAGATGGGAGTGATAGCAGAGAGTCTAGAGCAGAAGGCTGAGGGTGAGGAACTATTGGAGAAGCATAGTACAGGATGTGAGCAAAGGAGGGAAAAGGATTCCACATAGGGAAATTTCCCCCTTTTGAGAACTTGCCAAAGTTAAAAATGTCACGCAGAATTTGAGGATCTAGAGAACCCTCTGGGGGCCATAGTATTTGGTTGTCTAATTGGTAATATGGCCAATGCTGTGTACTGAATTTGATGAGGAGTTTGGGTTCCACCAGGCAGCCCCTGTATGCTCACATTCACTTGACTTACACAAGAAGTCGGCTTCTCCCCGACACAGCCGTGGCTGTTTGTGCCTTTGATAGTCCGCTAGGCAAACATAGTAATGTAGGCTAGCCAACCTGAATCTGTCTCGCGTGTCCCTGCATCCATAATGTTTGTTTCCATTATCTATGGTACAGAAGACATTTAATGGAATTTTAGTGGGATCCACTTCATCAGGGATATCTCAATAGGAAAGACCTATACCGAGCTGACAAATGTCTGGGTGGATAGATGGCCACCAGGTCTCTAAGGGGGCTGTATGCGAGATAGACCATACTTCTTGTCTAGTAGGATTTGTGATCAGCCATTGCTGCTGAACGGAATGATGAGGGTTAGAACTACTGGTGGCCAAGGGGAGAGTCTATAGTCTTATCCACATAGCGAATACGCAATTTCAAATGGTTAGCAGGCTTTTCCAGTTTCCAACAAGAGTCTGGACACAGCGAAGGCTTGAGATGAGAGGCATGGATCCAAAAAGTGATTCCGACTACTTTTACCGCTTTAGGTTTTATAAGTAGCACCTGGTATGTTCCTTTCCAGTGGGGTTCCAGGGATGACACCTGATGTTGTCTTATGTAGACGAAGTCTCTTACTTGATATTGACTTAGAGTCCCCACCTCCCAAGGTTGGTAGGCAGTGGCCAGCTGTTTCCACAGGTATCGCTGAGTTCTTTCAATGACTTTAAGTCTGTCAAGCAAGGGGGTGTGGAAGTGATCGTTAGGCCTTAGAGTTGGGGTTAGGTTCCTTACTGGATGATGGGCATCATAGAGAATTTCATAGGGGGTGAGGTTACACAAAGAAAGAGAGGGAGTATTTCTCGCATGAAACAGTGCATAAGGCCGGAGCATAATCCAATCTTTTATGCCAGGCTCTAAGCTTAATTTCGTTAAGATCTCTTTAATGGTTCTATTTATTTTTTCTACCTGTCCTGAGCTCTGGGGTATATAAGCATAATGTAACTTCAAATTAATCCACAGGGTCCCAGTGAACACCTGACTTACCTGAGCCATGAACACCAGTCCATTATCAGACCCTATTGCCTTAGGCAGACCGTATCTTGGAGAAATATCTCTCAGGATTTTCTTGAAAACCATTTGTGCAGTTTGGTTGTTTTTGTGTGTGTGTGTGTGTGTGTGTTTGTGTGTAAGGCTTCAGTCCATCCTGAAAATGTATCTACAAAGACTAGGAGATATTTAAGTCCATACGTTGCTGGCTTAATTTCACTATTGTCCACTTCCCAAAATTGTCATTTTCTGGTTCCTCTTAGGTGCTTTCCTCTAGGAAACTGGAAGGGTAAGCATTAACCAATTGACGGACTCGACAGGCTTTTGTTACCCATTCAGTTTTTTCCTTTCGCTGTGAGTCGGTTAGTGGAAAACTCTGTTCTTAATCCTACAGGAATGCCTGCAGTTTCATTGAACCAAGGTGAGTGAGTTGGTGTACATTTTTAACGTAGTGTAGGGCTTTCTGTAATTGCAGCCTGAGCTCAGTGAAGTTGAGGCGTTCAGTGTCAGTGTCCATAGATGTTATCAAAAACTTCCTGGTGATCAGGGGTCCATTGGAATTGGGCATCTCCCATTAACACCGGGTATAAAGGAGCAGCTAAAGACGCAAACCCAGGTATCCATAACCTGCAAAAGCCAGCAGTCCCAAGAAACTCTCTGAGTTGTCTCCTGTTAGATGCTGGTGGTATCTACACAATGGTTTGTTTTCTGGGCTCAGTGAGCCATCGTTTACTGCCCCTAAGGTAACAGCCCAGGAAGATTACTTCATGCTAGCAAATTTGGGCTTTTTTGGCCGAAACTCTATACCCAAGTTGAGCAAGCTCATATAATAGTGCTTGCGTCCCAGACTCACAGTTTTCCTTGGTGTTGGCTGCCAGTAGCAGGTCATTCACGTATTGAAGCTGGGTGATTTGGGGTGCATAGTTCTGAAATTGCTGAGATCTCTGTGGAGGGCTTCATCAAAGAGAGTGGGGGAGTTTTTGAACCCCAGTGGGAGTCTAGTCAAAGTTAGTTGACCAGACGTTCAGGTTTCTGGGTCTACCCACCCAAAAGCAAACAGCAACTGACTATCTTTATGCAGAGGCAAGCAAAAGAAAGCATCTTTTAAGTCCAGAACAGTATACCATTTCCGCTCAGGGTTCAGAGTGCTAAGCAGATTGTACGGATTAGGTACCGTGTGGTGAATGTCCTGCACTCTGTTGTTGATCTCTCTTAGGTCTTTAAAAGGACAATAGTCCCCGGTTCCTGGCTTTTTTTTTTCTAGTAGCAGGGGAGTGTTCCAGGCCAATTGACAGGGCCTTAGGAGCCCTAAGTCCAGATATTTCTGAATATGGGGCCTTATCTCATCTTTAGCTTTTTTTGCTTAGAGGATATTATTTGACATTGATTGGGGAGGCTGAGGTTTTTAACTCCACTGTTATTGGAGGTTGTTTCACGGCCAGGCCTAACCCAGCAGTTTTTGCCCAGGCATCTGCGTAATCTGTTATCCATTTCTGCTGTAGCTTGCCTGTTTGATCAGTCTTGGGGGGTGTGAAGAGTGGATGTTCATCTTCTACTAATATAGTTAAAGCCGTGACTATAGGAGGTTTTACTGAAGAATTTAGAAATTTCATTTGGGGGCCTTCAGGGTTAAAAGTTATTTAGGCCAAGAGCTTGGTGAGCAGATCTCTGCCCATCAATGGGTTGGGGCATTCCTGGATTACTAGGAAGGAGTGATAGATTTTTCCTTTCCCAAGGTCCATGGTCCTCTTAGTAGTGTAAGCCCGATATTTACTGCCATTAGTTCTTTGAACTACAGACCTTTTATTTGAAAGAGGGCCCAATGGGGCCTTAAGGGCTGAGTATACTGCTCCTGTTTTCATTTCAAAGTTTACTGGGGTCCGCTACACTTCAAAAGTTACCCTGAGCTAGGGGAAGTGATCTGTGCCCCAACTTTTTTAGTCATGCTCCAGAGTCAGAATGGATGGCTGGCGTGGCTGTCTCTTTATAGGGCACTCTTTGGCCCAGTATCCTTTTTTTTTACAGTAGGCACATTGATCTGAGGCCAGGGGTGGCCTCTGGCATGGCCCCAGGTATCCCTTCCTGTCACCTTACATCTTAATTTCTGGCCTCTTTCTTGTTGTGACCAGGATCTTGGTCAATCCCTTAGTCTGTCTTTTGCTTCTCTCATCCTTCCTTTGCTCCCTTTCTTTCTCCCTGTTTCTCTCTTATAGTATATTTTCTCGGCTTCTCTGACTAAATCTCTCTTTTAAATTTTTTTAATATCCATGGCAGCTTGCCTAATTAAGGCCATCGTTACAGATGAATTTTGATCCGCTGCCTGAGGATCGAAAGGAGTATATCTCTTATATGCCTCCATAATTCTTTCTATAAACAAAGAGGGAGATTCATCAGGCCTTTGAATAATTTCTCTTACCATGGCCAAATTAGTTGGTCACCTAGTAGCCCCTTGGAGACCCGCTATTAGAGCCAGGCAATAATTGGACAGATGCTCTTTATCTTCAAAGGTGTTGGGGTTCCAGTTGGTTTGGTTTAAGGGTAAGCTGGCTTTGATTATGTTGGGAAGTTGTGTTGGTCGCCAATCAGGTCCGAGGATTTTTTTTTAGTTTCTTAGAGGTTTTTCTCTTATTCCTCTGTCATAAAGAAAGTCCCTAGGAGTTGTTGGCAGTTATCCCAAGTACGCAGGTGTAAAAACGTTGGCGAGTTCTCTGAGTTCTTTTAGCCGGGCCAGCTTCCTCCAGGGAAGGAGGGGCTCTGTGTGCCACGGGACAGTCATCTGGATGGTGCTGGGCCATCCTAGCTTCTTTGAATGGTGGAGAGGCTGAGTCAGCAGCAGGGGAATCACTTAGAGGGTGTTGGGAGTTGGGGGATGAAGGCAGAGGATAAGGAGGGGGACGAGAGTCCAGTAGAGTCTTGAGACTCATGGAGAACAGAGGGTGCAAGAGGAGGAGCAGAGAGTTAAAGAGATAGAATCGTGGGGGAAGGAGTAGGAGTGGGTGCAGGGACAAGGAAAGGCTTCATCCTTGGAGGAGGAGATTTGTAGAGGTCCTGACAAGTTAAGATATATGGCTGTTGATCTGGATGTCTACGTGGCCCCTGCTAAAAGACAATATCTCGAACTTTTCAAATTAGTGCGAAGTAGAAAGATCCTTCTAGGGGCCATCCGACTACAAAGGTGGGTCATTCGGAGACACAGAATCTGCCAGATCCGGCATTTTACTGAAAAAAAAAGATTCTGAGCCCTTAAGCAGACTTTGGTCTAGTGATCAAGGGTCAGGAACAGAGGCATTGAAGTGCTCTGTCCCATAATGAAATATACACAGACAATAAAAGCAATGACACATGACACAGACAAGACAAACAATAAAGACAGGCAATGGACGTCCAATACTGAGACCAGGACTGAGTAGCCGGCAAAACATGATGGGCTGGCAATACCGAATCCGATACAAAATATCACTGAATCAAGGAGACTATTGTTCCTCGATTTCATGAGTTCATCCCCCAGGGACATGGCCTGTGGCTCTGTGACATGTGTGTCAGTCACCGTGGGAGAGAGCTCACGCTCTTTACCAATAGCCATTTTGTGAAACCCTAACCTGAATCCTGAAACCAGAAAGAGGGGCCTTATTTACCCCCAGAGGAGCCCGTTGGGGGTCTTTCATCTGCGGCTGCCGGATCTCACTGGGGCCACGAGATGTAAAGATCGGGCGAGGGTCGGTTGAAGAGACCACCAAGAGACTGTCTCATGCAACAGCAAAGGCTTTATTGGGAGTCCGGCATGCAAGGGCTCAGAGCTCTCTTGAATAGAGCAGAGAGCCCTGAGAACAGCTTAAGAAGTGCTTATATATTTTCCTTGGAGAGGGCAGGGAGGGAAGTTTATTGATGGGTAAGGGCGAGTGGGCGGTTTGCGTGCAACTGGTTGACCGAGTACATTCTGCAGTTTGGCAGTTGGGGACAGCACATTCTGGGAAAAAGAATAGCAAACAGTTCTCAAGATTTCAACAGTGTTTTGTTAAGCATACAGAAAATCAAGAAGTGACAAGTACCTATTTTATTAACCTTTCAATATAAGTATGAAAACAGAAATATAGGTAAGATTTGAAGCCCAGAAGTTCATTGGGCTCTTGATTGGTATACTTAGCGTTGAATTACATTCTGTAGTGTTGTCCCAGAAATATGGATATACAATGGCATAGGACCTTATACATTCTCGGAGGTCAATTCCAAAACACAGACTCTAAGGGGAATCACACCAAAGTTCAAGCCAAGGTGGACCCAATTATCTCTTCCAACCGCCACACAAATGACCACAATTAAAACCAAGACACTCCCACATGCCACCCATCTTCTTCCATATAGACACTCACCATAACTTCTGGCAAGAGGATTCCATGAGAGGCGCAGCACAAGACAGTGTTCCAAATAAGCTCCCTTTCCCCTCATTTGCCAATAGTCAGGGTGGCCTGGACACCCTCCCTGTGAACCAGGAGTTATCAAACAGGTCTGCCATTAATACAGCTCTGTTCTCCAATTTGAGGCCTACTGACTGTGGGGTTTAGATTCTTTATTTGAATTGGATTCATAAGAAAACCCAAGAACCTATGGGCTAGCATCTGCAGGGCTTTGAAGAACTCATTTGACCCAAAGAATCCCTATTCTCACTTGATGTAGGTAAGGAACCTTACAGAGGAATGTGAGGGACTTCATCCACAGTGACTGATTTTTGGCCATTTTGATTTTGGATCCACACATGGGATCATTCTTTAGATCCATCAGGTGCTGAGAATCTAAGCCACAGGCTCACACAGGACCAAGAGGCTGATTCAGACACATCCCTTTACAAAGCAATTAAGCAAAGAGCCACAGGTGATGCCCATTCATTTCCGTTTGAAAACTGTTTTCTTCAGGATTCACAAAGGCGTGGCCTCAGGCAAAGAACTTACTGACATTCAGGGCAACAGAAAAATAGGCAATCAAAAGGCCCATTGTAGGGGTTCTCCACTGAGACTTTCCTGGTCACATTGATATCTGAGTTTTCTGAGATGCTTGTCATTCCCTTCAGCTATCCAGTACATGTCCATGTCACAGTGCTTGGAGGTGGTACATATCGTGGACTCAAAAGCATGAGCCTATTTTGGAGAGTGGCTAGATTTCAGGAAGAAAACAGGAACTTAGGAAGATAGCAGGTGTTGCACATCGATATGGCAAGCCCTAGTGCATTCATAAATTGGGCAGGATGAATGCTGGGAAACTTTCTACTAGACAGGAAACATCCATTGATGCATTCTCTTTTTCTAATGTCTACAACCATGGACACAGTGAGATACACAGACATAGAAACACTCGCCTTGTTAAACAACTTACTAGAAACAGTTCACTCCAAACCAAACAAACCGACTTTCCTACCTATTCTCAGAACATGGGACAAAACCACAAACACACATCCACACCCACAAAGGCACCTCCTTCCCCCAAATAGGTCTCTCACTATCCGGAGTGTCCTCTGACTGCTGGGCCATACTATGTTCCCCCGATATGGCCTATCCTGTCTCAGATCTGGACTCCATGTCCAACTCTGTGAAGTGGTCAGGAGCCAGCTGTGAGCCAGTACCTGCTTTTTTAGGAAAGGCCCCTCTTCAGAGTACTCCTGGCATTTGACCATCCTCACATCAGTAGGTACCAAGAAAGACTGACTCTGTCCTTGCTAAATTGAATCAAGTGAGACCACTAGGACTGGGACTGGGACTGACTCTGTGTGCCTGGCTTCCTGCATCCCAAGTTCAGAGAGTTCCATTACCAAGGAAGTGAGGTGAGGTTGCATCCTTCAGGAACTGAATGAGGTCACTGCCTTGGCAACCACTTTGTCCAAACAGTTGCTTTCAAGCGTACCATGAGAAGGAGGCTTACCCTACTTTCTGTGGCACTTTCACAAATTAGAATGGTATATCAACCATAGGCACCAAGAAACAGCTCTCCACACAGGCCTGATTTGGTCCATCTTCTCTATATTAGGAAGAGAGCCTTTAGTCCGGGGAGCACTGCAGTGAACCTCTGCACTAAAACTATTAGCAAGCACCTGGTGGAGGAGTCCTCCATAGGTAAGTGGCGCCTTTATAACATCTGATATCCGGTTAAGGGAGATCTTTTCTGATGACAGAGATGTGGCCTGGGGAGGCTCACATATACTCCTTTCCAGGAGAGTAACGAGAATCTTTCTGTCCTCTGTTCTGTTCTGTAGGGAATTCCTCTGGAACTGTAGAGAGGGGCCGACAGGAACGCACGCGCTCCTACTCTGGAGCTATAGCAAGATGTTGCACTGTTCCACTGTTTTTCTGTTTAGGCGCTGGTTTTCTGTTTTTTGTGTTTTGTTTTGTCTTCTATTTTTTTTTGATTGTTTGTTTGTTTTTGTTTGTTTTGTTGTGTGATTTCAGTGGTAAAAACTTAAGTATTTTGGACGTAAAAATGGGTAATAAACAGAGTAAGCCTGACACCCCTTTGGACTGTGTTTTAGGGAACTGCGATGAACTTTACCCCCCTTTGTTAAGCAGGATGACAGAAGCTCCTAGCTGGCTGCCAGGAGCACACCCATTGCAGAGGGCAATGCTTACTGGGGACCTAAGAACTGAGCATCTCCCAGGTTAACAAGTGAAACTCCTTTAAAACCCCTTGTCGCTCCAGATCAAGAGAGTCACAACATTTGGCAGAGTCCCCTGTGTTTCTCCTTTGTTCGCAAAGCAATAAACCTCCCTTTTTCTTTTTCTCAAAACTCAGTCCTCATTATTAAATTGGTATTAATTGGCTTCAAGTTCAGGAATTGAACTTTAATTTACAAATTTGGTACCTCCCCTCCTCCCCGGAACTTTGTGAGAGCTGTCTACTGGAATATTAGGAGATGAAGCATGCTTGGTGTGGAACTGAACAAGAGGAGCTAATCCTGTAAGTAAAAGGAAGGACTGAGGGACTCCCAGCAGCTGCCAAAGCCCTGTTGATTCAGGGAATTACCTCTTTCCTTTCCGCACTGTAAGAATTATGCCACCTCTGTCTTGTTAAAAAAGAGAAAAAGAAAAAGGGGACACTAAATGCAGTGAAGTCATAATGGAGACACTTTATTTTACATTTCAGGTTGCCCCTCTGTTAAAACAAGTGGTCCCCCCCCCCTGTGGATATCTATGGTGCACACTGGTGTAGGAGATTTTTCTCTTATCTGCTCTGGTTTAATGGGTTCTCTCTGACAGCCATAGTCTGGACCTCCTTTCTGTCTGTCTTGTGTCTTTGTATCTGGCCCTTTAAGACATGTGCAATAATGTGTTGATATTATAAATTGTTTCTTGGGAATGATCTTAGCTGAATGTGTGTCTAAATGATGATGTTTTATTTTAACAATCTGGTATCTGAATGGGTTATTGAAGCATTGCACAATCTTGCAGTTAAAAGTCGGGTTTAGGTAATTGTTTAGTTTATGATTTCAGATAATTCATGCCAGAAAACTTAAATACTTAGGATGGAAAACTGAAGAACTCTACTTCCAAGTTGGCAAGTAACTTCCCAATCATACAGTCTTTTTTTCACCAATTTTGAATTGGATAGCCTGGGAAAATATCACTGTGTGTACCAGTGCATTAATTTGGACAAGGATAGTAAATCATAGAATGGTATCTGTTGACAAAACAAGATGTAAAGATATAAAATTTTGTGAATTGTATCTTAAATTTATATCATAATTTTCAACATCCGAACCTCAAAATTATGGTTAAAATGCCTTAGGCCTGAGGTGTCTGCTCAGAATAGCAGTTTTTCCTGCTCCTTCCAGACCTCAGCCATGACTTATGTTGAAATGTAAATGAAAGAAGCCTGCAATCTTAGTAGGAGACTGATTTGAGGCCTAAGGGGGAAAAAAATGTAAATTGTATGGTATTTACTAATTACTAGCCAGTCACTTTTTCTAGGAATTTTTTTTTTTTTCCATAGATACTTTTTTTTTTGAGCTCATGATTTTGAGCATACAGACCTAGGTTAATGTTTTTCAGATCAGTTCTATCATTGACCAACTGTAGACATTTTGAAACATTGCAATGGAGATTTCACCTGAGAAAAGCTACAAGGCCTTTACTATTATTATGTGTGCACACTTTTGTTATGTGTTGTATGTCTATATATACATATGTCCGTATATCATATATATGATACACAAACTAACATATACAAAGAGCGCTCATAAAAAAGCGCTCATTAAAACAAATTTAAATAGGAGATCCAAAGATCTTTAATTCACGTGATTTAAATGTTTCAATTTAAATTGGATAAACAGATAAAAATCAATGTCTTTAAATTTAAGCTTACAAATTTTTCTAGGTGTTCAAAAATCTAATTAAATATTAATATATACAAAATTTCTAATATGCCTTGGTACTAGGACCTTTCCTTCAACATAAAAATGGTTTACACTGTCAATACATTTCTCTAATATTTTGATAAATAAAAAAAGTAAATTTGATTGGGATTACTCATTCATGAGTACTTTTGTTAGATATCTGATTGATTTACTAAGGTCTGAATAAGTTTTTATTAAAGTCTGTATAAGAATATAAAAATCAGTCATGTGTTAATGAGACAGAAATTTCTTAAAACATAAGTTTACCCATAACGTTGTGTTTATTAAGTTTTATTTTCTCTAGAGCAAGCAACCATAAAAATTAAACAACTGATTAAATAAGAACTGTTATTTTAGAGCACTGTACTGCCATTGCTTTAAAAGCTAAACTTGGTTAATGTAGAAACATCAATGTAATTGTGATGCTATCAATGTTTTCATATCTTATATGTATTCAAGTCTGTAAGGTAGAAACTTTAAAAGAGCATTATATCAAGCTGGTGCTCTGAAGTTTTATGGTAAAAAAATATATTGGGGATTTATTTACCTGTTATCAATAAGATATGTAAACTTTTTTGTTACTTTTTACATTGGGGAAAAATTTAAATGTATTTTTTAGTTAATGAGAGCCTAATCGATGTAAAGGTTAAAAACTTTCAGCCTTTCTTTTATTCATGTTTTAAATGTGATATCATATGGTTGTAGCTAATGTTCATGTGACCTCAAACAATTTATGTAATCTTTGTCAAATGATATTTATAAATAAAGATTATCTTTAGAACTAAAATACTTAAGATTTATAAAGAGCCCTGCCTTACCTGAGATAAGGCTCTGTGTCCCATCTTACTACATGTGAGAATGACTACAAAACCAGTAGGTCAGATAATATTTCTTTAAAGTTATGTTAAAAAGTTGGTTTTTTTAAGGTCAATATTCCTAGGATCTCAAACAGGGGATATAATGTATAACTCAGCCAAAAAATTCAGGGTAGCTATTACACAAGCTAAGTATTTTTACTTTTGTTAATTTTATTTTGAAATTATTTTATAACTGATCTAAAGATTCTCTGTTACTGTTTTACAAACGTGTTGCTTTAAGAACACAACATGGGTTTATTCAAGATAATAAGTCATTACTTACAATACAGACAGAAAAATACAGATCCCAATTAATAAAAAGATAATGATATAGTTATAGACATTAAAGCCCAGTACTCTTAATATAAGGCTGTTAAAATTTATTTGCTGGATGTTTAAGATTAGGATTTAAAATTAAAGTTAAATGAAAAGCGCCAAGAAAACCAATATTTGGCTTTTGCCCTCTGAGTCAGTCTGAATCCAGGGAACAGGGAACTTCTCTAAAGAGCTTTGAAACTCTGAGCCACATAACCTCCTCCTGATCAGGGAGATTAATGAGACCACTGGAGAACAGAAAGCCAATCAGGGTATTTGTTACGAAGAGGAGAGTCATCAAAGAAAGGAGACATCCCTGATGCTTCCGAGGGAAGCCAAATGGTCAAGCAAGATCTGGACCCACCTAGCGCAAATGGCACTAGCAGAACTGAGAATCTGCTCTCAAGTTTCCCCAGAATTGACTCCCATAAAAGCTCAGCTGACTGTTAACAATAGATGGAAACAAAAGTCAGTTTGACTGCTTCATCTTAAACACTTAGCAAAGACAGTTAAGAACAAAATACATCCATTCCTGGGCATTTTAAATTATAATAATAATAATATAATTTTAAGGTATGCACTTTATATTTGCCTCCCAAAATAAGTAAGACTGGTGGCTACCAAGAAGAATTCTCAGAAAGGAATGCCTGATACTTATAAAAAGAGACTATCAAGAAGACCTGCCACAGGGATAAGTTTTCAGTTTAAGGCCTACAGATATTCCTAACCTACACAGGTAGGCTTGTTGTTTGCTAGTACAATTATCCATCCCTGAGTAACAGAATTAAAGGTTTCTCTAAGAGACACAGAGGTCATACTAGTAAAAAGATTTTACAAGATCAGATGACATTAAATTATTAAACTGTATCTTATGGGGAGGGACAAGTGTAACAGTACAAGTTAAGTTGACAGTCCGGATAACTGGGGATATTAAAGACTGGTGATGGAACTTCTATACAGTGACATGTTCCAGCTGCTGCAACATTTTTTCAGTACTCATGGTTTTTGTTTCTCTCATAGAAGAACCCATCCCCAGATGACTTTACAACCTGTTCTTCCCCAATCAGACTTCAAACTGAACTGACTTCTAAAAGGCAACTCATGTCCCTCAACTGACTTCTAAAAGGCAACTCATGTCCCTCATGCCATGCCCACTCATGTCACCCTGTCTCAGGTCAGAAGAAGAAAAAATGAGTGACACCACTCTTCTTAAAACAATGGAGAGAAAGATAAATAGACTATCAATATAAGTAATTAATTAAGTCAGGTAAAATCAGGGAGATCGGTTTTGGGTGAGTTCTAAAAATTTGGAGACTCTTACCTGAGGGATTAAAATTTCCCCAGTGCTCTTCCCGTAATCTATCAAAGATTTGAAAGGGACACAAAGAAAAGGGGGGAATGATAGACCCAACCTGATCTTTAATTAAAATTGGGAGCCATCTTGCCAAAAAGCCATGAAAAGATAATTTTGGCTTTAGCATAAATCACTTCAAATTCTAAACCTGCTTGGAATGCCTGCCCACGCCTGGAACTCACCCATGCCCGGCTCTCTGACCAGATAGCAACCCTCTCTGAAACTTTAGTGACACATCATAAATATTTGCCTTCTCTGGCGAGACAACAACCCTCTCTGAGGCTCTAATGGTCTTCATGAACTCTGATGTAGGGACAGCAAAAAAAATGTAGACTGCCATTAGTGTGATGTTTGTCAGAGTTCTGTTATCTGTAAACCCCCTTTTGTGTAATTTTCTGGGCTATTAAGCTGCCTGTAGGAAAGCTGGGGTTGCTGTCTTATTCCCGCCATTTTGTGAGGGAGAGGCAGCACAGCCGGTGGAAATAATAAGCTTAATTTAATTTGATTTTAATTAGAGTCAGTGGTCTTTTCTTGTGTCCTGGTCTAACAGGTAATCACTCCAAAAACATGGAGCTCTGCTGGCCTAAACACTTCTTGAGAAACTTCCTCTGAGTTTGGGCACTTGAAATATATGTTGTTGTAAGGAGCTTTAGCTTCCTTTCTAGTGATACCATCAAAGCTGAGTCTGCATCTATGTGACCTGGAGGACATGGATTCTTGTATTCTAATGAACATGAGGCAGCAGTGCTGAATTTTCTGTTTGTAGGTAAACTGTGGCCACTGGATGCTAAGTGTCTCCCCGTGTGGACTGTGAAGCCATTTGGTCATCCTCCACTTTTTGTGGTGTTTCTTGCTGCTGTACTGGGAGTTTGGTATATGCTTTATGAAATACAACGAGTTCAACTGGAACCCAGTGTTGGAGGGAGTTCTGTCACTTGTGGTGGGTCAGGGTCTGAAGGAGAATGCACCAACCAGGCTTTTATCTCACAGAGCTTGCCCCCTTGTCCTTAGAAATCGGACTCTGAACTTAGCCCAGAAACCTCTCCATATAACATGATGCCTTTATATAGAAGGGTCTGCTGGCTGCACCATGTCAGTCACAAACCATTTGGAAAGCAATGGCAAATCCTCATGGCCACACCACATATGTATTATCACACACCTACCCACCACTGCAATAGGCCCACTACTCAGCAGGCTCCAACTTACTGGCATCTTTGTTCTACACCATTTTCATGAAACCCGGTCAATCATGGCATTCTCTGGTACACTCATGATCAGCAACAAGACATCTAAAGGTTCTCCAGTGCCACCTGGTTAAGGGAATTTCAAAGATTTCATTGTATTTATCTAGCCATTTTTCTTGGATGAAGTTGGAGGCACTGTGGGTTTCAGTTTATTCAGGAACTATTAAATGTGAGGAAGCTATTTTCATTAAATTCTCTGGAGAAATCTCACAGGCAAGTCTTCCCATAGAGTGGTCAAAAGGTCACATGAAGCCAGGCCCATTGAGGTCTTTAATGTGACGTCCATGGGTGTTCTGACTGTCAACTATGGCTGCCAAATCTTTCAGAATAAAATCATGTGATATCCTAGCTGATATTCCAAGGCTCTGTGGAAAGCCACCCTGGTATTTGATCTCAGTTTCCAAGGGCGAATCCCATGCGTGGCCTCCTGAAATCTGAATGCAGTTTATGGCAATATTTCTCTGAGATCAGTTCCAGAACTCAGACTCTAAGGGGAATCACACCAGAGTTCAAGCCCAGATAGACCCAGTCATCACTTCCAACCGCCAAACAAATGACCACAATTAAAACCAAAACACACGCACAAGGCCCTCATCTTCTTCCATATAGACACTCATCATAACCTGTGGCTGGAGGTTTCCATGAGGGACTCAGCCCAAGACAGTGTACAAAATAACCTCCCTTGCCCGTCATTTGCCTAAAGTCAGGGTTGCCTGGACACCCTTCCTGAGAACCAGGAGTGATCAAATAAGCCTGCCGTAAATACTGCTCTGATTCTCCAATTTGAGGCCTCCTGACTCTCGGGTATAGATTCTTTATGTGAATTGGAATCATGAGAAAACCCAAGCACCTATGGGCTATCCTCTGCAGGGATTGAAGAACTCATTTGACAAAAAGGATCCCTATTTTCACTTGATGGAGATCAGGAATCTTACAGAGGAAAGCGAGAGACTTCGTCCACAATGACTGCTTTTTTGGCCATTTTGGTTTTGGAAGCACACATGTAATTGTTCGTTAGATCCATCAGGTGCTGAGAATCTATTCAACAACCTCACACATGGCCAAGAGTCTGATGCAGACACATCCCTTTCCAAAGCAATTAAGCAAAGATCTACAGCTGATGCCCATTAATTTCCATTGAAAACCGTTTTCTTCAGGCTTCACAAAGGGGTGGCCTGAGGCAAAGACCTTTCTGACATTCAGGGCAACAGAACAATAGGTAAGCAAATGGCCCAAGGCAGGGTTTCTGGAATGATATCTGAGTTTTCCGAGATGATCCCATTCCCTTCAGCTATCCAGTACATAGCCATGTCACAGAGCTTGGAGGTGGTACATGTCTTGGAAACAAAACCATTAGCCTATTCTGGAGAGTGGCCAGAATTCAAGAAGAAAACAGGAATTTAGGAAGACAGTGGTTTTTGCCCATCCATTAGGCAAGCCAAAATCCATTCATAAATTGGGCAGGATGAATGTTGTGAAGCTTTCTACTATTCAGGACACATCCATTGATGCATTCTCTTTTCTAATGTCTACAACCACGGACACAGTGGGATAAACAGACATAGAAACACTCACATTGTCAAAAGACTTACTAGAAACAGTCCACTCCAATCCTAACAAACCGACTTTCCTACCTATTCTCAGATCATTAGACAAAACCACAAACTCACACACACACCCACAAAGTCACCTCCTTCCCCCAAGTAGGTCTATGACTATCCGGAGTGTCCTCTGACTGATGGGCCATAGTATGTTACTCCAAAATGGACTGTCCTATGTCAGATCTGGACTCCTTGGCCAACACTGTGATGTTGTCAGGTGCCAGTGGTGAGACACTACCTGCTTACTCAGGAAAGGCCCCTCTTCAGACCTTCCTGGCATTTGGCCATCCTCACATCAGTAGTTACCAAGAAAGACTGATGCTGTCCTTGGTAAATCCAAACATGTGAGGCCACTGGGACTGGGACTGGGACTGCCTCTGGGTGCCTGGCTTCCTGGATCCCTAGTTCAGAGAGTTCCATCACCCAGAAAGTGATGTAGGTCACTTCCTTCAGGAACTGAATGAGGTGACTGCCTTGGCAACCACTTTGTCCTAACAGTTGCTTCCAAGTGTCCCAATTGATGGAGGCTGCCCCTACTTCCTGTGACACTTTCACAAGTTTGAATGGTATATCAAACATAGGCACCCGGGAACAGCTCTCCACACAGGCCTGGTATTGTCCATCTTCTCTAAATTAAGAAAAGAGAGACTGCTTCAGACACACCCCTTCATCCTGACCAGGTTGTTTGTCGTGGAAGATGACTTTTGCTCTCTCAGGTCCATCATAGCTTCCTATATCTTCCCCAGGGTTCATTTCTGCATGGATCTTTTTGTTTCTCAGCAAGTGGAAGATTTCTTACATTCCTGTATTGTAAGACCAACTCTGTCCCTGCTTTTCTGTAAAGTTAGATTGAGGGAACAGAGTATGGTTAGGGTTAATAACATGTTTGATTTGGCTTAGGAATCATTCTGCTGGATGAATAATGTTATTGGGAACCTGCGATATTTATAAGAATATATAGAGGGGAAATATATGTATGAAAACAGAAATCTAGGTAAGATTTGAAGCCCATAAGGGAATTGGATCCTTGATTGGGATACTTAGGTTTGAATTATGTTCTGCACATGTGTCTCAGATAAATCTATACACAATGGCATAGGACCTTGTACCTTGGATGATTGAATGTCAAAGAAAACGTCCAGTCAAAAAAGGATAGTTGGTAGGATTAGGAAGATAGTTGGTAGGATTAGGAAAAAGAGTGAGTATAGGATTTGGACAAAAAGTTCTTTAGCAATAGGGTTTCGGGTAGAGAGAAAATGTAAATGTCAGCAGATGTGAAGACTCAGTCACAATGATGAACTGGGGAAAATATGTAGGAAAGCAGATATCAATAGAGACATTAGAAAATCAGGCAAATGATAAAGTGATCGATAGGATTAGACATTTTCAACAGGCTTGAGTTTGAATAAATAATATTAGGAAGAAACAAATATGTAGTCACCAATAGGATTGACATTTGAGAGCATTAGGCAACCTGGACATGGGTGATGTTCATAATCAATACTCACATTCCATTTAGGCTTTGGTACAGTCGTAAGTATGACTTTGCATTTTGTGGCCAGAATATTACTGTGATAAAATGTATATGTAGATCAGGTGACATGAGTATTTGTTGCACCATTTCTGAGAGCAATATTTTGAAGAGATATAAATTAGTATTGGGGCCACAAATAGGTGTACCATGTGTGTATGAATATAGAGAGAATGCATGAATAGACCATACTGTGAATAAATAATATAATTGTTTCCAAATTTAGAAATTGGAATAAATTGATATCCCAAAATACACAGGAAATCTTACATTGATATACATACATTCATTCCAACCAGTTATACATCTAATGGTAATATTAGGGTTGTAGTTTATCATAAAATGTGTGTGAGTTTTGCTTCCAAATTGATTATGGAAATCGAAAATAATGTGTTTGGAAAGAAGTCTCATGAAATAACCAGTCAAAAACAAGGAGGAATACATGTGTTCTGAAGCAGGAAGTGATTGAATGTGTTACAAATGTCTTTAAATTTGTGAACTTGTGGATGAAATGTATATTCTACGATGTATAAAAACTGAAGAAAGAGTAATGTACCAGTGTTGAATTAAAATGAACATCAAAATACACATCATGTCCCATAGAAATCTACTTTCATTGATGTTAAATTGGGTCAGTTACTGTAGAAATATAAGGCTTTGTTTGCACCATTCACTGAAGTGAGTTTTCAGTTCTAGGAAACAAATATGTATTTCAGGTGGATGAATATTTCTAAAAACAATATTATGAAAAGTTGATTATAAAACCACATACATGAACATGAGTGAATTATTTAGGGAGTGTATAATAAGACACATATATTTCATATTTTGAAAATTATATATATATATATATATATATATATATATATATATATCACAGATACATTAGAAATTAGCAATATATATGCCAATCAAAATTCATCATGAAATATATATCATTCACAGATCCAAAAATATTAATTTTACTAAACATGGATTTATGTATAATGTTTTTCAACTAAGAAGCTCACTCATAGTTTGAATTTTCAGTTCCAAAAATATTTAGGAGGAGTGATCTCTTCTCATACTTTGTATCTCCCAAGTTAGCCACCTCACAAAAATGTACGTGTGATACCAGGTAGGATTTTATATGTGCATATAAAAATACATGTGCTAAATTGGCTACAGAAAAAGGGAGACTGAAATTCACATATGTGTTAACTTTAAAAACACATGGAGGACTATTTCAACAAAAAATTAACAAGATTTATAACTCCTACCCTATATCATGCAAAAGGCAAGACCAACTATACGCCATGCCTCCTCTCAACTGCTTGTATTTCTATTCTGTTTGGGTTATATTTCTCCATCATATTAGGATTAGTAGTCAGAGTCTAGTAGGGTATGTGTTAGTGTCAGGGATTCAGTATTTTGAATGGAAAATTGAAAAATGAATCCAATGTGTATGTAAATATGTGCTACACAAAAATCTTCCCACTCTCATTCAGAACAATGCCTTGACAACACCTACGGCCCAAGTATGACACAATCAGAGGAGAAGAGTTAGAAAATCCGTGAATACATATATAGAATGGAATATGATCAGGAGTTCACAACCTTGGAAGTGGTAGAGGAGTTTCCAAAAGTAAGGGACAGGGTAAACCCTCCACAAACATGAAGGTCTGCTGGCCTAGAGACTTCTTGAGAAACTGCCTGTGAGGTTGGGCACTTGAAATATATGTTGTTGTCAGGAGCTTTAGCTTCCTTTCTAGTGAGACCATAAAAGCTGGGTCTGCATCAATGTGACCTGGAGGACATGGTTTCTTATTTTCCAATGAACGTGAGACAGCAGTGCTGAATTTTCCATTGTAGGTAAACTGTGGCCCCTGGGGGCTAAATGTCTCCCTGTGTGGACATTGAATCCATATGGTCATCCCCTATTTTCGTGGTGTTTCTTGCTGCTGTACTGGGAGTTGGGTATTTGCTTCACGAAATACAAGGAGTTCAACGGGGACACATTGCGGGAGGGATTTCTGTCACGTGTGGTGGGTCAGGGTCTGCAGAAGAATACAAGAACCAGGCTTCTATCCCACATAGCTTGCCCCCTTGACCATAGCAACCTGATTCTGAACAATGTCCTGAAACCTTTCTATGTAACAAGGTGCCTTTACATATAAGGGTCTGCTGGCTTCACCATGTCAGTCACAAGCCATTTGGAATCCAATGACAGATCTACATGGCCCCACCACAGATGTTTTATCACACACCTGCCCACCATTGCTCTAGGCCCACTACTCAGCAGGACCCAACTTTCTGGAATCTCTGTTAAACACCATTTTCATGAAAACCAGTCAATCAAGGCACTGTCTGGTATACTCATTGTTGGGAAAAGTATAAACAGCAGCCATACCCCAGAAAAAAACCCCAACATGGTGCCTAAGGACTTCTTCTTCCTACCTTCTTTTTTCTGCAGTGGTACGAAATGTTTCCACCCGTGTGAACTCTCTTGCTGGCGCCAATTTGAAATCTCGCTGGTGGGAAACCTTAGCCCCAATAAGAACTAATCCCTGGACTCCAGAGCTGATATCTGAAAGAACTTACCAATAAACGTTTTGCCTGCCATTTATCTAAGCCCTTCCATCTTCCCCTTAGTTCTATATAAGCACACAGATTTTTGCAATAAAATTGGAATTCTCCCAGCAAAGTGCCTTTGCGTGGGAAGTTCTTTCATTCTGTTGCCCCGTGTGAGAATATGAGTGAGCTGTTTCTAACAAGAGCCCCGTCCCCTGCCCCGCCAAGACACTCCGCCCTGGTCCACTCTTTTCAGATGCCGGCTTCCTGCACTCACAACAGATCTGATATATGTAAGCCTCCCCTGACCCTGGCTCTCCAACTCCCTTCAGGCTACCGCTGGTTTTGTGACCGTGATCATCTGGCACACTCTAGACGCCATGTAGGGGGCAGGAAATTCCTGCCACTAAGACCTTTACTGGTCGCAGTGGACCCTCTGGTGATCCGTTTTCCTTTGGGGCGTGAGGCTTCTGAGTTTACATGAGAGGCTCTTTGGTTTTTCTCCTCTGCTGCCGCTGCCGCTGCTGGCTAGAGTTGCTGTTTGCTGCAGGGCTGCTGTGTCTGGCTGAAGCTGCCTCTCTGCTCGGGGAAAACTGAACTCCCGTCCTGGAACTGCATTCTGCCGGAACCAGAGTTCTGTTTTCATTACTGACTTTTTCTGCTGCGTTAGAAAACTTTCCTGACGTCAGGTTGCCCGTGGCTCCGAACCCATTGGGTCTCACAGATCGCACTTCACTGGTGACGACCAGGTAGTGCCCTCTGTATTTCCTCATGAAGGCTGCTCATTTTGGGGACGCCCACCTGACCACCATTCACCGTGAGCTTCCTGGAAGCCGTTCCAGCCCGGGTTTTCTCTTTGTCTCTCTCGCTTACTCTTATTCTCTCTCTCTCTCTCTCTCTCTCTCTCTCTCTCTCTCTCTCTCTCTCTCTCTCCTTCTCTCCCTGTGACAATGGGCACCTCTTCATCTGTACCTGAAGCCTCACCTCTCAAATGTTTAATAAAAAATCTGGCAACACTCTCCCTCACACCAGACATCAAGCCCAAACTTCTAATCAAATTCTGTACCCAAGATTGGCCTACATATCCACTGGATAATGGAAATCATTGGCCTCCAGAAGGCTCCATACATCCAAACCTTCTCTGGGATCTTTTTAACTACTGCCAGCATCTGAAAAAGTGGAGTGAGATTCCCTGCATTTAAGGTTTTAGCCTTCTCACACAGCACCCTGTCGCTGCTCCTCCTGCCCTCCCTCTCAGGTCCTCCTTGTTTGCAAACCCTTCTCTTCCCCTACTTCTACTCCTGACTTCACAGATTCTTCCTCATTCAGCCCAGCAGATTAACCCCCACCTTATCCCCCAGTCCTATCTGCCCCTTCTCTCCCGCTATACCCTCCTCTTCCTCTGCCTGATTCCAAGGATCCTCAGCCTTCCATTTCATCCTCCTCCCCTCCGCCCTCTTCTGCCTGCTCCACCTCCTCCTCTTCCAAAGAGACACTCCCTTCTCCTCCCTCTCCTTCCTGTCCGCCTCCTGCCTCTTTCAGTCCTCCTGTTACCAGGTCTAAGGGACTCCTTCCCACCCCCAAGACCATCGCACACCTTCGTGAGGTAGCTGGTCCGAGGGTGTCATCAGAGTCCACGTGCCCTTCTCCATGTCGGACATTACTCAGCTAGAGAGGAAGTTAGGCTCATTCACCACTGACCCCACCACTTACATTCGGGAGTTTCAATGGGTCCTGCAAGCATATAGCCTCACTCAACATGACATCTACATGCTCTTGGCCAATACACTTCTCCCTGAGGAAAGGCAATGGGTCTGGGAGCTAGCCCAAGCCCATGCTGATGAAAATCATAGGACCAATCCTAACCACCCCACAGGCCCTCATGCTGTCCCAGAGCAGGATTCTCTATGGGATTACAACACCCCTGAAGGCTTACAGTCTCGTGACCTTTTTACATCCTGCCTCTTGGCGGGCCTGAAAAAGGCCATCCGTTGTTAGGCTGTTAACTTTAAAAAGGTGCAGGAGGTCATTCAAAGGAAGGAGGAAACACCTTCAGAATTCCTGGATAGACTAACCAAGGCCCTTCAACAGTACACAAACCTCAACCCAGAAACCCCTGATGGCCGTCATGTCTTAATGACATATGTTCTGGCCCAAAGCTACCCTGACATTAAAGCCAAGCTTAAAAAGCTTGAACAGGGCCCTGCTACTCCTTAGACCAAAATCTTCATTTTCAAGGTTTTTTATGATAGAGAGGATGAAAGTGAATGCCGTAGGCAGAGGGCTGAAAATGCCAAATTCCAAATGTTGGCCCAGCTCATTCAGAGAAGGCCATCACCACGCCATCCCAATATGACACCCCCGGGAGCTTGCTTCAAATGTGGTAAGGAGAGACATTGGGCCAGGGATTGTCCTTCACTGAGGACACCGTACAACCCCTGCCCAAAATGCCATCAAAGGGGACACTGGGGGGCAGACTGCCCAACAACCCAAAAGGGAGATTGGTCAGTCGCCCGGCAACCACAGCCTCTCTTGGGCTTGGCAGAGGAGGATTGACGGAGTCCTGGGCTTTCCCTCCAGACTATTACCATCAAGAATCAAGAGCCTAGGGTTACCTTCCTGGTGGATGGATGCTTCATTACCTTCCTCTTGGATACTGGTGCCGCTTTATCAGTCTTAAGGGAGTATTGGGGTTCTACCACACCCTCAAAAACTCCTATTGTCAGGGTAGGAGTTAAACAGATTTTACCTCAAACCCCCCCATCATGTTATATGCAGGGATCCCTTTTGTCCTTCACTCACTTCTTTTTCGTTATGAGCCATTGCCCCATTCCCCTTCTGGGAAGGGACATACTCTCACTATGAAAAGTCACCATTCACATATCACCCCACACCTCTCCTACCTCTCATTTCCTCATGATGTTCCTAGGAGCAGATACACCTCCTTCATGCACTCCTCCATGACTCTCTAAACTAGTTAAGCCTGAGGTTTGGGACACAACTACACCCTTTATGGCTAAATGCAGTCCTATTCATATTGTCTTACGGGACCCTTCAAGATATATTAGTCAACCACAATATCCACTCACAACCACAGCCCTCCTCGAATTAGAACCCATCATCCAGGATTTATTACGAAAGGGGTATCTTAGGCCTACACACTCTCCTTTCAACACCCCCATTCTGGCACTTAAGAAACCTAACCTGTCCTACAGGCTGGTTCAAGACCTTCTCCTTGTCAACTCCTCTGTGGTCCCCATCCACCCGCTAGTGCCCAACCCTTACACCCTCCTCTCTCAGATTCCTGCCACTACTACCCACTTCTCGGTCCTAGATTTAAAAGATGCATTCTTTTCTATTCCCTTGTTCTCAGAATCTCAGAATATCTTTGCTTTTACGTGGACTGACTCTCACATCCACCATTCTCATCAGCTTTCCTGGACTGTCCTCCCACGGGGATTCAGCCCCCATCTCTTTTGCCAAGTTCTTGCCCAGGACCTCACATCCTTTCACCCGACCTGTCCTGACTCTATTCTCCTTCAATATGTCAATGACCTTCTTCTATGTAGTCCCTCTGGGAACACTCTCAATCCCACACCGCTCAGCTTCTTAATTTCCTAGCAGACAAGGGTTATAGGGAGTCTCCCCACAAGGCACAGGTTTCCCAGTCTTCTGTCACCTCTCTTGGTTTTTGCCTTACACCCGGGAAAAAGGAAATAACACTGGATAGGAGGCAACTCCTCTCTGATCTTCCAGTGCCCCATATGAAAGCCAAAATACTATCATTCCTAGAAGTAGCAGATTATTTTAGGGCCTGGATCCCAAATTATTCTCTTCTATCCAAACCCCTGTATGACCTAGCAAATGGACCCCCTTGTGAATCTCTTGTCTTCTCCCCCATCTACCACTTCCGCAGGCTTCAGCAACTCCTCTTAAAGGCACCTGCCCTTCACCTTCCTGATCTTTCAAGACCATTTCATCTATATGTCCATGAAAAAGGGGGGCAAGCACTTAGGGTCTTAGGTCAAAACTATGGGCCTACATTTGCACCTGTGGCATATTTTCCAAGAAACTAGACTCTACCATTCGTGGGTGGGCCCCTTGCTTAAGAGCTCTGGTTGCTGGACAAATTTTACACAAAGAAGCCTCTAAGCTGACTTTTGGGGCACCTTGAACTATCCACTCCCCACATCACTTGAAAGATCTTTCAGCTTATAAGGGCCTTCAAACCCTTCCTCCATCCAGAGTTCTGTCGCTCCTCACTTTCTTTCAGGAAAACCCTAATATTACTTTCCTCCCATGCTCTGCACTGAAAACTGCCTCACTGCTCCCAATGACTCCCACGTCTAACACACCAACTCATAATTGCTTGGAAACCTTAGAAGATTTCCTCCCCTGTCATTCTTCCATTTCTGAGGAACCACTCACCAAGCCTGACCTTATCTGGTTTACTGACAGCAGTTCCTTTAGGCAGAAGGGCACTCATTACTCTGGATACGCTGTAGTTTCAGCCACTGAGATTATAGAGGCCAAAGCTATGCCTTCAGGAACTACCAACCAGCAGATTGAACTTATAGCAGCCACTCGTGCCTGCCTACTAGCACAAGGCAAATCCCTCACCCTCTATACTGATTCAAAATATGTCTTCCAGATCTTATTATCCCATGCTTCAATATGAAAGGAGCGAGGCCTACTTACCACCAAAGGTAATGCGATCACTAATTCGGCTCTTTTAACCAATCTGATAGAGGCCTCCCACTTACCCACCCAGTTGAGAGTTGTCCATTGTAGGTCACATCAGAAGGACGGCTCTCTTATCACTGAGGGCAATGCCAAAGCTGACCAGGCGGCACGAATGGCTGCTACCACTTCCAATTATGGCCCCCATGGGGGACATATTATGGCCACTTTAGACAGCTCATCTGAAGCCCCTACTTCTTCCAGTAAGAACAAAAATCTTTTCAAGTTCCTTCATACTCTACACCATTCCAATTCTCAGTCTTTGACCCTTTTTTTACAGAGCTTCTTCTCCCTCAACCCTTCTGACATAGCCATGCTAGAGAATATAGCCTCTAATTGTCAGATCTGTGAGCGGACTAACCCTCATACTCCTTTAAGGCCCAAACCTTTCCCTTTCCACCAAGCCCGGAGACACATTCCCGCTGCTGACTGGCAAGTAGACTTCACCAACATGCCCTCAGTATGGCACACTAAATACCTCCTTGTCTTTGTGGACACTTTCTCTGTTTGGGTTGAGGCATTTCCCACTTCCAATAAAAAGGCTTCCACTGTAGCTTCAATCTAACTGACAGACATCATCCCCAGGTTTTGTATGCCGACTTCCCTACAATATGACAATGGCCCTGAGATTATTTCTAGGATCACAAAAAAGGTCTCTCAAGCCCTCTCTTTCAAGTGGCATTTCCACTGTCCATATTACCCCCAGGCTTCAGGGAAAGTGGAAAGGGTAAATCGTACTCTGAAGGAAGTCCTTACCAAATTGACAATGGAATTAAACTTAGACTGGGTCAAAATCCTTCCCTTTGCTTTGCTTCGAATCAGAGCTCTCCCTAAGAAACCATCTTTACTGTCTCCCTTTGAGATAATGTATGGAAGACCTCTTATACCCCCTGGGTTGGTCATTTCACAAGGACATCTCACCCGAGATTTGTCTTTGCCTCTCTTGTTTCATCTCCGCTCGGAACACTGGAAATATCAGAACTGGCTTCTTCCAGACCCAGTCTCCTCTCCAAACACTCCTCCCTTAACACCTGGGAGTCTAGTCTATTATAATACCCCAGAGGAGAAAGGGACTCTTGCACCAAAATGGGAAGGCCCCTATCCTGTCATTCTCTGTAACCCCACCGCCACCAAACTCTCCTTATCAGACAACCATCTCACTCCCTGGATTCCCATTTCTAGGTTGAAGTCATATCACCAGGAGGCCCCACCTGCTGACGACAGGACCACCCCAGAGGAACTCCAAGAATCACCTCCTGAACCTCCCCTTTACTCCTGCTTTCCACACCCATCTCACCCATTTAAGTTGCGGCTCACACGGTGTTCCCTGCAGCCCAATTCCTCTTAAAGAAGGCACAATGAGCTCTCCCAACACCCTAGTCTTCTCTAACTGCTTGTTTTTTTGTGCTCTGCTTCTTTTCTGTGCTCTGTTGGGACTTGTCTTTACCCTCCTAACCTACCATGTATTTATTCACTCTTCAGGAACGATACTCAGAACATGGCATGCAGAAGGTCCGCGCAGTGGATGCAACTACTTGCTTCATCCACAACTGCATCTCTATTCCCCTAAAATTGTCACCTTCAAGGACCTTCGTCCCTGGTAGCTGGAACTGGCCTTTCATTTGCTTCCTTTTTAATCAAACCAAAGACTATTGTCATTGGTGGCCTGAGATATATAATGGGTGTCCCTATTGGTCATGCAGGTTCCATGATGAACGTGGTAGCTGTTCTTACCACTCACTTGGCTACCCTGAAGGGTGGACTTCTAGTTACCTAAAGTGGCATAAAGGCTCTTCATCCGATAACAATGAATCATATACTTCAGATACACCTGACCCCAAGGCCAAACGTTGGGGCTATGTTGAGTTTGCTGTCTATGCTCGGACAACCTCAGCCAGACCCACAATGTGGATGACTGTTGGCCGCACCCTGATTATGCCACCTAAGGCAACCATCCAGGTAGTCGAACACATTAAGGAGTCAGAATCAAAACTTCGAGATCTTATCCATAGCTCATCCAAAGAGGATTCAGAGCCTTCAACCCCCTAAGGTCCCCCTTCCACATGGCTCAATTTGCTACACCAAACTCTTCGATTATTAAACTCCTCCATTCTTTTGGTGCCTACTTCTCAGTGCTTTCTCTGTGCTTCACTTAGTCGTCCACTTCTAGCAGCGGTCCCATTAGCGGCAGGAAATATTTCAGCAAAAACCTACAATTTCTCTAAGTAAGGACAACCCCTACATGTGACACATATCCCACTGTGGGAAAGTTATTCCAACAATACTTTATTTCCTTTCATCTGTATCCACCTGCCAATAATGAATCCTTTACCCATTTGTTCCTTGAGCTATAGCACCCCATAGAACCCTGTGTTTATGCAACCTGGACATTTCATCTGGTGTAATTGGTCTTTAAGTACCTCAACGATCAATGTCTCTGGCACCTGTATCTTGGTTACTGTAGTTCCTCTGCTTTCTTTGTATACTCCCACTGAATTCCGACAGTTGGCCCTACCTTCCCGCACCCGTAGGGCAGTCTTTCTGCCGGTTCTGGTAGGCCTCACTTTAACAACCTCAGTGGCGAGTCTCGGTCTCTCTGGTGGAGCTATAGGTCATGCTCTATGGGCATCCAATGACGTTCAACAAAAACTGCAGGAAGCACTCGATACCACTGCTGAGTCTCTTGGCTCCTTGCAGTGGCAGGTTACTTCATTGGCACAAGTGGCTTTACAGAACCGAAGGGCAATTGATCTTCTCACTGCAGAAAAAGGGGGTACATGCCTATTCCTCAGAGAGAATGTTGCTATTATGTTAATGAATCTGGGCTAATAAAAAAAAAGTTGTTATATTGCAGGAATTATCGACCCAATTGCTCAAACCTACCTCCTCCAATCCCATAACGAGGTTCTTCCAATCCTATCTTGCCATGTACTTACTACCTCTCTCTGGGCCCCTTATTGGGATGCTCCTTTTTTGTGCTCTCTTGCTTGCATAATGAAGTTCCTTCAAACCCAACTGCAAAAAATTCGTAATCAAACTTTCAACCAGCTTTTGCTTAGGCACTACCAGCCTCTGATGACCGACGAACCCCAAACATCTCCAAGAGAACAGTTCACTCCGTGATGAAGCTCACTACCAGGCACGATGGAATGCAATGGACATCAGACAGTGGGAGACAACAAGCTCGGAAAACCTCTTAATCTGCCATCCTGGATTCTTGAATCTTTATGACCTTCTAAGCTTCCTCAAGGCCCTTGGCCTCTTCTATGTCACTCCCCCAACATGGAACTTCTGCCAAAAATTGACCTTTGCTTTAATTTTTATCTTCATTCTGTTTTTATTCACTCTGATCTTCTTCAGGTCCTGTGGCACCTTGTCCAGGCAACGCTTCCAGTATTTTCTAGAGTCTCTGTTACAGGACCAGTGGCTGATACCAACAATCTCCTCCATCCAGGACTGGTTCCATGCCATCGACAACTTGTGGCTTCAGGGAACTTTCATTGACTTCACCCCTACGGAAGTAGCTGTCTATAGCCACTGGGTTTTATTTCTTGCTGCCATGATATTCCCAGACCTGCCCCCCGAGCATTCCTCCCCTTCCCTTTCTAGGCCTCACAGCACCCCCATACAGCAGGAAGCAGACGGATCTAAAAACGACGCCCCACTTCCTAAGAAAACAAAAAGGGAGGAATGTTGGGAAAAGTATAAATGGCAGCCATACCCCAGAGAAAAACCCCAACATGGTGCCTAAGGACTTCTTCTTCCTACCTTCTTCATTTCTGCAGTGGTGCGTAAAGTTCCCGCCCTTGTGAACTCTCCCGCCAGCGCCAATTTCAAATCTCACTGGTGGAGAACCTTAGCCCCAATGAGAATTAATTCCTGGGTTCTGGAGATGATATCTGAAAGAACTTGCTTTCAATAAACGGTCGCTGCCTTTTATCTAAGCCCTACCATCTCCCCCTTAGTTCTATATAATCACACAGCTTTTTTGCAATAAAATTGGAATTCTCCCTTTGAAGTGTCTTTGCGTGGGGAATTATTTCACTCATGATCAGCAACATGATATCCAAAGGTTCTCCAGTGCCACCTGGTCATGGAAATTTCAGAAATTTGTTGGTATTTATTTAGCCATTTTTGAAGGATGATGTTGGAGGCACTGTGGGTTTCAATTCATGCAGAAACCATTATATGGTAAGGAAGCTCATTTCAATGAAATCTCTGGAGAACACTCACAGGCAAGCCTTCCCAAAGAGTGGCCAAAAGATCACATGAAGCCAGGATCATTGAGGTCTACAATGTGAGTTCCATGTGTGTTTAGACTCTCAACTATGGCTGCCAAGTCTTTCAGAATAAAATCATGTGATATCCTGGCTGAGATTCCCAGTGCAATCTGGAAAGCCACCCTGGCCCTCGATCTCAGTTTCCAAGGGCGATTCTCATGCGTGGCCTCCTAAAATCCCAACACATTTCATGGCAATACTTCTCTGAGGTCAGTTTCAGAACTCAGTCTCTAAGAGGAATCACACCAGAGTTCAAGCCCAGGTGGATCCAGTCATCTCTTTCAACCGCTACACAAATGACCACAATTAAAACCAAAACACTCCCACATGGCCATCATCTTCTTCCATATAGACACTAATCATAAACTCTGGCTGGAGTTTTCCATGAGGGGTGCAGCCCAAGACAGTCTCAAAAATAAGCTCTCTTGCCCCTCATTTGCCTAAATTCACGGTGGCCTGGACACCCATCCTGTGAACCAGGAGTTATCAAATAGGCCAGGTGTTAATACTGCTCTGCATCTCCAATTTGAGGCCTACTGACTGTCAGGAATAGATTCTTTATATGATTTGGAGTCATGAGAAAACCCAAAAACCTATGGGCTAGCCTCTGCAGGGCTTTGAATAAATAATTTGACCCAAAGGATCCCTATTAACACTTGATGGGGGTCAGGAAAATTACAAATGAATGTGAGAAACTTCATTCACAATAACTGCTCTTTTGGCCATTGTGGTTTTGGGTGCACTCATGGCATATCTCTTTACATAAATCAGGTGCTGAGAATCTAAGCCACAACCTCACACAGGGCCACGAGGTTTATTCAGACACATTCCTTTCCAAAGCAATTAAGCAAAGAGCAACAGGTGATGCCCATTCATTTGCATTTGAAAACTGTTTTCTTCAGGCTTCACAATGGGGTGGCCTTAGGCAAAGACCTTCCTGACATTCAGGGCAACAGAACAATTGATAAGCAAAAGGCCCAAAGCAGGGTTTCTCCACTGAGACTTTCTTGGTCACACTGATATCTGAGTTTTCTGAGATGCTCGCCTTTCACTTCAGCTATCCAGTACATGGCCATGTCACAGATCTTGGAGGTGGTACATATCTTGGACACAAAACCATGAGCCTATTCTGGAGAGTGGCTAGAATTCCGGAAGGAAACAGAAACTTAGGAAGATAGCAGGTGTTGCCCATGGATAAGGCAAGCCTCAGTTCATTCATAAGTTGGGCAAGATGAATGCTGGGAATCTTTCTATTATACAGGACACATCAATTGTTGCATTCTCTTTTCTAATATCTACAACCACGGACACAGTGGATACACAGACATAGAAACACTCGCCTTGTCAAACTACTTACTAGAAGAAGTCCACTCCAAATCAAACAAACCACCTTTCCTACCTATTCTCAGATCATGAGACAAAACCTGAATCACACCCACAAAGGCACATCCTTCCCCCATGTAACTCTGTGACTATCCGGAGTGTCCTTTGAGTGGTGGGCCAAACTATGTTCCCCCAAAATGGCCTGTCCTATCTCAGATCTGGTCTCCTTGGCCAACTCTGTGAAGTTGTCAGGAGCCAGCAGTGAACCACCACCTGCTTTCTCAGGAAAGGACCCTATTCAGAGCTCTCCTGGTATTTGGCCATCCTCACATCTGTAGGTACCAAGAAAGACTGACACTCTCCTTGGTAAATCCAAAAAGATGAGCCAATGGGTATTGGACTGGACTGGCTCCAGGTGCCTGGCTTCCTGGATCCGAAGTTCAGAGAGTTCCATCACCAAGAAAGTGAGGTAGATCACTTCTTCAGGAACTGAATGAGGTCACTGCCTTGGCAACCACTTTGTACGAACAGTTGCTTTCAAGGGTCCCATGATATGGAGGCTGCCCCTACTTCCTGTGACATTTTCATAAGTTAGAATGGTATATAAACCATGGGCTCTCGGGAACCGCTCTCCACCTAGGACTGGTTTGGTCCATCTTCTCTACATTAAGAAGAGAGAGGCTGATTCATACACATCCCTTCATGCTGACGAGGTTGTTTGCCATAGAAGATGACTTTTCTCTCTCAGTCTTTCATAGCTGCCTACATCTTCTCAAAAGATCATTTCTGCATGGACCTTTGATGTTCTCAACAGGTGGAAGATGCCCTACATTCCTCTATTGTAAAACTAACCCTGTCCCTGCTCTTCTGTAAAGTTTGATTGAGAGAACAGTGTATGGTTTGGGTTAATAACATGTTCAATTTGGGTTAGGAATATTTCTGCATGACAAATAATGGTATTGGGAAACTATGATATTTACAAGAATATATAGGTGAAATATAAGTATAAAAATAGAAATCTAGGGAAGATATGTAGCCCAGAAGGGCATTGGGCCCTTAATTGGTACACATAGCTTTGAATGATGTTCTGCAAAAATGTCTCAGATAAATCTATATACAATGGCATAGGAGCTTGTACATTGGATGATTGAATGTCGAAGAGAACATCCACTCAAAAAGAGATAGTCGGTAGGATTAGGAAGATAGTCGGTAGGTTTAGAAAGAAGAGTGAGTATAGGATTTAGAGCAAAAGATCTTAAGCAATAGGGTTTTGGGTAGACAGTGAATGTAAAAGTCAGCATATGTGAAGAGTCAGTCACAATGATGAACAGGGGAAAATATGTAGGAATACAGACATAAATAGAGACATTACTAAATCAGGCAAAGTATAAAGTGAGTGATAGGATTAGACATTTTCAACAGGCTTGAGGTTGAATATATAATCTTAGGAAGAAACAAATATGTAGTCACCAATACGATTGACATTTCAGAGCATTAGGAAACCTGGACATGGAAGGTTTTAGTAATCCATGCTCACTTTTCATTTAGGCTTTGGTACAATCTTAAGAGTGACCTTTGCTTTTTTGGTCCAGAATATTACTGTGATAAAATGTATATGTAGATCAGATGACATGAGTATTTCTTCGACCATTTCTGGCAGCAATATTTAAAATATGTATAAATTAGTATTGGGGGTACAACGAGGTGTACCCTGTGTCTATAAATATAGAGATAATGCATGA
Organism: Callospermophilus lateralis; assembly: GCF_048772815.1. Lineage (NCBI taxonomy): Eukaryota > Metazoa > Chordata > Mammalia > Rodentia > Sciuridae > Callospermophilus > Callospermophilus lateralis. The sequence continues at coordinate 85,941 of NW_027516478.1, forward strand.
ATAGATCATACAGTTAATAAATAATATAACTGGTTCCACTTTAAATAATGGATTGAATAGATATCTGAAAATATATAAGAAATCATATATTGATATAGAATCATTCATAACAACTAGTTATACGTCTAATTGTAATCTTAGTGTTATGGTTTATCATGAAGAGTGTGTGAGTTTTGCTTCAAAAGTGATTATGGAAATCGAAAATAATGTGTTTGGAAAGAAGTCTCATGAAAAGACCAGTCAGACACATGGAGGAATACATGTTTCTGAAGCAGAAAGTGATTGAAAGTGAAATAAATGCCTATAAATTTGTGAACGTGTGGATGAAATATATATGCTATAATGTGCATAAACTCAAGAAATAGAAATGTACCAGTGTTGAATAAAAATGAACTTCAAAATAAATGTCATGTCCCATAGGAATCTACTTGCATTGATATTAAACTGGGTTAGTTACTGTAGAAATATTAGGATTTATATGCACTATTCACTGAAGTTAGTTTTCAATACTAGGAAACAAATATGTATTTCAGGTGAATGAATATTTCTGAGAATTATCTTGTGAAAATTTGATTATAAATCCACATATATGAACAAGAATAAATTTAGGGAGTGTATAATAAGACACATATGTTAAATATTATGAAATATCTGGAGAGTATATATATATATATATATATATATATATATATATATATATATATATATATATATATGCCAATCTATTTACACAGTGAAATATATACCATCCACAGATCCAAAAATATTCATTTTAGTCGATATGGATTTATGTATAACTTTTTTTAACTAGGAAGCTCCCCCATAGGTTGAATTTTCAGTTCCTACATCGTTTAGGAGGAGTGATCTCTTCTCACAGTTTGTATCTGCCAAGTCATGTAACTCATGAAAATTTGCATGTGATACCAGGTAGGATTCTATATGTGCATATAAAAATACATGTGCTGAATAGACTACAGAGAAAGGGAGACAGGAATTCACATATTTGTTAACATTAAAAGAACATGGAGAACTATTTCAATTAAAAATGGACTAGATTTATAACTCCTACCCTATATAATGCAAAACGCAAGTCCAAAAATACAACATGCCTCCTCTGAACTGCTTGTATTTCTATTCTGTTTCGGTTATTTTTCTCCATCATATTATGATTAGTACTCAGAATCTATTAGGGTATGTGTTAGTGTCAGGGATTCAGTATTTCAAATGTAAAATAGAAAAAGGAATCCAATGTGTATACAAATATGTGCTAAACAAAATCTTCCCACTCTCATCCAGAACAATTCCTTGACATTACCTTCGCCCAAAGTAAGACACAATTAGAGGAGAAGAGTTAGAAAATCTGTGAATATATATATGGAATGGAATATGCTCAGGGGTTTACAACCTTGGCAGTGGTAGAGGAGTTTCCAAAAGTATGGGACAGGGTAAAAACTCCATAAACATGGAGCTCTGCTGGCCTAAATACTTCTTGAGAAACTGCCTCTGAGGTTGGGCACTTGAAATATATGTTGCTGTCAGGAGCTTTAGCTGCTTTCTAGTGAGACCATCAAATCTGTGTCTGCATCTATGTGACCTGGAGGAAATGGTTTCTTATTTTCCAAAGAAACATGAGGCAGCAGTGCTGAATTCTCTCTTTGTAAGTAAACGGTGACCATTGGGGGATAAGTGTCTTTTCATGTAGACTGTGAAGCCATTTGGTCATCTTCTATTTTCGTGGTGTTTCTTGCTGCTGCACTGGGACTTTGGCAATTGCTTCATGAAATTAAAGGAGTTCAACTGGGACACAGTTCTGGAGGCAAATCTGTCATGTGTGGTGAGTCAGCGTCTGCAGGAGAATGCACCAACCAGGCTTCTAACGCACATAGCTTGGCCCCATGTCCATAGCAACCTGATTCTGAACATTGCCCGGAAACATCTCCATATAACAAGATGCCTTTTCATGTAAGGGTCTGCTGGCTGCACCATGTCAGTCACAAGCCATTTGGAAGCCAATGGCAGATCCACATGGCCCAAAGACAAATTTTTTATCACACACCTTCCCACCACTGCTCTAGGCACATTACTCAGCAGGTTCCAACTTACTGGCATCTCTGTTCTACACCATTTTCATGAAGCCCAGTCAATCAAGGCACTGTCTGGTACACTCATGATCAGCAACATCCAAAGGTTCTCCAGTGCCACCTGGTCATGGAAATTTCAAAAATTTCATGGTATTTATCAAGGCATTTTTCAAAGATGATGTTGGAGGCACTGTGGGTTTCAATTCTTTCAGGAACCATTAAATGGTGAGGAAGCTCATTTCAATGAATGCTCTGGAGAACTCTCACAGGCAAGGCTTCCCAAAGAGTGGCCAAAAGGTCACATGAAGCCAGGCCCATTGAGGTCTACAATGTGACGTCCATGGGTGTTGTGACTCTCAACTATGGATGCCAAGTCTTTCAGAATAAAATCATGTGATATCCTGGCTGAGATTTCCCGGGCTCTTTGGAAAGCCACCCTGGGCCTAGATCTCTGTTTCCAAGGGTGATTCTCATAGGTGGCCTCCTAAAATCCCAACAAAATTCATGGCAATACTTCTCTGAAGTCAGTTCCAGAACTCAGTCTATAAGGGGAATCACACCAGAGTTCAAGCCCAGGTTTTCTCAGTCATGTCTTCCAACCGGACACAAATGACCAAAATTAAAACCAAAACACTCCCATATGGCCCTCATCTTCTTCCATATAGACACTAATCATAACCTCTGGCTCTAGGTTTCCATGAGTGACGGAGTCCAGGAGAGTGGCCAAAATAACTCCCTTGCCCTCATTGGTGTAACATCAGGGTGGTCTGGACACCCTTCATGTGAACCAGGATTGATCAAATATGCTAGACGTTAATACTTCTATGCTTCTCCAATTTGTGGAAAACTGAGTATCAGGTATATAGTTTTATGTGATTTGCCGTCATGAGAAAACACAAGCACCTCTGCAGGTCTTTGAAGAACTCATTTGACCCAAAGGATCCCTATTCTCACTTGATCGAGTTCAAGAACTTTAAAGATAAAGGAGAGAGACTTCATCCACAATGACTGCTCTTTTGACCAATTTGGTTTTGGATGCACACATGGGATCTCTCTTTACATCCATCAGGTGCTGAGAATCTGAGCCACAACCTCACATAGGGCCAAGAGGCTGATTCAGACACATCCCTTTCCAAAGCAATTAAGCAAAGAGCCACAGGAGATGCCCATTCATTTCAATTTGAAAACTTTTTCTTCAGTCTTCACAAAGGGGTGGCATGAGGCAAAGACCTTCCTGACATTCAGGGCAACAGAACAATAGGTTAGCAATAGGCCAAAAGCAGGGTTTCTCCACTGAGACTTTCCTGGTCACACTGATATCTGAGTTTTCTGAGATGCTCGCCATTCCCTTCAGCTATCCTGTACATGGCCATGTCACAGAGCTTGGAGGTGGTACATATCTTGGACACAAAACCATGAGCCAATTCTGGAGAGTGGCCTGAATTCAGGAAGAAATCAGGAACTTAGGAAGATAGCAGGTGTTACCCATCCATACGGCAAGCCGCATTCCATTCATAAATTGGGCTGGAAGAATGCTGGTAAGCTTTCTACTAGACTGGACACATCAATTGCTGCATTCTTTTTTTCTAATGTCTACAACCATGGACACAGTGGGATACACAGACATAGAAACCTTCGCCTTGTCAAAACCCTTATTAGAAACCGTCCACTCCAAACCAAACAAACCGCCTTTCCTACCTATTCTCAGAACATTAGACAAAATCACAAACACACACCCACACCCACAAAGGCACCTCTTTCCTCAAAGTAGGTCTCTGACTATCGGGTGTGTCCTCTGACTGCTGGGCCATACTATGTTCCCATCAAATGGCCTGTCTTGTCTCAGATCTGGTTTCCTTGGCCAACTCTGTGAAGTTGTCAGGAGACAGCGGTGAGCCACTTACTGCTTTCTCAGGAAAGGCCACTCTTAAGATCTTTCCTGTCATTTGGCTATCCTCACATCAGTAGGTAGCAAGAAAGACTGACTCTGTCCTTGGTAAATCAAAAGAAGTGAGACCACTGGGACTGGGACTGGGACTAGATTTGTGTGCCTGGCTTCCTAGATCCCAAGTTCAGAGAGTTCCATCACCAAGGATGTGAGGTGAGGTCACTTCCTTCAGGAACTGAATGAGGTCACTGCCTTGGCAACCACATTGTCTTAACATTTACTTCCAAAGGTCCCATGAAATGGAGGCTTCCCCTACTTTATGTGACACTTTCACAAGTTAGGATGGTATATCAACCATTGGTAACTGGGAACAGCTCTCCACACAGGCCTGGTTTGGTCCTTCTTCTCTACATAAAGAAGAGAGAGGCTGATTCAGACACATCACTTCATGCTGACCATGTTGTTTGCAAAGGAAGATGACTTTTGCTCTCTCAGTTCCTTCATAGCTACCTACATCTTCTCTAGAGATCATTTGTGCATGGACCTTTTAGTTTCTCAGCAGTTGGAAGATTTCCTTCATTCCTGTATTTTAAGACCAACTCTGTCCTTGCTCTTCTCTTATGTTAGATTGAGGGAACAGTGTATGGTTAGGGTTAATAACAGGTTCGATTTGAAATAGAAATCATTCTGCTGGATGAATAATGGTATTGGAAACCTGCAATATTTACAAGAATATATAGGTGAAATATATGAGTATGAAAACAGAAATCTAGGTAAGATTTGAAGTCCAGAAAAGCATTGAGCCCTTGATTTCGGTATTAAGCTTTGATTTATTTTCTGCACAGATGGGATACTTTGCTTTGAATTATGTTCTGCAAAGATGTCTCAGATAAATTGATATATAATTGCATAGGACCTTGTAACTTGGATGATTGATTGTAAAAGAGAACTTCCAGTCAAAAAGGAGTAATCGGTAGTATTAGGAAGATAGTCGGTAGGTTTATATAGGAGAGTGAGTATAGGATTTGGACCAAAAGTTCTTTAGCTATAGGGTTTCGGGTATACAGTGAATGTAAATATCAGAACATGTGAAGAATCAGTCACAATGCAGAACTGGGGAAAATATGTAGGAATGCAGATATCAATAGAGACTTTAGGAAATCTGGCAAAGTATAGTTGGTTGTGAAATGTTAATAAAATAGGTACTTGTCACTTCCTGTTTTTCTGTATGCTTAATCAAACACTGTTGAAATCTTGAGAACTGTTTTCTAATCTTTTTCCCAGAATGTGCTGTCCCCAACTGCCAAACTGCAGAATGTACTCCCTCACCCAGTTGCACGCAAACTGCTCACTCACCCAGACTCATCAATAAACTTCCCTCCCTGCCCACTTCAAGGAAAGTATATGAGCTCTGCTCTATTCAAATTAGCTCTGAGCCCCAGCATGCTGGACCCCCAATAAACCCTTTGTTTTTGCATGAGAGAGTCTCTTGGTGGTCTCTTCCCCCAACGCTCTCCCGACCTTTATATATGGAGGTTCCTTCGAGATCCGGCAGGGGCGGAAGAGAGACCTCAATGGGCTACTCTCAGGGAAAGTAAGGCGCCTCTTTCTGGTTTCAGGTTTCAGGTTAGGGCTTGGCAAAATGGCTGTTGATGAAGTTGCATGAGCTCTCTTTGACGGTGGCTGGAAGATGTGTCACAGAGCCACAGGCTCTGGGGGACGCCACAGAGGACTCGGGAATCAAGGAACAATAGTCTCCTCGACTCAGTGATGTTTTGTTTCAGATTCGGGATTGCCAGCCCATCGGGTTTTGCCGGCTGCTCAGTCTTGGTCTCAGTGTTGGACGTTCATTGCCTGTCTTTATTATCTTGTCTTGTCTGTGTCGTAAGAGTTGCTTTTACTGTTTGTGTATGTTTCATTATGGGACAGGTCACTTCAATGCCTCTGTCTCTGACCTTGATCACTGGACCAAAGTCCGCTTAAGGGCTCAGAATCTTTCTTTTTCAGTAAAACGCTGGACCTGGCAGACTCTCTGTGCCTCAGAATGGCCCACCTTTGTATTCGGATGGCCCCTAGAAGGATCTTTCTACTTCACACTAATTTAATAAGTCAGAGATATTGTCTTACAGCCAGGGCCACATAGCCATCCCGATCAACAGCCATATATCTTAACTTGGCAGGACCTCTGCAAATCTCCTCCTCCATGGGTGAAGCCTTTCCTTGCCATGTTCCCGCTCCTACTCTTTTCCCCACGATCTCTCAAACCCTCTGCTCATCCTCCTCCTCCACCCTCTGTTCTCCCTGAGTCACAAGATTTGACTCTACTGGACTCTCATCCCCCTCCTTATCTTCTACCCTCATCCCACAACCCCCAACACCCTCTAAGTGATTCCCCTGCTGCTGACTCAGCCTCTCCGCCATTGGAGAAAGATAAGCCAGCCCAGCGCACTCCAGATAACTCCCCTGCAGCACACACAGAAACTCCTCCCCTGGAGGAAGCTGGCCTGGCTAAAGGAACTTGACAGCGTCTAATGATTTTAAACCCTGAAACTCCCGTGTTGCTCCCCCTCCATTCCTATGGGCCAATGATTGACAACTGCCATGGAGGAAAAATGCAAGCCTACCAGTATTGGCCTTCTCCTCTTCAGACCTATGTAAATGGAAAAATAACAATCCTCCTTTTACCGAGGACCCAACCTGGATCTCAGGTCTGGTTGAGTCATTGATGTTTTCACACCAGCCTACTTGGGATGACTGCCAACAACTCATAGGGACTCTCTTCATGACAGAGGAACAAAAGAGAATCTTCCTGGATGCTAGAAAACAATATTTTCGGACTAGATGGGTGACCAACACAACTTCCCAACGTAATCAAAGCCGGCTTTCTCTTGAAACGACCCAAGTGGGACCCCAACACATTTGAAGGTAGGGAGCATCTGTCCACTTATCACCGGGCTCTAATAGTGGGTATGTTAGTGGCCGCTAGGCGACCAACTAATTTGGCCAAGGTAAGAGAGATTATTCAAGGGCCTGGTGAATCTACCTCTATGTTCCTAGAGAGAACTATGGAGGCATATAGGAGATATACTACTTTCAATCCTCAGGCAGAGGATCAAAAGGCATCTGTCACAATGGCCTTTATTGGGCAAGCTGCCCTAGATATTAAAAGAAAGTTACAATGCTTAGATGGATTACAAGATATGATTTTGAGAGATTTAGTTAGAGAAGCCAACAAGGTATACTATAAGAGTGAAACTGAGGAAGAGAAGGGAGCAAAGGGAGGATGAGAGAAGCAAAAGACAGACTAAGGCATTGACTAAGGTCCTGGTCACAACAACAAACAGGCCAGAAATTAAGAAACAGAGAGACAGAAAGGGATACCTGGGCCCACACTAGAGGCCACCCCTGGCCTCAGATCAATGTGCCTACTCTAAAGAAAAAGGACACTGGGCCAAAGAGTGCCCTAGAAAGAGACAGCCACGCCAGCCAGACATTCTGACTCTGGAGGATGACTAAGAAAGTCGGGGCTCAGATCCTCTCCCCGACCTCAGGGTAACTTTTGAAGTGGAGGGGACCCCAGTAAACTTTGAAGTAGATACAGGGGCAATATACTCAGCCCTTAAGGCCCCATTGGGCCCTCTATCAAATAAAAGGTCTCTAATTCCAGGGTCTAAATGCAGTAAATATCAGACTTTGACAACTAAGGGGACCATGGACCAGGAGAAAGGATAAATCCATCACTCCTTCCTAGTAATCCCAGAATGCCCGGCCCCATTGATGGGCAGAGATCTGCTCACCAAGCTCTGGGCCAAAATAACTTTTAACCCTGAAGGCCCCCAAGTGGAATTTCTAAATCCTTCAGTAAACACTCCTATAATCATGGCTCTAACTATGTCAGTAGCAAATGTTCATCAACTCACTCATCTTTGTTCAAAGAAACTGCATTCATTCCTGAAAGATCAATAACAGAGTTTTCCACTAACCGACTCACAGTGAAAGAAAATAACTGAATGGGTAACAAAAGCCTGTCAGGTCCATCAATTGGTTAATACTTACCCTTCCAAGCTTCCTGCAGGAAAGCACCTACGAGGAACCATACCAGGAAAATTCTGGGAAGTGGACTTTACTGAAATTAAGCCAGCAAGGTATGGACTTAAATATCTTCTAGTCTTTGAAGATACATTTTCAGGACGGATTGAAGCCTTCCCCACAAAAAAAAGAAAGAAAAAAGAAAAAAAAAAGAAACAGAGCAAATGTTTGTCAAGAAGATCCTGGAAGACATTTATTCTCCCCTTGACGACCAGTAGTCTTAACCCTCATCAGCCCCTTAAGCAGCGATGGCTGATCACAAATCCTACTGGAAAAGAAGTATGGTCTATCTCACATACAGCCCCCTTATGGACCTGGTGGCCATCTCTCCACCCAGACATTTGTCAGCTGGCTATAGGTCTTTCCTATTGAGATATCCCTGATGAAGAGGATCCCACTAAAATTCCATTAAATCCCTTCGGTACCATAGAAAATGGAAACAAACATTATGGATGTAGGGACACGTGAGCCAGATGCAGGTTGGCTAGCCTAGATTACTATGTTTGCCCTGCGGAGTATCAAAGCCACAAACAGTCACGGCTGTGCGGGGGGGAGAGCAGACTTCTTCTGTAAGTCATGGGGCTGTGAGCATACAGGGACTGCCAGATGGAACCCAAACTCCTCATCAAATTCTGTAAACAGCATTGGCCATATTACCAATTAGATAACCAAAACCGATGGCCCCAAGAGGGGTCTCTATATCCTCAAATTCTGCGTGACCTTTTAAACTTCTGAAAGTGCTCAAAAGGGTAAAAGGAGATTCCCCTATGTGGAGGCCTTCTCCCTCCTTTGCTCACATCCTGAACTATGCTTCTCCAATAGATGCTTACCCTCAGCCTTCTGCTCCAGACTCTCTGCTGTCACTCCCACCTCAGCAACTTGATTTCTGCCCTGCAATATCTAGATCAAAAACCCAAATCTCCGCCAGTTCTCAGACCATTGCACCCTTGCTGAGGTAGCAGGTACTGAGGTACCACTCCACTCACTCACTACTCTCTTCTCCTGTCAGTGCCCGCACTGGGTCCCTCCAGGTCCTCTTACCAGCTAATGCAAAGCTCAAACCCACTGAGGAGAACCCTCAGACCCTTATCCAAAATGTAATGAAAATGGCCTTTAATGTTGCTTTGTCATCACTGAAAACAGGTTACTAAAAATTTAAAGTCCCTCACAGGCTTTTTGGGATACTCACTCCCGTTTCCCCCTCTGTTCTATCTGTTCTACTGCTCAAATTTTTCTTGCTATTAAGATCCCAAAGCCCTCTCCCAATATTCTTTTACATCTCTCCTTCCTCATTCTCAGATCCACGGAAGTTGCTCTCATCCCTGCCTTCCAAGTCGTCCCCCTCTGTACCAGGTCCACAGAAAAGTCTTAATTAACCTTCTCCAGAAGTCTTCACCATGGCTGATTTACGACTTTCAGCAAAAGAGTCCCTTTAAAAGAGATCACTGTAGATAAACTTCCTATTTTCGTGTTGCCCTGGTCTCCTTGGAAACTGGCTAAAAAAAACCAGTACTCCTAATCTAGACACACCCTTAATAGTTTTTCACAAATATGTGAAAAAAAGGCCTCTGGCCTTGAGCTGGGGCTTCACAGAGATGGCTACATTTCTAAGATAAAGAAGTTACAAACTGGGCTGCATGGAAACAGCTGGCAGGTTGAAAAAAAAGAAAGGGAAGAAAAAGCTCTCCCCCACATAGGTGTCCTTGAAAAGTTAACTTGCCCCAAACTGAGGAAAAAACAGAAACGAAAACTGCTTTTTGTGAACTTCTGCAGACTGTGAACTTCTGAGCCCCTTTCCTTACATGTTGTGTACAAAATTCTGAAACTACCTAAACTTGGGTTTCAGGGGATTAATTGATTACAACAGAAGCAATGCCCCCTGAATCTGGTTGCAACCAAAAAAGACTGTTTTCCTGTCTTTGGTGCTATCTTAGGTGCCTTGCCTTGTCCGTCTCTACAACAGTATAATTCTATATACTTAAACACTGTTTATGTTTTCATGAAATGGTCAACAGATGTGATTAATTGTGTAATGGTGCAGATGTTTCCCAGAGTGCTCTATCATGATGCAGGTTCATTTGAAGATCAAAGAGGGGGGCATAGAACACGGTTCCGCTGAAAACATATGTCCCTCACCTTAGCCATTCTATTACGAATAGTAGTTACTGCAGGGTAGGGCACGGGAACCATTGCTCTGGCCCATGGGACACAACAAATGACCCAAAGCAGCAATAGATCAAAAATTAAAGATATTAGAAACCTCCATCACAGCTTTGAACGAATCTTTAACCTCTCTCTCTGAAGTTGTTTTACAGAACAGTCGAGGGTTGGACCTCCTTTTCATGAGAGAAGGGGGCCTTTGTGCTTCATTGAGGGAAGAATGTTGTTTTTATGTCTACAATACTGGAGTTTTAAAAAAATTCTGTGAGTAAATTAAAAAGATGCCTTGAAGAGCGACAACGAGAGAGAGAGAGAGGCCCAAGAATGGTAGTTTGAGTCTTTTTTTACACAGTCCTCCTGGTTAACTACGTTTTCATCAACGCTAGCCAGTCCAATAATAATCCTCATATTATTGCTAACTATAAAACCCTGTTTTCTCAACCGTGTAATTTCTTTTCTCCAAGCCCAAATTGGACAAATTAAACTTATGGTAATACCCCACTAGCAGACATAGAATGTGACACCCCACAATGATCACTTTTATGATTAAAAATAGCCAGAAGAAGAAGTGGGGAATGAAAGGTTAATAAAATATGTACTTGTCACTTCCTGTTTTTCTGTATGCATAACAAAACACTGTTGAAATCTTGAGAACTGTTTGCTAATCTTGTTCCCAGAATATGCTGTCCCCAATTACCAAACTGCAGAATGTACTCCCTCACCCAGTTGAATACAAACCATCCATCCTCCCTGACCCATCAATGAACTTCCATCCCTGCCCTCTGCAAGGAAAGTATATAAGCTCTGCTTAAGCTGTTGTCAGGTCTCTCTGCTCTATTCAAGTGAGCTCTGAGCCCCAGCATGCTGGACCCCCAATAAAACCGTTGCTGTTGCATGAGATAGTCTCTTGGTGGTCTCTTTCTCCGGCACTCGCCCAAACTTTACTTGGATGATTGAATGTAGAAGAGAACATCTATTCAAAAAGTTATAGTCAGTAGGATTAGGAAGATAGTTGGTAGGTTTAGGAAGAAAAGTGAGTATAGGATTTGGAACAAAAGTTCTTTGCCAATAGGGTTTTGGTTAGAGAGTCAATGTAAATATCAACACAAGTGAAGAGTCAGTCACAATGATGAACAGGGGAAAATATGTAGAAAAGCAGATATCAATAGAGACATTAGGAAATCAGGAAAAGAATAAAGTGAGTTATGGGATTAGATATTTTCTACAGGGTTGAGGTTGAATATATGAGCTTAGGAAGAAACAAAGATGAAGTCAACAATAGGATTGACATTTGAGAGCATTAGCATAGCCCAAGACAGTGTCCAAAATAAGCTCCGTTGCCCTCATTTGCCTAAATTCCCGGTGGCCTGTACATCCTTCCTGTGTACCAGGAGTGATCAAATAGGCCTGACCTTAATATTGCTCTGCTTCACCAATTTGAGGCCTACCGAGTGTCGGGTACACATTCTTTATGTAAATTGGAGAGATGAGAAAACCCAAGCACCTATTGGAAAGCTTCTGAATTAATTTGAAGAAATCATTTGACCCAAATGATCCCTATTCTCACTTGATGGAATTCAGAAACCTTACAGAGAAAGGCAAAAGACTTCATCCACAATGACTGCTCTTTTTTGCCATTTTGGATTTGGATGCACACATGGGATCTTTCTTTAGATCCATCAGGTGCTGAGTATCTAAGTCAAAGAATCACACTGGGCCAAGAGGCTGATTCAGACACACCTCTTTCCAAATCAATTAAGAAAAGAGCCAAAGGTGAATCCTATTAATTTCCATTTGAAAAATCTTTTCTTCAGGATTCAAAAAGCTGTGGCCTGAGACAAAAACCTTCCTGACTCTCAGGGCAACAGAACAATAGGTAAGCAAATGGCCCAAAGCAGGGATTCTCCACTGAGACTTTACTGGTCACACTGATATCTGAGTTTTCTGAGATGCTCGCCATTCCCTTCAGCTATCCAGTACATGGCCATGTCACCGAGCTTGGAGGTAGTACATATCTTGGACACAAAACCATGAGCCTATTCTGGAAAGTGGCCATAATTCAGGAAGAAAACAGCAACTTAGGAAGGTAGCAGGTATTGCCCATCAATAAGGCAAGCCATAGTCAATTCATAAATTGGGCTGGATGAATGCTGGGAAGCTTTCTACGAGACAGGACACATCAATTAATGCATTCTCTTTTCTAATGTGTACAAGTACAAACACAGTGGGATACACAGACATAGAAACACTTGCGCTGTCAAACGACTTACTAGAAACTGTTCACTCCAAATCAAACAAACCGCCTTTCCTACCTATTCTCAGAACATGAGACAAAACCACAAACCCACACCCACACCCACAATGGCACCTCCTTCCCTCAAATAGGTCTGTGACTGTCCGGTGTGTGCTCTGACTGATGGGTCATACTATGATCCCCCAAAATGGCCTGTCCTGTCTCAGATCTGGTCTTCTTGGCCAACTCTGTGAAGTTGTCAGGAGCCAGGATTGAGCCACTACCTGCTTTCTCAGGAAGAGCCCCTCTTCCGAGCTTTCCTGGCATTTGGCCATTTTCATCACATCAGTAGGTACCAAGAAAGACTGACTCTGTCCTTGGTTAATCCAAAAAAGTGAGACCACTGGGACTAGGACTGGGACTGGCTCTGGGTGCCTGGCTTTCTGTATCCCAAGTTCAGAGAGTTCCATCACCAAGGAAGTGAGATGAGATCACTTTCTTCAGGAACTGAATGAGATCACTGCCTTAGCAACCACTTTATCATAACAATTGCTTCCAACCGTACCATGAGATGGAGGCTGCCCCTACTTCCTGTCACACTTTCACATTGTAGAATGGTATATCACCTGTAGGCAAATGGTAACAGCTCTCCACACAGGCATGGTTTTGTCCATCTTCTCTACATTAAGGAGAGATTGGCTGATTCTGATGCAACCCTTCATCCTGACCAGGTTGTTTGCCATGGAAGATGATTTTTGCTCTCTCAGGTCTTTCATAGCTGCCTACATCTTCTCCAGGGATCATTTCTGCATGGAGCTTTGAGGTTCTCAGCAGATGGAAGATCCACTACATTTCTGTATTGTAAGACCAACACTGTCCCTGCTCTTCTGTAAAATGAGATTGAGGGAACAGTGTATGGTTAGGGTGAATAACATTTTCCATTTGGCTTAGGAATCATTCTGCTGGATGATTAATGGTATTGGGAACATGCGATATTTATAAGAATATAGAGGAGAAATACATGTATGAAAAAATAAATCTAAGTAAGATTTGAAGCTCAGAAAATCATTGGGCCCTTGATTGGGATACTTACCATTGATTTACGTTCTCACAGATGTCTCAGATAAATCGATATACAATGGCATAAGACCTTGTACGTTGGATGATTGAATGTAGAAGAGAGTATCCAGTCAAAAAGGGATAGTCAGTAGGATTAGGAAGATAGTCAGTAGGTTTAGGAAGAAGAGTGAGTATAGGATTTGGAAAAAAAGTTCTTCAGCAATAAGTTATCAATTAGAGTGTGAAAGCAAATGTCAGCACATGTGAAGGTTCAGTCACAGTGGTGAACTGTGGAAAATATGTAAGAAAGCAGATGGCAATAGAGACATTATGAAATCAGGCAATGTATAAAGTGAGGGATAGGATTAAACATTTTCAATCGGGTTGAGTTTGAATATATAATCTTAAGAGGAAACAAATATGTAGTCACCAATAGGATTGACATTTGAGAGCATTAGGCAACTTGGACATGGATGATTTTAGTAATCCATATTTACTTTCCATTTAGGCTTTGGTACAATCATAAGTGTGATCTTTGCATTTTGTGTCCAGAATATTTCTGTGATAAAATGTATATGTAGATCAGGTGACATGCGTATTTCTTCCACCATTTCTGGGAGCAATATTTTGAAGACATATAAATTAGTATTGGGGGTACAAAGAGGTGTACACTGTGTCTATGAATATAAAGAAAAAGCATGCATAGACCATACTGTGAATAAGTAATATAACTGGTTTTACTCTAAATAATGGATTGAATTGATATCTGAAAATATATAAGAAATCTGATATTGGTATACAATCATTCATTCCAACCAGTTATACATCCATTGGAAATATCAGAGTTATAATTTATCATGAAGGGGATGTGAGTTTTGCTTCAAAAGTGATTATGGAAATCGAAAATAATGTGTTATGAAAGAGGTCTCAGGAAGAGACCAGTCAAGAAAGATGGAAGAATACATGTGTCCTGAAGCAGGAAGTGATTGAAAGTGAAACAAATTCGTATAAATTTGCGAACTTGTGGATAAAATATATATCCTATGATGTGCATAAACTTAAGAAATAGTAATGTACCAGTTTTGAATAAAAATGAACGTAAAAATACAAATCATGTACCATAGGAATCTACTTGCCTTGATGTTAAACTGGGACAGTAACTCTAGAAATATTAGGATATGTATGTACCATTCACTGAAGTTAGTTTTCAGTACTAGAAAACAAATATGTGTTTCAGGTGGATGAATATTTCTGTGAATAATATTGTGAAAAGTTGATTATAAATCCACATACGTGAACATGAATGAATTTAGGGAGTGTATATAAGACACATATATTTCATATTTTAAAAATCTGGAGATTGTATATATATATATATATATATATATATATATATATATATATATATATATATATATATATAACAAAACACACACACAGACATTCAAAAGTAGCAATAGATATGCCAATCGTAATTGATCGAGATATATATATCATCCACAGATCCAAAAATATTCAATTTACTGAACATGGATTTATGTATAATGTTGTTCAACTAGGAAGCTCACCCATTGGTTGAATTTTTAGTTCCAGCAGTGTTTAGGATAGTGATCTCTTCTCACAATTTGTGTTTGCCAAGTCAGCCACCTCACAAGAATGTACATGTGATACAAGTTAGGATTCTATATGTGCATATCAAAACACATCTGCTGAATAGGCTACAGAGAAAGGGAGATAGGAATTCACATATTTGTTCACTTTAAAACACATGGAGAGATATCCAAAATGGCGGCGGGTATGGAGAGATCAAGTCTCTGACCTCTTCAGCTGCGCTGGAATAGGGAGTCATAAACTGTCTAAATACTGTTTGCTCAGGATCACTAGGCAATGATGCACTGACATGAATCTGGGGTGAACAGTCTGGGCCACGCAGAACACACACCGAGCCCGGATCGGTTGCATTCAACCTCTGGTTTGCCTGCGTTTCGTGACTCAACACTAACGATCCAGCTGAAATAACTGGTCTGCCCTTCTGAACTTACAGAGGTAGAAGCCAACCTAGCCTTCATAGGCAGTGGCCAAAGGATTGAAACGGGGCATGAGAGAGACAGTCAGGACCCACCAGTTGCATGGGTCACCCGGCAAAGGGAACGAATGATCACCATTTGCATGGGATACCACCATGGCATAGAACTGACGTCAAGGATGGAGGAGATAACTTCATTGAAACCAGCGCGACAGGTTTGTAATTCCCTTGTCATCTCTCTCCACACAGCAGGGAATCCTTAAGGGCCCCTCCCAGCTCTCCCGTAAGGGTCCCTCTCAGCTCTACCATGAGCGCGATAGCCAGACCGTGAAAATCAGGAGTGGCGCGGGACTTGTGGCACAGAACTCCAGGCTACCGCTCCCACCAGTGCTGACAACTGAGGTCTCTTGCACCAGCTACTGGGGCGTGGCTCCCGGAGGGCAAACAAATTCGCTTGGGGATCTCAGCCCCAAGCTCTACAAACTTAGGGTCTGAGGGAAGCAAACCGGGAGAGTGTGCCCAGGTATTCATAAAAACAGGTCTCCCAGGAGCAGCAGACCTGGCGTGTTGCCAGTATTGTGGTGAGCGTCGCAGGTGAGCAGGGCATGGCTTGAGGAAACACAAGAGAAGGACCTAGGGTGTCAGGATTGGACACCCGCCCAGTCTGGAAGGAAGAGCAGCTGCATAGTGATTGGTTCCCACCTACTGAGAGGAGAACCTCGGCCCAGTGGGCACAGCACCACCTATTGGAAGAAAAGTTAATCAAACTCTATGACTGCATTTATTATTATCATTATTTATTTATTTTTTAAATTTGGGTTTTTTTTGTTTTTTTTTTCTTTTTCTTTCATTTTCATTCTTGTTGTTGTTGTTTTTCTTTAACTTTTTTAATGTTTTTAAGTTTTTAAATTTCTTTATTTTATTAATAATTATTATTATTATTATTAAATTGTAATTTTCATTTTTTTATTATCATTATTATTTTTTTAATTTTTCTTTCATTCTTTATTTTCTGTTTTTTTCTTTTGTCTTTTCATTTCTTTTCATTTTTCTTTTTCCCCCTTCCTTGAATTCTACCTGCCTACTCTCATTCTCTTATTGACTTCTTCCCTTCCCTTCTAATATCTTTCCTCCCAAGCATGAAATAAATTTATAAGACTAATCAGTAACTCAGCACTCAAACAGAACAAGAAGTAACATGAGCAGCATAAGAAAGCAAGAAAGAAAAAGAGTACAAACAATGAAGGACAGCCTAAATACTCAGGAGGACCTAGAGTCATCAGAAAAATGATCATATAAAGAACTCAAGGAATACCTTAGACAGATGGAATGGAACCTTAAAGAAGATATGAGACAGCAAATCCAAACAGTGAAAGAACACATTGAAAATGAATTACATGAACAGATTAAAAAAAAGAAGTTAAGCATCTTTATACGGAGATAGAGATAATAAAAAAAATCATACAATAATTCTAGAAATGAAGGAAACGATAAACCAAATTAAAAACTCAATTGAGAGAATTACTAAAAGAGTGGAGGAAGTAGAAGACAGAATGTCACATAATGAAGACAAAATATATCATCTTGAAAAGAGTCTAGCCAACTCAGAAAGGCTGGTAAAAAATCAAGAGAAAATCATCCAAGAGATATGGGATAACATATAAAAACCAAATTTATGAGTCATCTGGATAGAGGAAGGTCCAGAGATTCAAACCACGGGAATGAGTAACCTACTGAATGAAATAATTACAGAAAACTTTCCAGAAATAAAAAAAGAAACGGATATACAAATTGTAGATTCATAGAGGACACTGAGCACAAAAAATCACAGTAGACCAACACCAAGACATTTGTTATAAACATATCTAATATACAGAACAAAGAGAAAATATTAAAAGCTACAAGAAAAAGGAGGCAGACTACATTCAGGGGTAAATCAATAAGGTTAACAAAGGATGTTTCATCACAGTTGATGAAAGCGAGAAGATCTTGGAACAACGTATTTTAAACACTGAAAGACAATGGATGCCAACCAAGAATTCTGGATCCAGCAAAATTAACCTTCAGGTACGAAAATGAAATAAAAATCTTTCATGATTAACAAAAGCTAAAAGAATTTGCAGCCAGAAAACCAGCATTGCAAAGCATCTTGAGAAAAACACTACATGAGGAAGAAATGAAAAACAACAACCAAAACCATCAGTGGGAAGTGACTGGGTAATGACAGAGTGCAGGGGGAAAGCTAATCATGGAGAAACAAAGTAAATTAAAAACAAAGATAAATAATTAAACATGGCTGGAAGTACAAACCATACATCAATAGTAGCTCTAAACGTTTATGGCTTAAAATCTCCAATAAAGCAACATAGGCTGGTAACTTGGATTAATAAAACAAATCCAACAATATGTTGCCTCCAGGAGACACATCTGAATGGAAAAGACATACACAGGCTGAAGGTGAAAAGTTGGGAAAATTTATACCATGCACACGGTCCTCGTAAGCAAGCAGGGGTGGCCATCCTCATATAGAATAAAATCGAAGTCAAGACTAAGTTAATAAAAAGGGATAAGAAGGACATTATATACTGTTAAAAGAAACCATTCACCAACAAGACATAACAATTATCAATATTTATGCACCAAATAATGGTGTTGCAATGTTCATAAAACAAATTCTTCTCAAGTTCAAGAATCAAATAGACCACAACCTAATAATTATGGGTGACTTCAACACACCTCTCTCACCATTAGACAGATCCTCCAAACAAAAGTTGAATAAAGAAAATATAAAACTCAATATCACAATCAATATCCTAGACTTAACTGACATATATAGAATATATCAACCATCATCAAGTGGATATACTTTTTTTTCAGCAGCACATGGATCCCTCTCAAAAATAGAGCATATATTATGCAATAGGGCAACACTCAGTAAATATAAAGAGGTGGAGATAATACCATGCATTTTATCTGATCATAATGGAATGAAACTGTAAATCAATGATAAAAGAAGGAAGGAAAAATCCTACATCACTAGGAAAATAAACAATATGTTACTGAATAATCCATGGGTTACAGAAGACATAAAGGAGGGAATCAAAAAATTCTTAGAGATAAATGAAAATACAGACACAACATATCGGAATCTATGGGACACAACGAAAGCAATTTAAAGAGGGAAATTCATCACCTGGAGGTCATTCATCAAAAAAAGCAAAAACCAACAAATAAATGAGCTCACACTTCATCTAAAAGCCCTAGAAAAGGAAGAGCAAAGCAACAGCAAATGTAGCAGAAGGCAAGAAATAATTAAAATCAGAGTGGAAACCAATGAAATTGAAACAAAAGAAACTATTGAAAAAACTAACAAAAATAAAAGTTGGTTCTTCGAAAAAATATATAAGATCAACAGACTCTTAGCCATGCTAATGAAGAGAAGAAGAGAGAGAACTCAAATTACAAACATACAGGATGAAAAAGGCAATATCACAACAGATGCTACAGAAATACAGAAGACAATTAGAAATTATTTTGAAAACCTATTTTCCAATAAAATAGAAAATATGAAGACATCGGTAAATTTCTTAAGTTACATGATTTGCCCAGACTGAGTCAGGAGGATACACACAATTTAAACATACCAATATCAATGGATGATTTAGAGGAAGCAATCAAAAAACTACCAACCAAGAAAAGCCCAGGACCAGATGGGTATACAGCAGAATTTTACAAAACCTTTAAAGAAGAATTAATACCAATACTTTTCAAGTTATTTCGAGAAACAGATAAAGAGGGAGCTCTACCAAATTCATTCTATGAGGCCAACATCACCCTTATTCTGAAACAAGACAAAGACACCTCAAAGAAAGAAAAGTACAGACCAATATCTCTGATGAAGCTAGATGCAAGAATCCTCAGTAAAATTCTGGAGAATCGTATTGAAAGGCACATAAAAAATAATTGTGCACCACGATCAAGTAGGATTCATCCCTGGGATGCAAGGATGTTTTAATATATGGAAATCAATAAATATTATTCACCACATCAATTGACTTAAAGATAAGAACCATATGATCATCTTGATAGATGCAGAAAGAGCAGTTGACAAAGTACAGCATCCCTTTATGTTCAAAACATTAGAAATACTAGGGATAACAGGAACTTACCTCGACATTGTAAAAGCTATCTATGCTAAGCCTCAGGCTAGGATCATTCTGAATGGAGAAAAATTGAAGGCATTCACTCTAAAATCTGGAACAAGACAAGGATGCCCTCTATCCACACTTCAATTCAATATAGTTCTCAAAACACTGGCCAGAGAAATTAGACGAAAGAAATCAAAGCCATAAAAATAGGAAAAGAAGAACGTAAATTATCACTATGTGCTGGTGACATGATTCTATAGAATCATAGAAGACCCAAAAGGGTCTACAAAAAAAACTACTAGAACTAATAAATGAATTCAGCAAAGTAGCAGGATCTAAAATCAACACGCATAAATCGAAGGCCTTTCTGTATATCAGCAACAAATCTTCTGAAACGGAAATGAGGAAAAGCAGTTCATTCAAAACATCCTCAAAAAAATTAAATACATGGGAATCAACCTAACAAAAGAGGTGAAAGATTTATACAATAAATCAATAGAACCCTAAAAAAAGAAGTAGAAGAAGATATTAGAAGATGGAAAAATATACCCTGTTCATGGATAGGCAGAACTAACATCATCAAAATGGCGATATTACCAAAAGTTATCTATAGGTTTAATGCAATGCCAATCAAAATCCCAATGGCATTTCTTGTAGAAATAGAGAAAGCAATCATGAAATTCATATGGAAAAATATAAGACCCAGAAATACAAAAGCAATTCTAAGCAGGAAGTGTGAATCAGGCGGTATAGTGATACCAGATTTCAAACTATATTACAGAGCAATAGTAACAAAAACAGCATGGTACTGGTACCAAAACAGGCGGGTAGACTAGTGGTACGGTATACAGGACACAAGAGACTAATCCACAAAGCTACAACTATGTTATATTTGATAAAGGAGCTAAAATCATGCAATGGAGGAAGGATAGCATCTTCAACAAATGGTGTTGGGTAAACTGAAAATCCATATGCAACAAAATGGAACTTAATCCCCTTCTCGCGCCATGCACAAGAGAGTTAACTCAAAGTGGATCATGGAGCTAGATATCAAATCAGAGACTCTGCATGTGTTAGAAGAAAAAGTTGGCTCTGGTCTACATATTGTGGGGTCGGGCTCCAAATTCCTTAATAGGACACCCATAGCACAAGAGTTAATAACAAGAATCAACAAATGGGACTTACTTAAATTAAAAAGTTTTTTCTCAGCAAAAGAAACAATAAGAGAGGTAAATAGGAAGCCTACATCATGGGAACAAATTTTTACTCATCACACTTCAGATAGAGCCCTAATATCCAGAGTATACAAAAAACTCAAACAATTAGACAATAAGATAACAAATAACCCAATCAACAAATGGGCCAAGGACCTGAAAAGACACTTCTCAAAGGAGGACATACAATCAATCAATAAGTACATGAAAAAATGCTCACCATCTCTAGCAGTCAGAGAAATGCAAATCAAAACCACCCTAAGATACCATCTCACTCCAGTAAGATTGACAGCCTTTAGGAAGTCAAACAACAACAAGTGCTGCTGAGGATGTGGGGAAAAGGGTACTCTTGTACATTGCTGGTGGGACTGCAAACTGGTGCGGCCAATTTGGAAAGCAGTATGGAGAATCCTGGGAAAGCTGGGAATGGAACCACCATTTGACCAAGCTATTGCCCTTCTCGGACTATTCCCTGAATCTTAAAAGAGCGTATTACAGTGATACTGCCACATCGATGTTCATAGCAGCACAATTCACAATTGCTAGACTGTGGAACCAACCCAGATGCCCTACAATAGATGAATGGATTAAAAAAATGTGGCATTTATACACCATGGAGTAATATGCAGCACTAAAAAATGACAAAAAAATGGAATTTGCAGGGAAATGGATGGCACTAGAGCAGATAATGCTTAGTGAAGCTAGCCAATCGTAGAAAACAAATACCAAATGTCTTATTTGATATAATGAGAGCAACTAAGAACAGAGCAGGGAGGAAGAGCAGGAAGAAAAGATTAACATTAAACAGAGACGTGAGTTGGGGGGGGGTGGTAGAGAAAAGGTAAATTTCATGGTAATGGAGGGAGACCCTCATTGTTACACAAAATTACATATAAGAGGTTGTGAGGGGAATTGGAAAATAAACAAAGAGAGAAATGAATTACAGTAGATTCGGTAGAGAGAGAAGATGGGAGTGGAGGGGAGCAGGGATAGTAGAGGATAGGAAAGGTACCAGAATACAAGTTACTAATAGGGCATTATGTAAAATGTGGATGTGTAACCGATGTGATTCTGCAATCCATATTTGGGGTAAAAATGGGAGTTCATAACCCACTTGAATCTAATGTATAAAATACGATATGTCAAGAGCTTTGTTATGTTTTGAACAACCAACTAATAAAATAAAATAAAATAAAATAATCGAAAGAAAAACACATGGGGAACTATTTCAACACAAAATTGACTAGATGTATAACTCCTACCTTATATAATGCAAAATGCAAGTCCAACTATACACCATGCCTCCTCTGAAATGCTTGTAATTCTATTCTGTTTGGGTTGTTTTTCTCCATCTTATTAGGATTAGTAGTCAGAATCTAGTAGATTAGGTGTCAGTTTCCGGTATTCAGTATTTCGAATGGAAAATTGGAAAATGGACCAAATGTGTATGCAAATATATGCTACACAAAAATTTTCCCACTCTCATCCAGAACAATGCCTTGACATTACCCTCGTCCCAAGTAATACATCATTAAAAGTCAAGAGTTAGAAAATCTGGGAATAAATATCTGGAATGGAATATGCTCAAAAGTTTACAACCTGGGAGGTGGTAGAGTAGTTTCCAAAAGTAAAGGACAGGGTAAACACTCCACAAACATGGAGCTGTGCTGGCATAAAGACTTCTTGAGAAACTGCCTCTGAGTTTGAGCACTTGAAATATATGTTGTTGTCAGGAGCTTTACCTTCCTTGTAGTGAGACCATTACAGCTGGGTCTGCATCTATGTTACCTGGAGGACATGGTTTAATATTTTCCAATGAACATGCTGTAGCAGTGCTGAATTCAATCCTAGTCGGTAAACTGGGGCCACTGGGGGCTAAGTGTCTCCCCTTGTGGACTGTGAAGTCATTGGGTCATCCTCCACATTTTGTGGTGTTTATTGCTGCTGCACTGGGTGTTTAGTATTTGCTTCACGAAATACAAGGAGTTCAACTGAAAAACAGTGCTGAAGGGAGTTCTGTCATATGTGGTGGGTCAGGGTCTGTAGGAGAATGCACCAACCAAGGTTCTATCCCTCATAGCTTGCCCCTTGACCATAGCAACCTGATTCTGAACATTCCCCTGAAACCTCTCCATATAACAAGGTCCCTTTACTTGTAAGGGTCTGTTGGCTGCACCATGTCAGCCACAAGCCATTTGGAAGCCAATGGCAGATCCACATGGCCCCACCACAGATATTCCATCACACACCTGCCCACCAAGGCTATAAGCCGACTAGTCAGCAGACTCCAACTTACTGGCATCTCTGTTCTACACCATTTTCTTGAAACCCAGTCAATCAAGGCACTGTCTAGTATACTCATAATCATCAACAGGATATCCAAAGGTCCTCCAGTGCCACCTGTTCATGAAAATTTAAAAAAAAAATTTCATGGTATTTATCGAGCCATTTTTCAAGCATGAAGTTGGAGGCAATGTGGGTTTCAATTCATTCAGGAAAAATTAAATGTTGAGGATGCTCATTTCCATAAAAGCTTTGGAGAACTCTCAGAGGCAAGTCTTCCCAAAGAGTAGCCAAAAGGTCACATGAAGCAAGGTGCATTGAGGTCTACAACGTGAGGTCCATGTGTGATTTGACTCTCAACTATGGCTGCCAAGTCGTTCAGAATAAAATCATGTGATATCTTGGCTGAGATTCCCAGTGCTCTGCGGAAAGCAACCCTGGGCCTAGATCTCAGTTTCCAAGGGCAAATCTCATGCGTGGCCTCCTAAAATTCCAACACAATTCATGGAAATACTTCGATGACGTCAGTTCCAGAATGCAGTCTCTTAGGGTAATCACACCAGAGTTCAAGCCAAGGTGGACCCAGTCGTCTCTTCCAACCGCCACACAAATGACCACGATTCAAACCAAAACAATCCCACATGACCTCATCTTCTTCCATTTAGACACTCATCATAACTTCTGGCTGGAGGTTTCCATGAGGTGTTCACCCCAAGACAGTGTCCAAAAAAATCTCCCTTGCATCTCATTTGCCTAAAGTCATTGTGGCCTGTACACCCTTCCTGTGAACCAGGAATGATCAAAAAGGCCTGCCATTAATACTGCTCTGCTTCTCAAATTTGAGGCCTACTGACTGTGGGTTTTAGATTCTTTATGTGAATTGGAGTCATGAGAAAATCTAAGCACCTATAGGCTAGCCTCTGCAGGGTTTGAGGAACTTATTTGACCCAAAGAATCCCTATTCTCACTTGATGGAGGTCAAGAAAGTTACAGAGCAAGGTGAGAGACTTCATCCACAAGGACTGCTCTTTGGCCATTTTGGTTTTGGATGTACACATGGAATCTTTCTTTAGATCCATCAGGTGCTGAGACTCTAAGCCACCACCTCACACAGGCTCAAGAGTCTGAATAAGACACATTCTTTTCAAAGAAATTAAGCAAAGAGCCACAGGTAATGCCCATTTATTTCCATTGCAAAACTCTTCTTTTCAGGCTTCAAAAAGGTGTGGCCTGAGGCAAAGGCCTTCCTGAATTTCAGGGCAACAGAACAATAGGTAAGCATAAGGCCCAAAGCAGGGTTTCTCCACTGAGACTTTCCTGGTCCCAGTGATTTCTGAGTTTTCTGAGATGCTCGCCATTCCCTTCAGCTATCCAGTACATGGCCATGTCAAAGAACTTGGAGGTGGTACATAACTTGGACAAAAAACCATGAGCCTATTCTGGAGAGTCTCCAGAATTCAGGAAGAAAACAGGAACTTAGGAAGATATCAGGTGTAGCCCATCGATCAGGCAAGCCGCAGTCCATTCATAAATTGGGCAAAATGAATGCTGTGAAGCTTTCTACTAGACAGGACACATCCATTTATGCATTCTCTTTTCTAATGTCTACAACTATGGACACAGTGGGATACACAGACACAGAAACACTCGCCTTGTCAAGGGACTTTCTAGAAAATGTTCACTAAACCCAAACAAACCACTTTTCCTACCTATTTTCAGAACAAGGGAAAATCACAAACCTACAACCACACCCACAGAGCACCTCCTTACCCCAAGTAATTCTGAGACTATCTGGAGTGTCCTCTGACTGGTAGGCCATATTATGTTCCCTCAAAATGGCATGTCCTGTCTCAGATCTCCTCTTCTTATCCAACTCTGTGAAGTTGTCAAGAGCAAGCTGTGAGCAACTACCTTTTTTCCCAGGAAAGGCCCGTCTTCAGAACTCTCTTGGCATTTGGCCTTCCTCACATCAGTAGGTACCAAGAAAGACTGATTCTGTGCTTGGTACATCCAAACAAGTGAGAACACTGGGACTGGGACTGGGACTGGCTCTGTGTGCCTGGCTTCCTGGATCCCAAGTTCAGAGAGTTCCATCAACAAGGAAGTGAGGTGAGGTCACTTCCTTCAGGAACTGAATGAGGTCACTGCCTTGGCAACCACTTTGTCCTAACAGTTGCTTCCAAGGGTCCCTTCAGATGCTGGCTGCTCCTACTACCTGTGACAGTTTCACAATTTAGAATAGTATATCAACCATAGGCACCAGGAAACAACTCTCCACACAGGCCTGGTTTGGTCCATCTTCTCTACATTAAGAAGAGAGAAGCTGATTCAGACACAACCCTTCATCCTGACCAGGTTGTTTGCCATGGAAGATGACTTCTGCTCTCTCAGGTCCTTCATAGGTGCCTACATCTTCTCCAGGGATCATTTCTGCATAGACCTTTGAATTTCTCAGGAGGTGAAAGATCCCCTATATTCCTGTATTGTAAGACCAACTCTGTGCCTGCTCTTCTGTAAAGTTAGATTGAGGGTAGATGGTATGGTTAGGATTAATAACATGTTTGATTTGTGTTAGGAATCATTCTGCTGGATGAATAATGGTGTTGGGAACCTGAGATATTTTTAAGAATATAGAGGTGAAATATTGTAATGGTCAGGCGAGTATAGGAGGAAGAGATGACCAAGAGTCTCATGCAACTACAAAGGGTTCATTGTGGGTCCAGCATGCTGGGGCTCAGAGCTCAGTTGAATAGAGCAGAGAGCCCTGAGAACAGCTTAAGCAGAGCTTATGTACTTTTCTTGGAGAAGGCAGGGATGGAAGTTTATTGATGGGTCAGGGCGAGTAGGCCGTTTGCTTTCAACTGCGTGACTGAGCACATTCTGCAGTTTGGCAGTTGGGGACAGCACATTCTGGGAACAAGATTAGCAAACAGTTCTCAAGATTTCAACAGTGTTTTGTTAAGTGTACAGAAAAACAGGAAGTGACAAGTACCTATTTCATTAACCTTTCATTCCCCACTTCTTCTTCTGGTTACTTTTAATCATAAAAGTCATCACTGATGGGTGTTACATTTTATGTCTTCTAGTGTGGTATATTGTTGTCTGATTACCATAAGTTTAACTTGTCCAATTTGAGCTTGGAGAAAGGAAACTCCATGGTTTAGCCAACAGGGTCCTACAGTTCGCAATAATATGAGGATTATTAATGGACCAGCCAGGGCTGATGAAAGCATAGTTAACCAGACGGACTGTGTGAACCAAGACTCAAACCACCCTTTTTGGGCCTCTCTTTCTCGTTGACGCTCTTCAATGCGTTTTCTTTATTTACTCATAGATTCTTTTCAACTCCAGTGTGGCCGGCACAAAAACAACATTCTTCCCTCAATGCATTACAAATTCCCCCTTCTCTCATGAAGAGGAGGTTTTATCGCTCGCCTGTTCTGTAAAACAGATTCATAGACAGAGGTTAAACATTCCTGTAAAGCTGTGATGGAGGTTTTATTATCTTTAAGTTTTGGTCTATTGCTGCTTCTAATTAGGGCATTGGTTGTGTCCTTTGGACTAGGGCATTGATTCCTGTGCCCACTCATGCAGCAACTCCTATTCCTAATAGGATGGCTAAAGTGAGAGATACAGGTTCCCAGCGGAACTGAGTTGCATGCCCTCCTATTTGATCTTTAAATGGACCTGCGTCATCATAGAGCACTCTGGGAAACATCTGCACCATTACATAATTAATCACATCTGTTGACTATTTCATGAAAACATAAACAATGTTTAAGTATATAGAATCTTTCTGTTATAGGGACGGACGAGGCAAAGCACCTAAGATAGCACTGAAGACAGGGAAAAAGTCCTATTTGGTTGCAAACGGATTTAGAGGGCATTGCTTCTGTTGTAATCAATTAATCCCCTGAACCCCAAGTTTAGGTAGTTTCATAATTTGTACCCAACATGTAAGGGAAGGGGCTCAGAAGTTCAAAGTCGGCAGAAGTTCACAAAAAGCTGTTTTTCTATCTTTTATTTTATCCTCTGTTCTGGGCAAGTTAACTTTTCAAGGACACCTGAAAGGGGGAGAGATTTTTTTCTCTTTTTTTTTCGCCCTGCCAGCTGTTACCATGGAGCCTAGTTGTTAACTTCTTTATCTTAGAAATGTAGCCATCTCTGTGAAGCCCCCACTCAAGGCCAGAGGCCTTGTTCACATATTTTGTGAAAAACTAGTATGGGTGTGTCTAGCTCAGGAGTGCTGATTTTTTTTCGCCAGTTGCCAAGTAGACCAGGGCAACACGAAAAGAAGAAGTTTATCTACAGTGAACTCTTTTAAAGGAACTCTTTTGCTGAAAGTCCTAAAGTCAGCCATGGTGAAGACTTCTGGAGAAGGTCATTTAAGACTTTTCTGTGGGCCTGGTAGAGAGGGGGAAGACGTGGAAGGCAAGGCTGAGAGCAGTTTCATGGATCTGAGAATGAGGAAGTAGAAATGTAAAAGAATATTGGAAAAGGGGTTTGGGATTTTCCTAGCAACAAAAACTTGAGCAGTAGAACAGGTAGAGCAGAGGGGACGACAGGAGTGAGTATCCCAAAAAGCATGTGAGGTATTTTAAATTCTTAGTCACCTGTTTACAGTGATGACAAAGCAACTTTAAAGGCCATTTTAATTACATCCTGGATAGGGGTCTGAGGGATCTCCTCAGCTGGTTTGAGCTTTGGGTTAGCTGGTAAGAGGACCTTATGGGACGCAGTGCGGGCACTGACAGGAGAAGAGAGGAGTGAGTGTGTGGAGGGGTACCTCAGTACCGGATACCTCAGCAAGGGGGCAATTGTCTGAGAACCGGCAGAGGTTTTGATTTTTGATCTAGTAATTGGAGGGGAGAAATCAGGTTGCTGAGGTGGGAGTGCCAGCAGAGAGTCTGGAGCAGAAGGCTGAGTTTGAGGAACTATTGGAGAAGTATACTTCAGGATGTGAGCAAAGGAGGGAAAAAACCTCCTCATAGGGGAATCTCCTTTAACCCTTTTGAGCACTTGCAGAAGTTAAAAAGGTCATGCAGAATGTGAGGATCTGGAGACCCCTCTGGGGGTCACAGGTTTTGGTTGTCTAATTGGTAATATGGCCAATTCTGTGTATTGAATTTGATGAGCAGTTTGGGTTCCACCAGGCAGTCCCTGTATGCTAACATCCCCATGACTTACAGAAGAAGTTGGCTTTCCCCCCACACAGCCGTGGCTGTTTGTGGCTTTGATAGTTTTCCAGGCAAACATAGTAATCTAGGCTAGCCAACCTGCATCTGGCTCACGTGTCCCTACATCCATAATATTTGTTTTCATTATCTATGATACGAAAGGGATTTAATGAAATTTTAGTGGGATCTGCTTTATCAGGGATATCCCAATAGGAAAAACCTATAGGCAGCTGACAAATGTTGAGATGACCAACAGGTCCCTATGTGGGCTGTAAGCGAGATAGACCATTCTTCTGGTCTATGAGGATTTGTGATCAGCCATTGCTGCTGAATTCGCTGATGAGGGTTAGGACTAGTGGTGGCCAAGGGGAGAGTCTATAGCCTTATACACATGCCAAATACACAATTTGAAAGGGTTACCAGTCATTTCCAGTTTCCAGCCAGAGTCTGGACAGGGCGCAGGCTTGAGATGGAAGGCATGGATACAGGAAAGGATTCCGTCTACATTTACTGCTGTAGGTGTTATAAGTAGCACGTGGTATTTCCTTTCCAGCGGGGTTCCAGGGATGACACCTGATGTCATCTTATGTAGATGAAGTCTCTTACTTGATATCGATGTGGAGTCTCCTTGTCCCCAGGTTGGTAGGCCGTGGCCAGCTGTTTTAACAGGTATCGCTGAGTTCTTTCAAGAGCTTTAAGTGTGTCAAGCAAGGGGGTGTGGAAGGGATCCTTAGGTCTTAGAGTTGGGGTTAGGTCCCTTACTGGAGGAGGGGCAACATAGAGAATTTCACAGGGGGAGAGGTTACACAAAGAAACAGAGGGAGTATTTTTTAGATGATACAGTGCATAAGGCAGGAGTATAGTCCAATCTTTTAGCTGGTTTCTAAGCTTAATTTCATTAAGGTCTCTTTAATGGTTCTATTTATTTTTTCTACCTGTCCTGAGCTCTGGGATCTATAAGCATAATGTAACTACCAATTAATCACCAGGGTACAGGTTAACCCATGACTTACCTGGGCCATGAACACCAGTGCATTTTCAGACCCTATTACCTTAGGCAGGCCGTATCTTGGAAAAATATCCTTCAGTATCATCTTGACCACAATTTGAGCCATTGTTTTTTTTTTTTTTTTTTTTTTTGGGGGGGGGAAGGTTTCAATCCATCCTGAAAATGTATCTACAAAGACTAGGAGATATTTAAGTCCATACCTTGCTGGCTTAATTTCAGTAAAGTTCACTTCTAAAAATTTTTCTGGTCTGGTTCTTCGAAGGTGTTTTCCTGCAGGAAGCTTAAAAGGGTAAGCATTAACCAATTGATGGACCTGAGACGCTTTTGATACCCATTCAGTTATTTCCTTTCGCTGTGAGTCAGTTAGTAGACAACTCTGTTCTTGATCTTTCAGGAATGCCTGCAATTTCTTTGAACCAAGGTGAGTGAGTTGATGTACATTTTCTACTGACATTGTTAAAGCCATGACTATAGGAGTTTTTACTGAAGGATTTAGAAATTCCACTTGGGGGCCTTCAGGGTTAAAAGTCATATGGCCCAGAGTTTGGTGAGCAGATCTCCACCCATCAATGGGGCCGGGAACTCTGGGATTACTAGGAAGGAGTGATGGATTTTTCCTTTCCACAGGTCCATGTACCTCTTAGTTGTCCAAGCCCGATATTTACTGCCATTAGCCCCTTGAACTAGAGACCTTTTATTTGATAGAGGGCCCAATGGGGCCTTAAAGGCTGAGTATAATGCCCCTGTATCTACTTCAAAGTTTACTGGGGTCCCTTCAACTTCAAAAGTTATTTACTATAACTGTGAGTTGGTTAGTGGAGTTGGTTAGACTTCATCCACAATGAGTGCTCTTTTGGAGATGTTGGTTTTGGATGCACACAAGGGATCTTTCTTTAGATCCATCACGTGCTGAGAATCTAAGCCACAGCCTTACACAGGGCCAAAATGCTGATTCAGACACATCCCTTTCCAAAGCAATTAAAGAAAGAATCACAGGTGATGTCCACTCATTTCCATTTGAAAACTGTTTTCTTCAGGCTTCACAAAGGGGTGGCCTGAGGCAAAGACCTTCCTGACATTCAGGCCAACATAACAATAGGCAAGCAAAAGGCCCATTGCAGGGTTTCTCCACTGAGACTTTCCTGGTAACACTGATATCTGAGTTTTCTGAGATGCTCCCATTCCATTCAGCTGTCCAGTACATGGCCTTGTCAAAGATCTTGGAGGTTGTACATATCTGGGGCAAGATGAATCCTGGGAAGCTTTCTCCTAGACAGGAAACATCCATTGATGCATTCTCTTTTCTAATTTCTACAACCACAGACACAGTGGGATACACAGAAATAGAAACAATCGCCTTGTCAAATGACTTACCAGAAACAGTTCACACCAAACCAAGCAAACTGCCTTTCCTACCTATTCTCAGAACATGAGACAAAACCACAAACACACACCCACACCCAGAAAGGCACCTCCTTCCCCCAAGGAGGTCTGTGACTATACAGAGTGTTCTCTGACTGGTGGGCCATTCTATGTTTCACGGAATTGGACTATCTTGTCTCAGATCTAGTATCCTTGGCCAACTGTGTGAAGCTGACAGGAGCCAGCAGTGAGCCATTACCGGCTTTCTCAGGAAAGGCCCCTCTTCTGAGCTCTTCTGGCATTTGGTCATCTTCACATTAGTAGGCACCAAGAAAGACCGATTCTCACCTTGGTAAGTCCAAACAAGTGAGACCACTGGGAGTGGGACTGGGACTGGCTCTGTGTGCCTGCCTTCCTGGATTCCAAGTTCAGAGACTTCCAAAAACAAGGAAGTGAGGTGAGGTCACTTCCTCCTTAAATGAATGAGGTCACTGACTTGGCAACCACTTTGTGCTAACAGTTTCTTCTTATGGTCCCTTGAGATGGAGGCTGCCCCTACTTCATGTGACACTTTCACAAGTTAGAATGGTATATAAACCATAGGCACCTGGGAAGAGCTCTTCACAAAGGCCTGGTTTGGTCCATCTTCTCTACATTAAAAAGAGAGAGGCTGATTCAGACACAAACCTGTATCCTGACCAGGTTGTTTGCTATGGAAGATGACTTTCACTTTCAGAAGTCATTCATAGCTGCATACATCTTCTCCAGGGATTATTTCTGCATGTATCTTTGAGGTTCTCAGCAGGTGGAAGATCCCCTACATTCCTTTATTGTAAGACCAACACTTTCCCTGCTCTTCTGCAATGTTAGATTGAGGGAACAGTGTATGGTTAGGGTTAAAAACATGTTCGATTTGTGTTAGGAATAATTCTGCGGGATGATTAATGGTATTGGAAACCTGCGATATTTACAAGAATATATAGGTGAAATATAAGTATGAAAACAGGAATCCTGGTAAGATTTGAAGCTCAGAAGGGCATTGGGCCCTTGATTGGGAGACTTAGTTTTGCATTATGTTCTGCACACATGCCTCAGCTGAATCGATATAAAATGGCATAGAACCTTTTTTCTTGGATGATTGAATGTCGAAGAGAACATCCAGTCAAAAAGGGACAGTAGGTAGGATTAAGAAGATAGTCAGTAGGTTTAGAAAAAAGCGTGAGTATAGGATTCGGACCAAAATATTTTTAGCAATAGGGTTTTGGTTAGAAAGTGAATGTCAATGTAAGCACATGTAAAGAATGAGTTACAATAATGAGCTGGGGAAAATATGTAGGAAAACAGATATCAATAGAGACATTACGAAATGAGACAAAGTATAAAGTGAGTAATAGGATTAGACATTTTCAACAGGCTTGAGTTTGAATATATAATCTTAGGAAAAAACAAATATGTAATCACCAATAGGATTTTCATTTGAGCACATTAGGCAACCTGGACATGGATGTTTTTAGTAATCCATGTTCAATTTCCGTTTAGGTTTGGTACAATCATAAGTGTGACGTTTGTGTTTTTTGTGTCCTGAATATTACTGTGATAAAATGTATATGTAGATCAGGTGACATGGGTATTTCTTCCACCATTTCTGGGAGCAATATGTTGAAGATGTATTAATTAGTACTGGAGTTCAATGAGGTGTATCCTGTGTCTATGAATATAGAGATAATGCATGAATAGATGATATTGTGAATAAATAATATAACTGATTCCACTTTAAATAATAGATTGAATTAATATCTGAAAATATATAGGAAATCTTATATTGATAAACAATCATTCATTCCAACCGGTTATACATCTAATTTTAATATTAGGTTTATGGTTTATCATGAAGAGTGTGTGGGCTTTGTTTCAAAATTGATAATGGAAATCAAATATAATGTGTTTGGAAAGAAGTCTCATGAAAAGACCAGTTAAGAAACCTGGAGTAATACATGTGTTTTGAAGCAGTAAGTGATTGAAAGTGAAACAAATGCCTATAAATTTGTGAACTTGTGGATGAAATATATATCCTATGATGTGCATAAACTGAAGAAATAATAATGTACCAGTGTTGTAAAAAAATGAACGTCAAAATACACATTATGTCCCATACAAATCTACAGGCAATGATGTTTAAGTGGATCAGTTACTGTAGAAATATTAGGATTTGTATGCAACATTAACTGAAGTTAGTTTTCAGTACTAGAAAACAAATATGTATTTCAGGTGGATGAATATTTCTGAGAATAATCTTGTAAAAAGTTGATTATAAATCCACATACATGAACATGAATGAATTCAGGGAGTTAATGTAAGACACATATATTTCATATTTTGAAAAATCTGGAGAGTGTGTATATATATATATATACACAGACATTAAAATGTAGCAATATTTATGCCTATCGAAATTCATCATTAAATATATATCATCAACAGATGCAAAAGTATTTATTTTAGTAAACATGGATTTATGTATAATGTTTTTCAACTAGGAAGCTCACCCATAGTTTGAATTTTCAGTTCCAAAATCGTTTTGGAGGAGTGATCTCTTCTCAAAATTTGTATCTTCCTAGTAACTGTAACCTCAAAAGTATGTATGTGTGATACCAGGTAGGATTCTATATGTGCATATAAAATTACATGTGCTGAATAGGCTACAGAGAAAGGGAGACAGGAATTCACATATTTGTTTACTTTAAAACACATTGAGAACTATTTAAACAAAAAATTTACTGGATTTATTACACCAACCCTTTATCATCCAAAAGACCAGTCCAACTGTACACCATTCCTCCTCTGAACTGCTTGTATTTCTATTCTGTTTGGGTTATTTTTCTCCATCATAATGGTTTAGTAGTCAGAGTCTAGTCAGCTATTGGTTAGTGTCAGGGATTCAGTATTTCGAATGGAAAATTAGATAATGAATCCAATGTGTATGCAAATATGTGCTACACAAAATTTTTCCACTCTCATCCAGAATAATGCCTTCATATTACTTCGGCCCCAAGTAAGACACAATTAGAGGAGAACAGTTAGAAAATCTGTGAATACCTATCAGGAATGCAAAATCCTCAGGAGTTCACAACCTTGGAGGTGGTAGGGGAGTTTCCAAAAGTAAGGGACAGGGTTGATAGATCCAACCTGATCTTTCATTAAAATTGGGGGCCATCTTGCCACAAAGCCATAAAAAGATAATTTTGGCTTTACTATAAATTAGCGCAAATTCTGAACCTGCTTGGAATGCCTACCAGTGCCTTGAACTCACCCATGTCTGGATCTCTGATCAGATAGCAGCGCTCTCTAAAACTTTAATGATACCTCATGAATATTTTTCTTTCCCTGGCCAGACAACGTGCCTCTGAGGCTCTAATGGTCCTCATAAATTCTGATGTTAGGGCCAGCAAAAAAAAAAAAAAAAAATGTAATATACCATTAGTGTGATGCTTGTCAAAGTTCTCTTATCTGTAACCCCCCTTTTGTGTATCTTTCTGGGCTACATATCTGGGCTGTAGGAAAGTTGGGTTGCTGTCTTGTTCCCGCCATTTTGGGAGGGAGAGGCAGCCTGGCCGGTTGAAATAATAAGCTTGCCTTAATTTGATTTTAATTGGAGTCAGTGGTCTTTTCTTGCATTCTGGTCTTACATTTTGGAGTTCCAAAGCGAGATAACCCTGCCTGACCAGATCACAAGACCAGACTGTGGAAATTCTGAAGCTGGCCTGCCCTCTAGGGCTCCACACTGGAGAGCCAGTCTAGGGGGTGTGCAACTTAAGACGTTCCAAAGCCTTGGATTGAGCCTTCAGTCCGTGGAGCACTGCAGAGAACCAAAGCACTAAAACTATTAGCAAGCTCCTGGTAGAGGAGGCCTCCATAGGTAAGTGACGCCTTTATAACATCTGCTATCCAGTTAAGGGAGAGTACTTCTGATGACAGGGAGGTGGCCTGGGTAGGCTAACATATACCCCTCTCCGGGACAGTAATGAGAATGGTTCTGTGCTCTGTTCTGTTCTGTAGGGAATTGCTCTTTAAATTTAAGCTCACAAGGTTTTTCTAGGTGTTCAAAAATCTAATAAAATATTAATGTCTACAAAAGGTCTAATATGCCTTTGTTCAAGGACTTTTCCTTCAACAACAAAAAAATGGTTTACAATTTTCAATACAATTGTCTAATATTTTAATAAATAAGAAAAGTAAATTTCATATGGGATTACTCATTCATGAGTAGTTTTGTTTGATATCTGATTGATTTACTAAGGTCTGTATAAGTTTGTACTAAAGTGTGTATAAGATTGTAAAATTCAGTCATGTGTTAAAGAGACAAAAAATTCTGAAAACATAAGTTTACCCATAAAACTGTGTTATTAAGTTTTATTTTTTTCTAGAGCAAACAACCATAAAAATTAAACAACTGAATAAATAAGAACTGTTATTTTAGAGAACTGTACTGCCATTTCTTTAAAAGCTAAACTTGGTTAATGTAGAAACATCAATGTAATTGTGTTGCTGTCAATGTGCTCATATATTCCAGGTATACAAGTCTGTAAGGTAGAAACTTGAAAAGAGCATTATATCAATCTGTTGTTCTAAATTTATATGGTAAAAAAATATATTGAGGATTTATTTACCTGTTATCAATAAGATATGTAAAGTTTTATGTTACTTTTTACATTGGGGAACCATTTAAATGTATTTTTAAGTTATTGAGAGCCTAATCTATGTAAAGGTTAAAAACTTTCAGCCTTTCTTTAATTCATGTTTTAAATCTGATATCATACGGTGTTAGCAAATGTTCATGTGACCTGACACAATTTATGTAAACTTTGTAAAATGATATTTAAAAAACAAAGATCACCTTTAGATCTAAAACACTAAAGATTCATATAGAGCCCTGCCTTAACTGAAATAAGGCTGTGTGTCCCATCTTACAACATGTGAGAATGACTACGAAAGCAGTAGGTCAGATTTTATTTCATTTAAAGTTATGTTCAAAAGTTTCTTTGGTTTTTGATTTGTGTCAAGATTACTAGGATTTAAACAGGGGATATAGTGTATAACTCAGCCAAAAAATTTAGGGTAGCTGTTACACGAACTAAGCATTTTTACTCTTGTTAAAAATTTTTATTTTGTAATTTCCTTATAAGTGATCTAAAGATTCCCTGTTAGTGTTTTACAGAAGTGTTGCTTTAAGAACACAACAAGGGTTAATTTAAGATAATAAGTCATCACCTATAAGACAGAATAATACAGATCCCAATTAATTAAAGGATAAATAATTATAAAGTTATAGACATTAAATCCCAGTACTTGTAATATAAGGCTGTTTAAATTTATTTGCTGGATGTTTCAGATTAGGATTTAATTAAAGTTAAATAAAAAGGGCCAAGAAAACCAATATTTGGCTCTTGCCCTCTGAGTCAGTCTGAATCCAGGGAACAGGGGACTTCTCTAAAGAGCTTTGCAACTCTTGTCCAAGTAACCTCCAGATCAGGAAAAATAATGAGACCACTGGAGAACATAAAGCCAATGAGTGCATTTGCCATGAAGAGGAGAGTTATCAGAGAAGGGAGACATTCTTATGCTTCTGAGGGAAACCACATGGTCAAGCAAGACCTGGACCCACCTAGCGAAAATGGCACTATCAGAACTGAGAAGCTGCTCTCAAGTTTCCCCAGAATTGACTCCCATAAAAGCTCAGCTGACTGTGAAAAATAGATAGAAACAGAAGTCAGTTTGACTGTTTCATCTTAAACAGTTAGCAAAGACAGTTAAAAGGAAAATACAGCCATTCCTGGGCATTTTAATTAATAATCATCATCATCATCATCATCATCATCATCATAATAATAATAATAATAATAATAATAATAATAATAATAATAAAATTTTAAGGTATACAATTTATGTTAGCCTCCCAAAATAAGTAAGACTGGAAACTAAAAGAAGGATTCTCAGACAGGAATGCCTGATAACTATAAAAAGAGACTATCAAGAGGAGCTGCCAGAGGCAGATTTTTTAGGTTAAGACCTACTTATATTCCTAACCTAAACAGGTAGTCTTCGTGTCTGCTAGTACGATTATCCAGCCCTGAGTAACAGAAGTGAAGATTTCTCTATTAGACACAAAGGTCATACTAGTAAAAGGATTTTGCAAGATCAGATGACATGAAATTATTACACTGTATCTAATGGGGAAGGACAACTGTAACACTAAAATTAAAAGGTTACGTTGACAGTCCAGATAACTGGGGAAACTAAAGTCTGGTGAGGGAACCTCAATACAGCGACATGTTCCAACTGCTGCAACATTTATTCAGTACTCATGGTTTTTGTTTCTCTCAACTTTCAGGGCAGCTGAACAATAGGTAATCTAAAGGCCCAAAGCAGGGTTTCTCCACTGAGACTTTCATGGTCACACTGATATCTGAGTTTTCTGACATGGTCGCCATTTCTTTCAGCTATTCAGTACATGGCCATGTCACAGAGATTGGAGGTGGTACATACCTTGGACACAAAACCATGAGCCTATTCTACAGAGTGGCCAGAATTCAGAAAGAAAACAGGAACTTAGGAAGATAGCAGGTGTTGCCCATCGATAAGGCAAGCTGCAGTACATTCATAAATTGGGCAGGATGAATGCTGGGAAGCTTTCTACTAGACAGGACACATCCAATGATGCATCCTCTTTTCTAATATCTACAACCACGGACACAGTGGGTTACACAGACATAGAAACACTTGCCTTGTCAAATGACTTAGTAAAAGCTGTTCACTCCAAACCAAGTAAACCGCCTTTCCTACCTATTCTCAGAATATGAGACAAAACCACAAACCCACACCCACACCCACAAAGACACCTCCTTCCCCCAAGTAGGTCTGTGACTATCCGGAGTTTACTCTGAGTGGTGGACCATGCTATGTTCACCAGAAATGGCCTATCCTATCTCAGATCTGGTCTCTTTGGCCACCTGTCTGAAATTGTCAGAAGCGAGCGCTGAGCCACTACCTGCTTTCTCAGAAAAGGACCCTCTTCAGAGCTTTCCTCGCATTTGGCCATCCTCACATCAGTAGGTACCAAAAAAGACTGACCCTGTCCTCGGTAAATCCAAACAAGTGAGACCAATGGGACTTGGATTGGGACTGCTTTTGGGTGCCTGGCTTCCCGAATCCCAAGTTCAGAGAATTCCATCACCAAGGAAGTGAGGTGAGGTCACTTCCTTCCTGAACTGAATGAGGTCACTGCCTTGGCAACCAGTTTGTCCTAACAGTTGCTTCCAAGGGTCCCATGAGATGGAGGCTTCCCCTACTCTCTGTGACACTTTCACAAGTTAGAATGATAAATCAAACATAGGCACCCAGGAACAGCTCTCCATAATTGCCTGCTTTGGTCCATCTTCTCTACATTAAGATCAGAGAGGATGATTCAGACACAACCCTTCATCCTGACCAGGTTGCTTTCCATGGTAGATGACTTTTGCTCTCTCAGGTCCTTCATAGCTGCCTATATCTTCTCCAGGGATCATTTCTGCAAGGACCTTTGTGGTTATTAGCAGGTTAAAGATCCCCTACATTCCTGTATTTTAAGACCAACTCTGTCCCTGCTCTTCTGTAATGTAAGATTGAGGGAACAGTGTATGCTTAGGGTTAATAACAGATTCAATTTCAGTTAGGAATCATTCTACAGGATGAATAAAGGTATTGGGATCCTGCAATATTTACAACAATATATAGGTGAAATATAATTATGAAAACAGAAATCTAAGTAAGATTTGAAGCCCAGAAGGTCATTGGGCCCTTGATTGGTATACTTAGCTTTGAATTACTTTCTGCACAGATGTCTCAGATAAATCGATATACAATGGCATAGTATCTTGTACCTGGGATGATGGAATGTAGAAGAGAACATCCAGTCAAAAAGTGATAGAAGTTAGGATTAGGAAGATATTCGGTAGGTTTAGGAAGGAGGGAATAATAGATTTGGAACAAATGTTCTTTAGCAATAGGGTTTCGGTTAGAGGGTGAATGTAAGTGTCACCACATGTGAAGATTCAGTCACAATGATGAACTGGGGAAAATATCTAGGAAAGAAGATATCAATTGAGACATTACAAAATCAGGCAAAGTATAAAGTGAGTGACAGGATTAGACTTTTTCAAAAGGGTTGAGTTTGATTATATAATCTTTGGAAGAAACAAATATGTAGTCACCAATAGGATTTTCATTTGAGCACATTAGGCAACCTGGACATGGATGTTTTTAGTAATCCATGTTCAATTTCCGTTTAGGTTTGGTACAATCATAAGTGTGACGTTTGTGTTTTTTGTGTCCTGAATATTACTGTGATAAAATGTATATGTAGATCAGGTGACATGGGTTTTTCTTCCACCATTTCTGGGAGCAATATGTTGAAGATGTATTAATTAGTACTGGAGTTCAATGAGGTGTATCCTGTGTCTATGAATATAGAGATAATGCATGAATAGACGATACTGTGAATAAATAATATAACTGATTCCACTTTAAATAATAGATTGAATTAATATCTGAAAATATATATGAAATCTTATATTGATATACATTCATTCATTTCAACCAGTTGTACATCTAATGTTAACATTAGGGTTATGGATTATCATGAAGGGTGTGTGAGTTTTGCTTCAAAAGTGATTACGGAAATCGAAAATAAAGTGTTTGGAAAGAAGTCTCACTGAAAGACCCGTCAAGAAACCTGGAGGAATACATGTGTTCTAAAACAGGAAGTGATTGAAAGTGAAACAAATGCCTATAATTTGCGAACTTGTGGATGAAATACATATCCTATGATGTGCATAAACTGAAGAAATTGTAAAGTACCAGTGTTAAATAAAAATGAATGTCAAAAGTCACATCATATCCCATAGGAATCTACTTGCATTGATGTTAAACAGGATGAGTTACTGTAGAAATATTAGGATTTGTATGCACCATTCACTGAAGTTAGTTGTCAGTACTAGGAAACAATATGTATTTCGGGTTGATGAATATTTTTGAGAATAATCTTGTGAAATATTGATTATAAATCCACATACATGAGCATCAATGAATTGATAGAGTGTACAGTAAGACACATATATTTCATATTTTGAAAAATCTGGAGTGTGTGTGTGTGTATATATATGTATATATATATACATATAACACAGAGACATTAAAAAGTAGCAATACATATGACAATCAAAATTTGTTGTGAAATATATATCATCCACATATATTTGGATATACATATAACACACAGACATTAAAAAGTAGCAATATATATGACAATCGAAATTTGTTGTGAAATATATATCATCCACAGGTCCAAATATATTTATTTTACTCAACATGATTTATGTATAATGTTGTTCAACTAGGAAATTCACGAATAGTTTGAATTTTCAGTTCCAACAGCGTTTAGTAGGAGTGATCTCTGCTAACAATTTGTATCCGCCAAATCAGCCATCTCAAAAGAATGTACATGTGATACCAGGTAGGAATCTATATGTGCATATGAAATTACATGTGCTGAATAGGCTACAGAGAAAGGGAGACAGGATTTTTTTTATTTGTTAAATTAAAAACACATGGAGAACTATTTCAACAAAAAATTGACAAGTTTTACAACAGCTACACTTTATCATGCAAGAGGCAATTCCAACTGTACACCATGCCTCTTCTGAACTGCTTGCATTTCCAATCTGTTTGGGTTATTTTTCTCCATCATATTAGGATTAGTAGTCAGAGTCTAGTAGGGATTGGGGTAGTGTCAGGGATAAAGTACTTCCAAAGGAAAATTAGAAAAAGAATTCAATGAGTAGGCAAATATGTGCTACAAAAAATCCTCCCACACTCATCCAGAACAAAGCCTTGACATAACCATTACCCCAAGTATGACACAATTAGAAGAGAAGAGTTTGAAAATCCGTGATTATATATCTGGAATGGAACATGCTCAGGAGTTTACAAACTTGGAGGTGGTAGAGGAGATTCCAAAAGTAAGGGACAGGGTAAACACGCCACAAACATGGAGCTCTGGTGGAATAAAGACTTATTGAGAAACAGCCTCTGAGTTTGGACACGTGAAATATATGTTGTTGTCAGGAGCTTTAGCTTCCTTTGTAGTGAGACCATCAAAGCTGGGTCTGCATCTATGTGACCTGGAGGAAGTGGTTTCTTATTTTCCAATGACCATGAGGCAGCAGTGCTGAATTCTATCTTTTTAGGTCAACTGTGGCCATTGGGGACTAAGTGTCTCCCCCCCTGTGGACCGTGAAGTCATTTGGTCATCCTCCATTTTTCCTGGTGTTTCTTGCAGCTGCACTGGGAGTTTGGTATTTGCTTCACGAAATACAAGGAATTCAACTGGGACACAGGGCTGGAGGGAGTTCTGTCACGTGTGGTGAAACAGGGTCAGCAAGAGAATGCACCAACTAGGCTTCTATCCTATATAGCTTGCCCCCTTCACTATAGCAACCTGATTCTGAACATTGCCCTGAAACCTCTCCATATAACAAAATGCCTTTACTTATAAGGGTCTGTTGGCTGCACCATGTCAGTCACAAGCCATTTTGAAGACAATGGCAGATCCACATGGCCCCACCGCAGATGTTTTATCACACTCCTGCCCACCACTCCTCTAGGCCCACTACTCAGAAGGCACCAAGTTACTGGCATCTCTGTTCTACACCATTTTCATGGAACCCAGTCAATCAAGGCACTGTGTGGTACACTCATGATCAGAAACAGGACATCCAAAGATTCTCCAGTGCCACCTGTTCATGGGAATTTCAAAAATTTCATGGTATTTATCAGGAAACATTAAATGGTGAGGAAGCTCATTTCATAGAAAGCTGTGGAGAATTATCACAGGCAAGACTTCCCAAAGAGTGGCCAAAATGTCACATGAAGCCATTCCCATTGAGGTTTACAATGTGAGGTCCATGTGTGTTTTGCCTCTCACCTCTGGCTGTCAAGTTTTTCAGAATAAAATCATGTGATATCCTAGCTGAAATTCCTAGTGCTCTGTGGAAAGCAAACCTGGCCCTAGATCAGTTTCCAAGGGCAACTCTTATCCGTGGCCTCCTAAAATCCCAAAACAGTTCATGGCAATATTTCTCTGATGTCATTTCCTGAACTCAGTATCTAAGGGGAATCACACCAGAGTTCAAGCCAAGGTGGACCCAGTCATCTCTTCCAACTGTCACACAAATAACCAAAATTAAAACCAAAACACTCCCACATGGCCCTCATCTTCTTCCATATAGGCACTCATCATAAACTCCGGTTGGTGGTTTCCATGAGGGACACAGCTCAAGACAGTGTCAAAAATAAGCTCCCTTGCCACTCATTTGCCTAAAGTCAGAGTGGCCTGGACACACTTCCGGTGAACCAGGAGTGATCAAATAGGCCTGCCATTAATACTGCTCTGCTTGTCCAATTTGAGGCCTACTGACTGTCAGGTATAAATTCTTTATGCGATTTGGAGTAATGAGAAAACCCAAGAACTTCTGCATGGCTTTGAAGAACTCATTTGACCCAAAGGATCCCTATTCTCACTTGATAGAGGTCAGGAAGCTAACAGAGGAAGGCAAGAGACTTCATCCACAATGACTGATCTTTTTGCCATTGTGGTTTTGGATGCACATATGGGATCTTTCTTTAGATAAATTAGGTGCTGAGAATCTAAGCCACAGCCTCACACAGGGTGAAGAGGCTGATTGAGACACATCCTTTTCCAAAGCATTTAATCAAAGAAACACAGGTGATGCCTATTCATTTCCATTTGAAAACTGTTTTCTTCAGGATTCAAAAAAGGGTGGCCTGAGGCAAAGACCTTCCTGACATTCAGGGCAACAGAACATTAGGTAAGCAAAAGGCCTAAAGCACAGTGGCCAGAATTCAGGAAGAAAACAGGAACTTAGGAAGGTAGCAGGTGATGCACATCAATAAGGCTAGCCACACTCTATTCATAAATTGGGCAGGATGAACGCTGGAAAGCTGTCTACTAGACAGGAAACAATCATTGATACATTCTCTTTTTTAATGTCTGCATCCACAGACACAGTGTGATACACAGATATAGAAACACTCCCCTTGTCAAATGACATTCTAGAAGCAGTCTAGTCCAAACCAAACAAACCGCCTTTCCTACCTATTCTCAGACCATGAGACATAACCACAAACACACACCCACACCCACAAAGGCACCTCCTTCCAGCAAGTAGGTCTGTGACTAACTGGAGTGTCCTCTGACTGACAGACTTTCCCTGAAATGTCCTGTCCTTTCTCAGATCTGGTTTTTTGGGCAAGTCTCCGAAGTTGTCAGTAGCCAGTGCTGAGCCACTACCATCTTTTTCAGGACAGGCCCCTCTTCAGAGCTTTCATGCCATTTGCCGATCCTCACATTAGAAGGTACCAAGAATGACTGACCCTATCCTTGTTAATTCCAATCAAGTGAGCACACTGAAACTGGGACTGGGACTGGCTCTGGATGCCTGGCTTCCTGGATCCCATGTTCAGAGAGTTAAATCAACAAGAAAATGAGGTGAGGTCACTTCTTTCAGGAACTGAATGAGATCACTGCTTTGGTAACCATATGTCCTAACAGTTGCTTCCAAGAGTCCCATGCGATGGAGGCTGCCCCTATTTCCTGTGACACTTTTACAAGTTAGAATGGTATATCAACCATAGGCACCCTGTAAGAGCTCTCAACACAGGCCTGGATTGGTCCACCTTCTCTACATTGAGAAGAGAGTGCCTCATTCAGACAATCCACATCAAGTTGTTTGCCATGGATGATGACTTTTGCCCTCTCAGATCCTTCATAGCTGAATACATCTTCTCCAGGGATCATTTCTGCATGGACCTATGAGGTTCTCAGCAGGTGGGAGATCCCCAACATTCCTGTATTTTAAGACCAACTCTGTCCCTGCTCTTTTGTAAAGTTAGATTGAGGAAACAGTGTATGGTTAGTATTAATAACATGTTCAATTTGGATTAGGAATCATTCTGCTGGATTAATAATGGTATAGGGAACCTGCGATATTTATAAGAATATAGAGGAGAAATATACCTATGAAAACAGAAATCTAGGTACGATTTGAAGCCCAGAAGGGCATTGGGCCCTTGATGGGGATACTTAGCTTTGAATTACTTTCTGCACAGTTGTCTCAGATAAATCGACATACAATGGTATAGGACCATTTACCTTGGATGATTGAATGTAGTGAAAGAGGAAGAGTCGGCAGGATTAGGAAGGTAATCGGTATATTTTGAAAGAAGAGTGAGTATAGGATTTGGACCAAAAGTTCTTTAGAAATAGGGTTTCTTGTAGAGAATGACTGTAAATGTCAGCACATGTGAAGAGTCAGTCACAATGATGAACTGGTGAAAATATGTAGGAAAGCAGATATCAATAGAGACATTAGGAAATCAGGCAAAGTATAAAGTGAGTGATTGGATTAGACAATTTCAACATGCTTGAGAGAATATATAATCTTAGGAAA
Organism: Callospermophilus lateralis; assembly: GCF_048772815.1. NCBI lineage: Eukaryota > Metazoa > Chordata > Mammalia > Rodentia > Sciuridae > Callospermophilus > Callospermophilus lateralis. The sequence goes on from NW_027516478.1 coordinate 130,232, forward strand.
AAACAAATATGTAATTACCAATAGGATTGACATTAGAGAGCATTAGGCAAATGAACGTGGAAGTTTTTAGTAATCCCTGCTCACTTTCCATTTAGATTTTGGTAGAAGCATAAGTGTGACCTTTGGTTTTTGTGTCCAGAATATTACTGTGATAAAATATATTTGTAGATAAGGTGACATGAGTATTTCTTCCACCAGTTCTCAGAGCAATATTTTGAAGACTTATAAATTAGTATTCGGGATACAAATAAGTTTACCCTCTATCTATGAATACAGAGATAATGCATTAATAAATCATAATGTGAATAAATAATATAACTAGTTCCAATTTTAAATAATGGATTTAATTGATATCTGAAAATATACAGGAAATCTTATATTGATATACATACATTCATTCCAACGAGTTAAACATCTAATGGTAATATTAGGGTTATGGTTTATCAGGAAGAGTGTGTGAGTTTTGCTATTGTGGGTGAAGGAAAACGTGAGCCAGATGCAGGTTGGCTAGCCTAGATTACTATGTTTACCCGGCAGTTATCAAAGCCACAAAAGCCAAGGCTGTGTGAGGAAAAAGCCGACTTCTTCTGTGAGTCATAGGGATGTGAGCATATAGGGGCTGCCTAGAGGAACCCAAACTTTTCATCAAATTCAGTACACAGCATTGGCCATATTACCAATTAACAACCAAAACCGTTGGCCCCCAGGGGGGTCTCTATAACCTCAAATTCTGTGTGACCTTTTTAACTGCGGCAAGTGCTCAATAGCGTGGAAGGAAATTCCCCTATGTGGAGGCCTTTTTCCTCCTTCACTCAAATCCTGAACTATACATCTCCAATAGATCCTCACCCTCTGCCATCTACTCCAGATGCTCTGCTGTCAATCCCACCTCAGCAACCTGATTTCTCCTCTCCAATTACTAGATCAAATACCCAAACCACCGCTGGTTCTCAGACAATTGCCCCCTTGCTGAGGTAGCAGGTACTGAGATACCCCTCTTCCCACTCACTCCTCTCTTCTCCTGTCAGTGTCCGCACCGGGTCCCAACAGGTCCTTTTACCAGCTAACCCAAAGCTCAAACAGGCAGAGGAGAGCCCTCAGACCCCTATCCAAGATGTAATAAAAATGGCCTTTAAAGTTGCTTTGTCAACACTGAAAACAGGTTACCAAGAATTTGAAGTCCCTCACAGGCTTTTTGAGATACTCACTCCCATCTTCCCCTCTGGTCTATCTGTTCTACTGCTCAACTTTTTGATGCTAGAAAAATCCCAAAGCCCTTTCCCATTATTCTTTTGCATCTCTTCTTCCTCATTCTCAGAACCACGGAGCTGCTCTCACCACCCGCCTTTCACGTCTTCCCCCTCTGTACCAGGACCACAGAAAATTCTTAACTGACCTTCTCCAGAAGTCTTCACCATGGCCGAATTTAGGACTTTTAGCAAAAGAGTCCCAATGAAGGAGTTCAATGTAGATAAACTTCCTCTTTTCTTGTTGCCCTGTTCTACGTACCATGGGCTGGAAAAATCAGCTCTGCTATGCTAGACACCCCTTTACTAGTTTTTCACAAAATATGTGAACAAGGCCTCTGGCCTTGAGCTGGGGCTTCACAGAGATGGCTACATTTCTAAGATAAAGAAGTTACCAACTGGGCTCCATCGTAATAGCTGGCAGGGAGAAAAAAAAGAGAAGACAAAATCTCTCCCCCTCCGAAGTGTCCTTAAAAACTAAACTTGCATAGAACAGAGGAAATAAAACAGAAACAAAAACAGCTTTTTGTGAACTTCTGCAGACTGTGAACTTCTGAGCCACTTTACCTACATGTTGGGTACAAAATTCTGAAACTACCTAAACTTGGGGTTCAGCGGATTAATTGATTACAACAGAAGCAATGCCCTCTAAATCCGTTTGCAACCAAATAGGATTGTTTCCCTAGCTTCGGTGCTATCTTAGGTGCTTTGCCTTGTCTGTCCCTACAAAAGTGTAATTCTATATACTTAAACATTGTTAATGGGTTCATTAAATGGTCAACAGATGTGATTAATTATGTAATGGTGCAGATGATTCCCAGAGTGCTCTATCATTAAACAGATTCATTTAAAAATCAAATAGGGGGGCAAAAAACTCGGTTCCGCTGGGAAGCTGTATTCCTCACTTTAGCCATCCTATTCGGAATAGGAGTTGCTGCAGGGGTGGGCACAGGAACCACTGCCCTAGTCCATGGGACACAACAAATAACCCAATGACAAGTACCAATAGACCAAAACTTAAAGATATTAAAACCTCCATCACAGCTTTACAGGAATCTTTAACCTCGCTCTCTGAAGTAGTTTTACAGAACAGGCGACATTTGGACCTTCTCTTCATGAGAGAAGGGGCCTTTGTGCTGCATTGAGGGAAGAATATTGTTTTTATGCTGACGATACTGTAGTTGTAAAAGAATCTATGAGTAAATTAAAAAAAAAAACGCCTTGAAGAGTGTCAACGAGAGACAGAGGCCCAAAAAGGGTGGTTTGAGTCTTGGTACACACAGTCCCCGTGGGTAACTACACTTTTATCAGCCTTGGCCGGTCCTTTAATAATCTTCATATTATTGCTAACTGTAGGGCCCTGTATGCTCAAGCGTGTAGTTTCTTTTCTCCAAGCTCAAATTGGACAAGTTAAACTTATGGTAATCAGACAACAATGTTTCCGACTAGCAGACATGAATTGTGACACCCCCCAATGATCACTTTTATGATTAAAAGTAACCAGAACAAGAAGTGGGGAATGAAAGGATAATAAAATAGGTACTTGTCAATTTCTGTTTTTCTGTATGCTTAACAAAACACTGTTGAAATCTTGAGAACTGTTTGCTTATCTTGTTCCCCAAATGTACTGTCCCCAATTGCCAAACTGCAGAATGTACTCCCTCACACATTTGCAAACAAACCGCCCACTTGCCATGACCCATCAATAAATTTCACTCCCTGCCCTCTCTAAGGAAAGTATATAAGCTCTGCTTAAGCTGTTCTCAGGGCTCTCTGCTAAATTCAAGTGAGCTCTGAGCCACAGCATGCTGGACCCCCAATAAACACTTTGCTGTTGCATGTGACAGTCTCTTGGTGGTCTCTTACTCCAACGCTCGACCAACCTTTACATTGGTACAATCATAAGTGTGACCTTTGCTTTTTGTGTCCAGAATATTACTGTGATAAAATGTATACATAGGTCAGGTGACATGAGTATTTCTTCCACCATTTCAAGGAGGAATATTTTGAAGACATGTAAATTAGTATTGGGGGTATAAAGAGGTGTACTCTGTGTCTATGAATATAGAGATAATGCATGAATAGACAATATTTTGTATAAATAATATAACTGGTTCCACATTAAATAATGGATTGAATTGATATCTGAAAATATATAAGAAATCATATATTGATATACAATCATTCATTCTAACCAGTTATACATCTAATCGTAATATTAGGGTTATGGTTCATCATGTAGGGTGTGTGAGATTTGCTTCAAAAGTACTTATGGATATCAAAAATAATGTGTTTGGAAAGAAGTCTCATGAAAAGACCAGTCAAGAAACATGAAGAAATATATGTGTTCTGAAGTAGAAAGTGATTGAAAGTGAAACAAATGCCTATAAATTTGCAAACTTGTGGATGAAATCTATATCCAATGATGTGCATAAACTAAAGAAATTGTAATGCACCAGTGTTGAAAAGAAATTAACATCAAAATACACATCATGTTCCATAGGAGTCTACTTGCATTGATGTTAAACTTGGTCAGTTACTGAAGAAATATTAGGATTTGTATACACCATTCACTGAAGTTAGTTTTCAGTAGTAGGAAACAAATATGTATTTCAGGTGGATGAATATTTCTGAGAATGATCTTGTGAAAAGATAATTATAAATCCACATACATGAATATGAATGAATTTAGGAAATGTATAATAAGACAGATATATTTCATATTTTGAAAAATCTGGATAGTATATATATATATACAGATATTAAAAATTAGCACTATATGCCAATTGAAATTCACCATGAAATATATATCATTCACAGATCAAAAATATTCATTTTACTGAACATGGATATATATATAATGTTGTTCAGCTAGGAAACTCACCCATAGGTTGAATTTTCAGTTCCATCAGCATTTAGGAGGAGTGATCTCTTCTCACAATTTGTATCTGCCAAGTCAGCAACCACAAAATAGTGTACGTGTGGTACCAGGTAGGATTGTATATGTGCTTATAAAAATACATATACTGAATAGGCTACAGCGAAAGGGAGACAGGAATTCACATATTGGTTAACTTTAAAAACAACTGGAGAACTATTTCAACAAAAATTGACTAGATTTATAAGTCCTACCCTATACAGTGCATAAGGCAAGTCCAAATATACACCAGGCCTCTTTTGAAATGCTTGTATTTCAATTTTTTGGGGATTATTTTTCTCCATCATATTAGGATTAGTACACAGAGTCTAGTAGGGTATGGGGTAGTGTCAGGGATTCAGTATTTCAATTGGAAAATTGGAAAATGAATCCAATGTGTATGCAAACATGTGCTACACATAAATCCTTCCACTCTCATCCAGAATAATTCCTTGACATTTCCTTCGCTCCAAGTAAGACACAATTTGAGGAGAAGAGTTATAAAATCTGTGAATATATATCTGGAATGAAAATTGCTCAGGAGTTTAGAACTTTGAAGGTGGTAGACCAGTTTCCAAAAGTAAGGGACAGTGTAAACTCCACAATCATGGAGCTCTGCTGGCCTAAATACTTCTTCAGAAACTGCCTCTGAGATTGGGCACTTGAAATATATGTTGTTGTCAGGAGCTTTAGCTTCCTTTGTAGTAAGACCATCAAAGCTGGGTCTGCATCTATGTGACCTGGAGGACATGGACTCTTATATTCCAATGAACATTAGGCAGCAGTGCTGAATTCTCTCTTTGTAGATAATTGTGGCCACTGGGGGCTAAGTGTCTCCCCATGTGGAGTGTGAAGCTATTTGGTCACCTTCCACTTTTTGTGGTGTTTCTTGCCGCTGCACTGGGAGTTTGGTATTTGCTTCACGAAATTCAAAAAGTTCAACTAGGACAAACTGCTGGAGGGAGTTCTGTCACGTGTCGTGGGTCAGGGTCTACAGGAGAATACACCAATCTGGCTTCTATCCCACATAGCTTGCCCCCTTGACCATAGCAACCTGATTCTGAACATTGCCCTGAAACTTCTCCATATAACAAGATGCCTCTACATACAAGGTTCTGCTGGCTCCTCCATTTCAGTCACAACCCATTTGAAAGCCAATGGCAGATCCACATGACCGCACCACAGATTTTTTAACACACACGTGCACAACACTTCTCTACGACCACTAATCAGCAGGCTCCAACTTACTGACATCTCTGTTCTACATCATTATCATGAAACCCTGTCAATCAAGGCAGTGTCTGGTACACTCAAATCAGCAACAGGACATTCATGGTTGTCCAGTGCCACCTGGTCATGGGAATTTCAAAAATGTCATGGTATTTATGTAGCCATTTTTCAAGGATGAATTTGGAGGCACTCTGGGTTTCAATTCATTCAGGTACCGTTAAATGGTGAGGAAGCTCATTTCAATGAATGCTCTAGAGAACTCTCACAGGCAAGGTTTCCCAAAGAGTGGCCAAAAAGTTACATGAAGCCAGGCCCAAAGAAGTCTACAATGTGAGGTCCATGTTTGTTTTGACTCTCAACTATGGATGCCAAGTCTTTCAGAATAAAATCACATGATATCATTGCTGAGATTCCCTGTGCTGTTTGGAAAGCCACCCTTGGTCTAGATCTCAGTTTCCAAGGGTGACTCCCATGTGTGGCCTCCAAAAATCTCAACACATTTCATGGCAATTATTCTCTGAGGTCAGTTCCACAACACAGTCTCTAAGGGGAATCACACCAGAGTTTAAACCCCGGTGGACCCAGTCATCTCCCAACCGCCACACAAATGACCAGAATTAAAACCAAAACACTCCCACATAGCCCTCATATTCTTATATATATACACTCATCATAAACTGTGGCTGGATATTTCCATGAGGGGCACATCCAAAGACAGTGTTCAAAAAAAGCTCCCTTGCCCCTCATTTGCCTAAAGTCATTGTGGCCTGGACACCCTTCCTGTGAACCAGGAGTGATCAAGTAGGCCAGCTCTTAATACTGCTCTGCTTCTCCAATTTGAGGCCTACTGCCTGTCAGGTATAGACTCTTCATGTGATTTGGAGTCATGAGGAAACCCAAGCACCTCTGCATGGCTTTCAAGAACTCATTTGACCCAAAGGATCCCTATTCTCACTTGATAAAGGTCATGAAACTAAGAGAGAAAGGCAAGAAACTTCATCCACAAAAACTGAACTTTTTGCCATTTTTTTTGGATGCACACATGGGATCTTTCTTTAGATCCATCTGGTGCTGAGAATTTAAGCCACAGCCTCATACAGGGCCAAGATGCTGATTCAGATGCATCCCTTTCCAAAGAAATTAAGCAAAGAGCCACAGGTGATGCCCATTCTTTTCCATATGAAAATTAATTTCTTCACGCTTCACAAAGTGTGGCCTGAGGCAAAAACCATCCTGACATTAAGGGCAACAGTACAATAGGCAAGCAAAAGGCCCAAAGCAGGGTTTCTCCTCTGAGACTTTCCTGGTCACACTGATATCTGAGTTTTCTGAGATGCCCCCATTCCCTTCAGCTATTCAGTACATCGCCATTTCACAGAGTGTGGAAGTGGTTTATATCTTGGACACAAAACCATGAACCTATTCTGGAGAGTTTCCAGAATTCAGGAAGACAACTGGAACTTGGGAAGATAATAGGTTTTGCCCCTCTATAAGGCAAGATGCAGTCCATTCATAAATTGGGCCGGATGAATGATGGGAGCTTTCTATTAGACAGGACACATCCATTGATGCATTGTCTTTTCTAATGTCTACAACCACGGACACAGTAGGACACACAGATATAGAAACACTTGCCTTGTCAAATGACATACAAGAAACAGTCCACTCCAAACCAAACAAACCGACTTTCCTATCTATTCTCAGAACATGAGAAAAAAACGCATACTCACACCCATACTCAAACGGCACCTCCTTCTCCCAAGTAGGTGTGTGAATATATAGAGTGTCCTCTGACTGGTGGGCCATACTCTGTTCCACCGAAATGCCCTGTAGGGTCTCAGATCTTGTCTCCTTTTCCAACTCTGTGAAGTTGCCAGGAGCCATTGGTGAGCAACTATCTGCTTTCCCTGGAAAGGCCCCTCTTCAGAGCTCTCCTGGCATTTGGCCATCCTCACATCAGTAGGTACCAAGAAAGACTGACCCTATCTTTGGTAAATCCAAACAAGTGAGCCCAATGTGACTGAGACTGGGACTTGCTCTGGATGCCTTGCTTCCTGGATCCCAAGTTCAGAGATTTCAAACACCAAGGAAGTTAGGTAGGTCAATTCCTTCAGAAACTGAAAGAGGTCACTGCCTTGACAACCACTTTGTGCTAACAGTTGTTTCATAGGGTCCCATGAAATGGAGGCTGCCCCTACTTCCTGTGACACTTTCAAAAGTAAGAATGGTATTTCAACCATAGGCACCTGGGAGCAGCTCTCCACACAGGCCTGGTTTGGTCCATCTTCTCTATATTAAGAAGAAAGCGGCTGTTTCAGACACATCCCTTCGTCCTGACCAGGGTTTTTGCCATGGAAGATGATTTTTGCTCTCTTATGTCCTCCATAGCTGCCTACATCTTATCCAGGGATCATTTCTGCATGGACCTTTGAGGTTCTCAGCAGGTGGAAGATCCCCTACATTCTTGTATTGTAAGACCAACTCTGTACCTGCTCTTCTGTAAAGTGAGATTGAGCGAACAGTGTATGGTTAGGGTTAATAACAGGTTCAATTTGGGTTAGGAATCCTTCTGCGAGATGAATAATGGTATTGGAACCAACAGAAATCTAGGTAAGATTTGAAGCCCAGTAAGGCATTAGGCGCTTGAGTGGGATACTTAGTTTTGAATTATATTCTGCACAGACGTCTCAGATGAATCGATATACAATGGCATAGGACCTTGTATCTTCGATGATTGAATGTTGAAGAGAACATCCAGTCAAAAAGGGATAGTAAGTAGGATTAGGATGATAGTTGGTAGGTTTAGAAACAAGAGTGAGTATAGGAGTGGGACCAAAATTTCTTTAGCAATAGGCTTTTGCGTAGAGATTGAATATAAATGTCAGCACATGTGAAGAGTCAATCACAATAATGAACTGGGATAACATCCTCACTCCATGGGTGCATCCTCCGCCAAGTGGAGGGGCCCATGGGGGACGAACCGTTATGACAAGGGCAGAAGATAGTTGGTCAGAGCTGTTACTCATACTTTTATATAAGAAAGAGAGATCTGTGGGGATGTAAACTTAAGAAATAAGCCTGTGAGAAGGGTAGAACATCCTTTTAAATGTTGGCAGCACGGTCTTCCATCTCCAGACGATGATGGACCTGTATGGGTTTAGAGGCCAAAATATTAATCTGTTCTTTAATAAATTGTACCAGCCTGTTTATAATGCAGGGTCCTATGGACCCAATTATAAGTAAACCCAACAAAGGGCCTAATAGGGGAAGAAGGTAGGGTAGAAATCCATAAAGCCCAGTCCAGAGGGGATTTTCAAATAGTTCGCGTCATCTCTTTCTAGATCTTATTGAAGGTGCTTAATTTTAGTGCATACTATGCCTGATTTATTGGCATAAAAGCAGCATCGTTCCCCTAAGCCCAAGCAAATACCTCCCTGGTTATCTGTCAGCAAATCTAAGCCTCGTCTTTTTGAAGGAACACTTCTGCCTGGGAGTCTATTTGGTCCTGCAGATCTTTAATGGTTCCTGATAGAGTTTGTACATCATTTATAAGTTGTTGAGACAGGCGATGGTAAGAGTGTATAGCTGTGCCTAAGCCAGTGTACCTGTGCCCACAGCAGCTGTTATTCCAAAGCTGGCAATGAGTGGTAAGGCCTGTATTGCCCGCCTGTGTCTTTTGACTAAGGTGTCTAGGCTAGGAATGGGTAGAGGTTCATCTCCTGGGACTATAGTTATATCAGGGAGTAATAAGGCAAGAACAGAGCCACCGGTCCAATTCGCTGGAAGCCTGGGGAAGGCCAAGTTTCCTCCACCCATTAAAACTCTGCCATTGGGAGGACAAAGAGTTGGGGTGGGTGAGGAATAATTTTGTATGTTGAGCAATTTTCAAAGAAAGTAACTCCAACATCAATATCATAGGTGTTATTCTGCATCGCGCCTAAAAGACATAATGTAATAGTGCCTATAAGTTGTACTTAAAAAGGAAATCCGGGTTGGCATGTATTATCATTGTCTATGATAGAATTAATAGGAACTGCCATAGTCATAATTGCCCCTGTTGTCATGCAGAGCCAGCAATCACCAGCAAGGGTGTGGTTGGAATTATTAAGCAAGTAGAAGGTAGTTTCCAAAATATCTAATGTATTGGTATCTAAACCTGGGAGCTGAGATTTAGGCAACATTAAGGGATGATATGTGAGCTCAGGGATTTGGGGTTTCAAAAGTTTGATTATGTGAGGATGTTTGACAGCATCAGTGGTTCTTCCACCATCAGTGACCCCTGTAGGGGCCTTAATGGGCCAGCAGGAGGGTTTACCGACAGGGCCTTGGCAACCAGCTGACTGTAGCTTGGTGTATTTGCCTTCTACTCCCTGGTCAAATAGAACGGAGGTATAATGAATAGTGGTCCCCCCTGCTGCATGAATTTTAGTTTGGGAGGCTTCAAAAAATTGTTCTCCCTACTTGTTAACACAAATTGAGGGTGACACATAACAAGAGTCATGCCTCGCCTGGGTATGCGAACAGGTTGCAGAACAATTTTGGAGAGCTTTACTTGTACTAGGGGGAATAAACTTTGGCTTGTTAACACATACCCATTTAGGCTGATGAACTCCTCCAAGTTTATGGTCAACCTCGGCATGGAGGTAAGCCACCTTAGTCACGCAGTCAGCAGTCTCGGTCCAACTAGTGGGAGCCTGAGTCCAAGATCATCACTTGCATTCACAGGGGGGCCCAAAAACTTACACCATGATGTTGGAACGTGGAGGGCCAAGGCCTCCATGTACAAACCTATTAAGCAGAAGTGCCTAAATCAGGATCCTCACACAGATTGTTGGCTGCATCTGAAAAAGAACAAAATTTGTCCTCAGGGGGAGGCCCTCCATCCCTGTGTTGAGGTAAGTCATTAACCTGTTTAACCAGGCATTCTGGTAACCATCTTGGGGCTGATTGCTCTTGGTCCAAAAGACAAGCTGAGCCTCGTCCCCAGATGAGAACAGGATCTGGACCTTTCCATTTATTTGTAAGGGAATTGCACCACATAAGAGGTGGGCGAACAGAATTGGACAAGGGATGCCAGTTTCTGTCTGCGGCCGAATGGCCTTCACTGTCTAGGGTAAGAAAAATAAGGGGAAGTAAGGCATGGTTAAGGCGATGCCTGGGAGTGGTAAATACAAGGGCGGAAGCCTTATGGAGGGTTATCCAAGTCTATAAGGTAAGGTGGGCACATTCCACAACGCCTTGGCCCTGAGGGTTGTATGGAATTCCAGTAGTATGACGAATTTGCAAGGTAGCACAAAACTATTTAAACTTGGCACAGGTATATGCAGGATAATTATCTGTTTTAATATGTATTGGTTTACCCATTATGGAAAAGGCTGAAATAAGAGGAGAAAGAACATATTTGGTAGCCTCTCCTGAATGTGGTGATGCAAAAATAAAGTCGCTGAAGGTATATATAGAAACGTGTATATATTTGGTAATTTCAAATTCAGGAAAATGAGTAACATCCATTTTCCAAAACTGATTGGGCAGTAATTCTCGGGGGTTAACTCTCATGTGTTGAATGGGGAGGGAGACAGTGCAACCTGGGCATGCTTTTTCTATTTCTCGTGCCTGTTGCATGGTAATTTTACAAAGTAATTGAAGGCTCTTGTAATTTAGATGGTGAAGATTGTGTAACTCTGTGGCCTTTTGAATGGAGCCCACAAAAATTGGAAAGATGGAACGAGTTGCTGCATCAGCTTGGGCATTACCTTGTGTTAGAGGCCTGGGATGATCAGAGTGTGCCCTGATGTGTCCTAAGAAAAATGGGTGTTGTCTGGCCTGAATTAGCTGCTGAAGCTGATGAAAAAGAAAGGCCACATTGGAAGAAGCCTTAATGGTGGGGGAAATGTCCAGCAGGGGCACAGAATGAGCAATGTAGGCACTGTCTGTATAAATATTAACAGGATTATCAAAAAATATTATAAAAACTTGTGTTATGGCAAACAATTCCACAACCTGTGCTGACTGATAGATAGTATCAAAGATGGTAGGCTGGTTATTGACAACAAAGAGCGCTCAGCCATTACTGGAACCATCTGTAAAGACATTAAGGGCTTGAGAAATGGGAGCCTTTTTAGTAATTTTGGGAAAAATAAATGGATGTAACTGGACAAAATGTAAAAGGGGGTCATTGGGGAGGTGGTTATCAATTGTTCCCCAAAAGCCTGATAGGGCAATACCCCATTCATCCCGTGTCTGTATTAAAAATTTGGTTTGGTCCTTCATATATGGAATTAAATTATTATGAGGTTCTTTGCCAAAATGTTGTCGAGAATCAAATGACCTTTAATAATAATAGAAGCTACCTGAGCAAGATTAACAGTAATAACCTTGGAGGATGTGGTGGGTAAATGGACCCAAAGCAAGGGGCAGCATTTATTTTTAAAATGTGGATCTCGCTGCCAAATTATTCCTGTGGGTGTATGAGGAGTTTGTTAAATAACCAGAACCAGAGGAAGGTTATAAGAAATGTGTGTAACAAACTGTTGGGCAATGGCTTCTGTGACTTGGTTTAATGCCTGTAATGCCTCGTGTGTAAGCTTTTGAGAGGAGGAGGGGTGGGAATCACCTCTCAAAATATAATTAAGGGACAAAAGTACACAAGTGGGTAATTTTATATATGTTCTTAGCCATTTAATATCCCCCAGTAATTTTTGAAAATCATTAAGAGTGTGAAGATGGTCCACACGTAGTTGTATTTTAGGAATTTGAATCTGATTATCTTGAAGTTTAAGGCCCAAATAGGTATAACAGTCCTGTGTTTGAACCTTATCAGAAGCTATCTGCAGTCCCAAGGTAGTGAGGGTTTTGTAAAGGTCCAGGTAACAATTATTAACGTCATGGATATTAGGTGCAGCAATTGACAAATCATCCAATTAATGTAAAATATGAATTTGTGAACATTGCTCTCTCACAGGGTCTACTGCTTGAGCAACGTATTTTGGGCTAAGACTAGGGCTGTTGGCCATACCTTGGGGAAGAACCTTCCATTGAAATCTGTGCATAAGGCCCTGAAAATTAATGGGAGGGAGACTAAAGGCAAAATAGAGTCTATCCTCAGGATGTAAAGCAATGGTAAAAAAGCAAACTTTTAAGTCAACAACCATTTTACAATAGTTTTTGGGAATAGCCACTGGTGTGGGAATGCCTGGCTGTAGTGCTCCCATCAGGCATATAACTTTATTAATGACACACAAATCTTGTAAAAGGCGCCACTTGCCTGATTTTTTCTTGATAACAAAAATAGAATTATTCTATGGTGAGCTTGATGGCTCTACATAGCCAGCTGCCAGCTGTTCCTGCACTAACATGGAGGCAGCCTCCAATTTTTCTTGGGTAAGGGGCCACTGATCCACCGACACAGGAGTCTGAGTCTCCCAAATAATTTTATCTGCATGGGGTACAGGAGGGTCAGGGACCAACACTAAAAATCCAAATACCCAAGTCTATATGTATTTGTTTTTTGTAAGGGTTGTATAGGCTCAACCAGTCCTTGTCTCAGTCTCCCCATGCCTGTACCAGGGACAAAATTCATATGAAGCATTTGATGAGTCACCATGGAATTGGGACTGGAAAGAATAACTTACATTTGACTCAAAATATCTCGGACGTATAGGTTAAGATGAAGGTCAGGAACAAAGAAAGGAGTGACAGTTCCCATATTACCCTCTTTATCAGTCCAGCTAAGAGCCCTAGAGCTGACCAGAGGATTTTTTGACTGTCCTATCCCTTTAAGGTCTGTCAAGGATGGGGTGAGGGACCAACCTGTTGGCCAGTATTTTTGAGAAATAATTGTGACATCAGCTCCAGTATCAAGAATTCCTTGGAATTCCTTTCCTTCAATAAGTAAGATAAGGGTGGGTCTATTGTGAGAAATGGGCTGAACCCAATATACATCAGAGGAGCCCAAGGAGGTAGTCCCCCTCGGTAGGTTTGAGTGGTGGAAGTGCCTCCTGAATCTAAGGGAAGGAGTATTAATTGTGCAAGTCTTGTTCCTGCTGGGATGGCCGCAACTCCATTAATAGCTGTGGCCAGTATTTTTATTTCTCCAGTGAAATCATTATCTTTAATGCCAGGGAAGACCTGAACACCTTGTAAGGTAGCAGAGGCTCTTTCAAGAATAAGGGCACACATATGAGATGGAGTGGGACCCATAATTCCAGTGGGTATTATCTGGGGCCCTTGCATTGAGTCTAATATTGTATCGGTGGCGGCAAAAAGGTCCAATCCTGCGCTGCCTGGGGTGGCTAATTGGAATGAGGCAATTGTGGAGAAGGATTTTGAGATAGGCTGCTGAGGGCATTTGTCTTAGATCTACACTCACTGGCCCAGTGATGACCTTTACCTCATCTAGGGCAAAGGGTAGCTGGGGGCAGTTTAGCCTCAGTTTGAAAAGACACTATTCTTAGGCTTTGTTTGCCTGTTGGACACTCACGTGCAAAATGGCCAGGTTGTTTACAAGTAAAGCAATTACGTGAGCCAGGATTGTGAAAGGCCTTGGTAAAGGCGGCATCGAGGGTGAGACCCATGGCAAGGGCTACACCCAACCCTGCACAGAGTCCAATAAAGTCAGAAAGTTTCACTTTTTTCTTATGTGGTCGAAGAACATCCTGACATGCCAGGTTGGCATTTTCAAAGGCAAGATGTTTTACAAAGGTGCTTTCGCTTTCACTTGGTCCAAGCAAGAATCCCGCAGCTAGGTTAAGCCGGGGAACAAAGTCGCTATAAGGCTTGTCGGGCCCTTGTCGAATTTTTGCCAGGGAAGTCGTAGCAGAGGCCTTTTGAGGGAGGCGTCTCCAAGCATGTAAGCCAGCCATCTGAATCTGTGTCAAAAGTCCAGCAGGGAAACGTGCCAGTTAAGTTTTAGTGTCAAAAGGCGCATTGCCCACTAGCTTAACATAAGTCCAGGAATTAGAGGAGGGCTTAGTTAAATTTTTCTGAGCAGTTTCCTGACAGTGCTCTTTGAAATCTGCATTCCATAACAGGAAGTCTGCGGCATTGAGGGTAGCTTGGTCTAAAAATTTCCAATCATTGGGAGTAAGACATTGTGTCATGTAGCTTTCTAATAAAGCCTACGTGTAGGGTGCAATGGGTCCATAGTGAGCACAAGACTGTTTAAGTTTTTTCAAGAAAACGCAGGCTTAATGTTTTGTAGACACTCTGGGTTCCTTCCTGCCTAGGGATGAAGTCCTCATCCTCTGAGTCCTGATCTCCTTGATCCATTTCCCCCGCTTCCTCCTCTTGATCCTCGTCTAAGTCTTTGACATCAACCTGGGCAGGCTTAACTATCTAACTGAGGGTGACTGAAAAGTGAGAACAGTCCAATGGAGCGGCTTAGCCTTTGTATTAGACCACTTTGGGCCAGCTTGTGTTGACTCCAGCAATAAGGCTAATGAATAAAGCTCAGAGTCAAGGGATCATAATTCTTTTTAAACTTGCATCTCTTCCAGTCTATGTTGGAGAGACTCTCCCAAGGGAGCCAAGTTAGGCAAGGGAATTGGGGAAAAAATATCTGGTAGGGGGATTTGGCCCCTGAAGGGCCAGAGCACAAAAAGCAGGAGAGATATAGGAGGGAGGTGGATGTGTAAGTCCTATAGGCTGTGGCTGGGTCCTAAGCAGTGGCAGGTCTTCTGTATCATAGGGAGTTGCTTCCTTCTCCAAGTTAGCCTTCTCCCCAGGGGTCAATGTGTCTCCAGGATTTAAAACTGGATAAAGGTGGTTGGTAACCATTGGAGCCCTATTCATTAGGGTGGTATTTTGAGGGGGACCAGGAAGGTTTCCAGGGTCCTGGGGAGACTGAGAATGGTCTATGTCTATACTAACTGATGGGCATGCGAGGGGGGACGAGAGGTCTTTTGCATAGTCTCTTTCCTAATCCTGAAAAGTTTTAAGGTACCATTGTCAAAGGGTGAACTTTTAAGAAATTCATTAATTAATTTCCAGTAAGAAAAGGTGGGAACAGGCAATTTTTCTGTCCAAAGGATTCATAATAATCTTTTAAATAGTCTCCTACTCTAAGCCATCTTTTACCATTAATGGTCCCTTCAAGGTGAAATCATAGACACAATTCCCCTATGTATGAAAAGAAAAATTTTAAGTCCTTTTTCTTAACACGTGCCCCCCATGTCTTGAAGGAATCCTTGAGGCCCGACAAATACAAATCATGTGACAAAACTGCTTGACCCATGGTGGGTCACTCCCCGTGCGTCATCCCCACTCTCCTCCTGGATCTGTCTCTCGGTGGTGTCTGCTGAGGCAATTGTGAGCTCCGCTTGACCAAGTTTTCCAGGAGGACGGGGTTCCCTATGACTCAAAGCCTCGAGCCCCAGTCAGTGGGCGCCAGATGTCCCGGCTGGCAGGACACATCAACGTGGGCAGCGAACCAAGATAGGGAGGAATGAAGGGACAAGAGACACGAGAGATGACAGCAAGACAGGAGTTCTGATCAACCTTCAAAATACATTGTTCACACAGGGGATTTTATATGCTGGAGATGGGAAAGCTCTCTTATCGGCAGTTCCTGGATGTCTACACAAGGTGAGATAACCTCAGGATATTTCAGGAAGACAGACGGCCACAGGATGTCTCAGGGACACAGATGGCTAAATGATGTCTCCAAGAGATGATGTCTCCCTGGTGTTGTTTCTTGTAAGTGTCAGGCTATTCTTTGAAGGAGAATTACTTCTTCCCCTGACAGTCAGGGATTCAGTATTTCCAATGGAAAACTGAAAAAAGAATGCAATGTGTATGCAAATATGTGCTACCCCAAAATCTTCCCACTTTCATTCAGAACAATGCCTTGACATTACCTTCACCCCAAGTAAGACACAATTAGAGAAGATTTGAAAATCTGTGAATACACATCTGGAATGGAAAATGCTCAGGAGTTCACAAACTTGAAGGTGGTAGAGGAGTTTCCAAAAGCAAAGAACAGGGTAATAACTCCACAAACATGGAGCTCTGCCGGCATAAAGATTTCTTGAGAAACTGCTTCTGAGGTTGGGCACTTGAAATATATGTTGTTTTCAGGAGCTTTAGCTTCGTTTGTATTGAGACCATCAAATCTGGGTCTGCATCTATGTGACCTGGAGGACATGGTTTCATATTTTCCAATGGATATGAGGCAGCAGTGCTGAATTCTCTCTTTGTAGGTAAACTGTTGCCAATGGGGGCTAAGTGTCTCCCAGTGTGGACTGTGAAGACATTTAATCATCCTCCACTTTTGTGGTGTTTCTTGTAGCTGCACTGGGAGTTTGGTATTTGCTTCTGGAAATGCAAGGAGTTCAACTGGGACACAGTGCTCGAGGGAGTTCTGTCATGTGTGGTGGGTAAGGGTCTGCAAGAGAATGCACCAACCAGGCTTCTATCCCACATAGCTTGCCCCCTTGACCATAGCAATCTGATTCTAAACATTGCACTGAAACCTCTCCATATAACAAGATGCCTTTACATACAAGGATCTAGAGGCTACACTATGTCAGTCACAAACCATTTGGAAGCCAATGCAAATACAAATGACCCCACCACAGATGTTTTAACACACACCTGCACTCCACTGCTCTAGGCCGACTACTCATCAGGTTCCAAATTACTGGCATCTCTCTTCTACACCATTTTCATGAACACCAGTCAATCAAGGCACTGTCTGATACACTCATGATCATCAATAGGACATACAAACTTTCTCCAGTGCGACCTGGTCATGGGAATTCAAAAATTTAATGGTATTTATCTAGCCATTTTTCAACGATGACATTGGAGGCACTGTGGGATTCAATTCACTCAGGAACCATTAAATGGAGAAAAAGCTCATTTCAATGAAAGCTCTAGAAAAGGTTAACAGGCAAGGCTTCCCAAAGACAGGCCAAAAGGTCACATGAAGCCAGGTCCATTGAGGTCTACAATGTGAGGTCCATGTGTGTTTTGACTTGCAACAATGGCTGCCACGTCTTTAAGAATAAAATCATGTAATATCATTCCTGAGATTCCCAGTGCTCTGTGGAAAGCCACCCTGGGCCTAGATCTCAGTTTCCAAGGGCGAATCTCATGCGTGGCCTCCTAAAATCCCAACACAATGCACAGCAATACTTCTTGGAGGTCAGTTCCAGAACTCAGTCTCTAGGGGTATCACACCAGTGTTCAAGCCCAGGTGGATCCAGTCAACTCTTCCAACCACGACTTAAATAAAAACAATTAAAACCAAAACACTCCCACATGGCCCTCATCTTCTCCCATATAGACACTCATCATAACCTCTGGCTGGAGTTTTCCATGAGGGTCGCAGGCCAAGACAATGTCCAAAATAATCTCCCTTGCACCTCATTTGCCTAAATTCAGGGTGGCCTGGACACCCTTCCTGTGAACCAGAAGTGATCAAATAGGCCTGCCCTTAATACTGTTCCATTTCTCCAATTTGAGGCCTTCTGACTGTGGGGTTTAGATTCTTTATGTGAATTGGAGTCATGAGAAAACCAAGGTCCTCTGCAGAGATTTGAAGAACTCACTTGACCCAAAGGATCCCTATTCTCAATTGATGGATTTTAGGAACCTAAAAGGGGTAGGCAATAGAATTCATTAACAATGACTAAACTTTTTGCCATTTTGGTTTTGGATGCTCACATGGGATCTTTCTTTAGATCCATCAGGTGCTGAAAATCTAAGCCACAGCCTCACACAGGGCCAAGAGCCTGATCCAGACACATCCCTTTCCAAAGCAATTAAGCAAAGAGCCACAGGTGATGCCCATTCATTTCCATTTCAAAACTGTTTTCTTCAGGCTTCACAAAGGGGTGGCCTGAGGCAAAGACTTTCCTGACATTCAGGGCAAAAGAACAATAGGTAAGCAAAAGGCCCAAAGCAGGTTTATACACTGAGATTTTCCTGGTCACACGGATATCTGAGTTTTTTGATATGCTGGCCATTCCCTTCAGCTATCCAGTACATGGTCATGTAACAGACCTTGGAGTTGGTACATACCTTGGACAGAAAACCATGAGTGTATTCTGGAGAGTGGCCAGAATTCAGGAAGAAAACAGGGACTTATGAAGGTAGTAGGTGTTGCCCATCCATAAGGCAAGCCACACTCCATTCATAAATTTTGCAGGATGAATGCTGGGAAGCTTTCTACTAGACAGGACACATCCATTGTTGCATTCTCTTTTCTAATGTCTACAACCAGGGACACAGTGGGATACACAGACATAGAAACACTCACCTTGTAAAAGAATCTACTAGAAACAGTTCACTCCAAACCAAACAAACCACCTCTCTGATCTGGTTTCTTTGGCTAACTCTGTGAAGTTGTCAGGAACAAAGTGTTGAGCCACTACCTGCTTTCTCAGGAAATGTCCCTCTTCAGAACTCTCCTGGCATTTGGCTATCCTCACAGCAGTAGTTACCGAGAAAGACTGACTCTGTCCTTGGAAAATCCAAACAAGTGAGCCCACTGGGACTGGGATTTGGACTGCCTCTTGGTGCCTGGCTTCTTGGATACCAAGTTCAGAGAGTTCAATCACCAAGGAAATGAGGCATGTCACTTTCTTTGGAACTGAATGAGGCCACTGCCTTGGAAACCACATTGTCCTAAGAGTTGCTTCCAAGGGTCCCATGAGATGGAGGCTTCCCCTACTTTCTGTGACACTTTCACAAGTTAGAATGATATATCATCCATAGGCACCCAGGAACAGCTCTCCACACAGGCTGGTTTGATCCATCTTCTCTACAATAAGAAGAGAAAAGCTGATTAAGACACATTGCTTTATCCTGACCAGGTTGCTTGCCATGGAATTTGACTTTTGCTCTCTCAGGTCCTTCGTACCTGCCTACAACTTCTCTGGGTATCATTTCTGTATGGACCTTTGAGGTTCTCAGCAGGTGGAAGGTCCCGTACTTTCCTGAATTCTAAGAACAACTCTGTCCCTGCTTTTCAGTAAAATGAGATTGAGGGAAGAGTGTATATTTAGGGTTAATAACAGGTTCAATTTGGGTTAGGAAATATTCTCTGTGATGAATTATGTTATTGGGAACCTGCGATATTTACAAAAATATAGAGGTGAAATATAAGAATGAAAACAGAAATCTAGGTATGATTTGAAGGCCAGAAGGGCATTGGGCCCTTGATTGGGATACTTAGCTTTGAATTATGTTCTGCACAGATGTCTCAGAAAATTTGATATACAATGGCATAGGACCTGTACCTTGGAAGATTGAATGTAGAAGAGAACATTCACTCAAAAAAGGATAGTCATTAGGATTTGAAAGATAGTCGGTACGTTTAGGAAGAAGAGTGAGTATATGATTTGGACCAAAAGTTCTTTAGCAATAGGGTTTCTTATTTTCCAATAAACATGAGGAAGCAGTGCTGAATCCTCTCTTTGTAGGTCAACTGTGACCGCTGGAGACTAAGTGTCTCCCCGTGTGGACTGTGAAGCCATTTGTTCCTCCTCAACGTTTTGTGGTATTTTTGCTGCAGCACTGGGAGTTTGGTATTTGCGTCACAAAATACAAGGAGCTCAACTGGGACACAGTGCTGGAGGGAGTTCTGTCACGAGTGGTGGGTCAGAGTCTGCGAGAGAATGCACCAACCAGGCTCTATCCCTCATATCTTGTCCCATTGCCGCCTTGTCCATATCAACTTCATTCTGAACATTGTCGTGAAACCTCTCCATATAACAAGATGCCTTTACATATAAGGGTCTGCTGGCTGCACCATGTCAGTCAAAAGCCATTTGGAATCCAATGGTAGATCCTCATGGCCCTACCACTGATGTTCTTTCACACACCTGCCCACCACTCCTCTAGGCCCACTACTCAGCAGGCTCCAACATACTGAAATCTCTGTTCTACACCATTTTCATGAAACCCAGTAATTCAAGGCACTGTCTGGTACCCTCATGATCAGCAACAGGACATACAAAGCTTCTCCAATGAATTTCCAAAATTTTATGGTATTTTTCTAGCCATTTTTCAAGGATGAAGTTGGAGGCACTGTTGGTTTCAATTCATTCAGAAAACATTAAATGTTGAGGAAGCTCATTTCAGTGAATGCTCTGGAGAACTCTCACAGGCAAGTCTTCCCAAAGAGTGGCCAAATGGACACATGAAGCCAGGCCCATTGAGGTCTACAATGTGAGGTACGTGTGTGTTTTGACTCTCAACTATGGTACCGAAGTCTTTCAGAATAAAATCATGTGATATCCTGGCTGAGATTCCCAGTGATCTGAGGAAAGCCACCCTGGGCCTAGATCTCAGTTTCCAAGGGCGACTCTCATGTGTGGCCTCCTAAAATCCCAACAAAATTCATGGCAATACTTCTCTGAGGTCAGTTCCAAAACCCAGTCTCTAAGGGGAATCACACCAGAGTTCAAGCCCTGGTGGACCAAGTCATTTCTTCCAACCGCCTCACAAATGACCAAAATTAAAACCAAAACTCTCCCACATGGCCCTCATCTTCTTCCATATAGTCACTCATCGTAACCTTTGCCAGGAGTTTTCCATGAGGGGCACAGCCAAAGACAGTGTCCAAAATAAACTCCCTTGCCCCTCATTTGCCAATATTCAAGGTGGCCTGGACACCCTTCCTGTGAACCACGAGTGATCAAATAAGCCTGCCGTTAATACTTCTCTATTTCTCCAATTTGAGGCCTACTGACTTTTAGGTATAGATTATTTATGTGATTTGGAGTCATGAGAAAACACAAGAACCTCTGCGGGACTTTGAAGAACTCATTTGACCCAAAGAATCCCTAATACGTTAATCCCTAATACTCGTTAATACGGCACTGCTTCTCCAATTTGAGGCCTATTGACTGTGGGGTTTAGATTCTTTATGTGAATTGGAGTCATGAGAAAAACCAAGCACCTATGGGCTAGCCTCTGCAGCGTTTTGAGGAACTCATTTGACCCAAATGATCACTAGTCTCACTTGATGAAGGTCAGGAACCTTACAGAGGTAGGCAAGAGACTTCATTCACAATGACTGCTCTTTTGGCAATTTTTGTTTTAGATGTACACATTGGATCTTTTTTTTAGATCCTTCAGGTGCTGAGAATCTAAGACATAACCTCACACAGGGCCAAAAATCTGATTCAGACACATCCCTTTCCAAAGAAATTAAGTAAAGAGCCACAGGTGATGCCCTTTCATTTCCATTTGAAAACTGTTTTCTTCATGCTTCACAAAGGTTTGGCCTGAAGAAAAGACCTTCCTCACATTCAGGGCAACAGAGCAATTGGTAAGCACAGAGCTTGGAGGTGGTACAAATCATGGAAACAAAATCGTGAGGCTATTCTGAGAGTGATCAGTTTTCAGGAAGAAAACAGGAACTTAGGAAGATAGTAGATGTTGCCCATCCATAAGTCAAGCCGCAGTCCATTCATACACTGGACAAGATAAATCCTGGAATGCTTTCTACTAGACAGGACACATCCATTGATGCATTCTCTTTTCTAATGTCTACAACCACGGACACAGTGGATGCACAGAAAAAGAAACACTCGCCTTGCGAAACGTCTTACCAGAAACAGTTCACTCCAAACCAAACAAACCACCTTTCCTAACTATTCTTCGAACATGAGACAAAACCTCAAACCCACACCCAAACCCACAAAGGCACCTCCTTCCCCCAAGTAGGTCTGTAACTATCGGGAGTGTCCTCTGAATGGTGGGCCATACTATGTTCCGCTGAAATGGCCTGTCCTGTGTCAGATCTGGTCTCCTTGGCCAACTCTGTGAAGTTTTCATGAGCCAGCGGTGATCCACTACCTGGTTTCTCAGGAAAGGCCCATCTTCAGAGCTTTCCTGACATTTGGCCATCCTCACATCAGTAGGTACCAAGAAAGACTGACTCTGTCCTTGGTAAATCCAAACAAGTGAGAACACTGAGACTGGGACTGGGACTGGCTCTTGGTGCCTGGCTTCCCGGATCTGAGACTTCCATCACCAAAGAAGTAAGGTGAGGTTACTTCCTTCAATATCTTAATGAGGTCACTGCTTTGGCAACCACTTTGTCCTAACAGTTCCTTCCAATGGTCCTATGATGGAGGTTGCCCCTACTTCCTGTGATACTTTCACAAGTTAGAATGGTATATCAACCATAGGCATCCGGGAACAGCTTACCACACAGGACTGGTTTGGTCCATCTTCTCTACATTAAGAAGAGAGAGGCTTATTCAGAAGCTACCCTTCATCCTTACCAGGTTGTTTCCCATGGAAGGTGACTTTTGCTCTCTTAGGTACTTCATAGCTGCCTGCATCTTCCCCTGGGATCAAATCTGCATGGACCTTTGAGGTTCTCAGCAGGTGGAAGATCCCCTACATTCCTGTATTTTAAGATGAACTCTGACCCTGCCCTTTTGTAAAGTTAGATTGACGGATCAGTGTATGGTTAGGGTTAATACCTTGTTCAATTTGGGTTATAAATCATTCTGCAGGATGATTACTGCTATTGGTAACCTGCAATATTTATAAGATTATAGAGGTGAAATATAAGTACAAAAACAGAAATCTATGTAAGATTTGTAGCACAGAAGGGCATTAGGCCCTTGATTTGGATACTTAGCTTTGAATTACATTCTGCAGAGATGTCTCAGATAATGCGATATACAATTGCAAAGGACCTTGTACTTTGGATGATTGATTGTAGAAGAGAACATTTACTCAAATTGGGAGAGTCAGTAGGATTAGGAAGATAGTCTGTAGGTTTAGGAAGAAGAGTGAGTATAAAATTTGGAACAAATGTTCTTTAGCAATAGGGTTTTGGTTATAGAGTGAATGTAAATGTCAGCACATGTGAAGACTCAGTCACAATGATGAACTGGAGAAAATATTGGAAAAAAGATATCAATAGAGACATTACAAAATCAGGCAATTATAATGTGAGTGATAGGATTAGACATTTTCAACATGGTTAAGATTGAATGCATAATCTTAGGAAGAAAAAAAATATGTAGTTACCATTAGGAATAACATTTGAAAGCATTAGGCAACCTGGACATGGATGTTTTTAGTAATCCATGTTCACTTTCCATTTAGGCTTTGGTACAATCATAAGTGTGACCTTTGCATTTTCTGCCCAGAAAATTATTGTGATAAAATGTATCTGTGGATCATGTGATATGAGTTTTTCTTTCACGATTTCTGGGAGCAATATTTGAAGACATATAAATTAGTATTGGGGGTACAAAGTGGTGTACCCTGTTTCAATGAATATAGAGATAATGGATGAATAGAATATATTGTGAATAAATAATCTAACTGGTTCCACTTTAAATAATGGATTGAATTGATATCTGAAAATATATAAGATATCATATATTGACATACAATCATTCATTCCAACCAGTTATATATCTAATGGTAATCTTAGGGTTATTGTTTATCATGAAGTGTGTGTGAGTTTTGCTTCAAAAGTGATTATGGAAATCGAAAATAATGTGTTTGGAAAGAAGTCTCATGAAAAGACCAGTCAAGAATTATGGAGGAATACATGAGTTGTGAAGCAGGAAGTGATTGAAAGTGAAACAAATGCCTATAAATTTGCTAAATTGTGGATGAAATATATATCCAATGATGTGCATAAACTGATGAAATAGTAGTGTACCAGTGTTGAATACAAATGAGCGGCAAAATACATATCATGTCCCATAGGAATCGACTTGCATTGATGTTAAACTGAGTCAGTTACTGTAGAAATATTAGGATTCGCGTGCATTATTCACTGAATTTAGTTTTCTTTTTTTAAAACTTTTTATTAATGGTTGTTCAAAACATTACATAGTATTGTGGTGAGCGTCACAGGTTGGGGGGCCTGGCTTGAGGAAACAAAAGAGAAGGCCCTAGACACTCAGGATTGGAGATCCGCCCATTCTGGGATAAAGAGTTGCTGCACAGTGATTGCTTCCCACCTATTGAGAGGAGAAGCTTGGCCCAATGCACACAGCTCCACCTACTGGAAGAGAAGTTAATTGAACTCTATTACTGCATGTATTATTATTATTTTTTTCTTTTTATTTTCTTCTTTTTCTTTCATTTTCATTTTTTTGTTGTTGTTCTTTAACTTTTTTTAATGTTTTTATTTTTTAAAATTTTTAAAATTTATTATTTTATGATTCTTTTAAATTTTAATTTTCATTTTTATAATTATCATTATTATTTCTAAAAAATTTTATTTCTTTCTTTATTTTCTATTTTTTTTCTTTTGTCTTTTCATTTCTTTTCAATTTTCTTATTCTCCCTTCCTTGAATTCTACCTGCCTACTCTCATTCTCTTTAGTGACTTCTTCCCATCCCTACTACTATCTTTCCTCCCAAGCTTCAAATAAATTTATAAGAGTAAGCAGTAACTCAGCAGTCAAACAGAACAAGAAGTAACATTAGCAGCATAAAAAAGCAAGGATGAAAATGTGTACTAACAATGAAGGACAACATAAATAATCAGGAGGACCTAGAATCATCAGGAAAATGGTCATATAAAGAACTCAAGGAATACCTTAGACAGATGGAATGGAACCTTAAAGAGGATACGAGACAGCAATTCCAAACAGTGAAAGAACACATTGAAAATGAATTACATAAACAGATAAAAGAAGAAGTTAAGCGTCTTTATCAGGAGATAGAGATTATAAAAGAAATCAAACAATAATTCTAGAAATGAAGGAAATGATAAACCAAATTAAAAACTCAATTGAGAGTATCACTAACAGAGTGGAGCAAGTAGAAGCCAGAACGTCAAATAATGAAGAAAAAAATATATCATCTTGAAAGGAGTCTAGCCAACTCCAAAAAACTGGTAAAAAATCATGAGAAAAACATCCAAGAGATATGGGATAACATAAAAAAACAAACTTATGAGTCATCTGGATAGAGGAAGGTACAGAGATTCAAACCAAGGGAATGAGTAACCTGCTGAATGAAATAATTTTAGAAAACTTTCCAGAAATAAAAAAGGAAATGGATATACAAATTGTAGATGCATACAGGACACCGAGCACACAAAATCACAGTAGACCAATGCCAAGACACATTGTTACGAAAATATCCAATAAACAGACCAAAGAGAAATTATTAAAAGGTACATGAGAAAGGAGGCAGATGACATTCAGGGGTAAACCAATAAGGTTAACAACAGATTTTTCATCACAGACGCTGAAAGCGAGAAGATCCTGGAACAATGTATTTCAAATACTGAAAGACAATGGATGCCAACCAATAATTCTGTATCCAGCAAAATTAAGCTTCAGGTACAACAACAAAATAAAAATATTTCATAATTAACAAAAGCTAAAAGAATTTGCAGCCAGAAAACCAGCATTGCAAAGTGTCGTGAGCAAAACACTACATGAGGAAGAAATGAAAAACAACAACCAAAACTATCACTGGGAAGTGCCTCAGTAATAACAGAGGGTGGGGGAAAAGCTAATCATGGAGAAACAAACTAAATTAAAAATAAATAAATAATCAAAATGGCTGGCAGTACAAACCATATATAAATAGTAACTCTAAACCTTAATGGTTGAACTCTCCAATAAAGCGACATAGGCTGGTAACTTGGATTATAAAAACAAATCCAACAATATGTTGCCTCCAGGAGACACATCTGAATGGAAAAGGCATACACAGGCTGAAGGTGAAAGTTTGGGAAAAAATATACCATGCACACGGTCCTCGTAAGCAACCAGGGGTGGCCATCCTCACATAGAATAAAATCGACTTCAAGACTAAGTTATTCAAAAGGGATAAGTATGGATATTATATAACTTTAAAAGGAATCATTCACCAACAAGACATAAAAATTATCAATATTTATGAACCAAATAATGGTGCTGCGACCTTCATAAAACAAATTCTCCTCAAGTTCTGGAATCAAATAGACAACAACACAATAATTATCGGTGACTTCAACACAGCTCTCTCACCATTGGACAGATATTTCAAACAAAAGTTGAATTAAAAAAATATAGAATTCAATATCACAATCAATAACCTAGACTTAATTGAAATATATAGAATATACCAACCATCATCAAATGGATATACTTTTTTTTCAGCAGCACATGGATCCTTCTAAAAAATAGACCATATATTATGCCATAGGGCAACCCTCAGTAAATATAAAGGGGTGGAGATAATACCATGCATTTTTTCTGACTATAATGGAATGAAACTGTAAATCAATGATAAGAGAAGGAAGAAAAAGTCCTACATCACATGGAAAATGAACGATATGTTACGGAATGATCAATGGGTTACAGAAGACATAAAGGTGGAAATCAAAAAATTCTTAGAGATAAACGAAAACACAGACACAACATATCGGAATCTACAGGACACAATGAAAGCAGTTTTAAGAGGGAAATTCATCGCCTGGTGGTCATTCCTCAAAAAAAAAAAAAAAAAAAGGAAAAACCAACAAATAAATGAGTCACAACACACGTTACAGAACTCTCTCCAGCACTCTTTCCCAGTTGAACTCCTTGTATTTTGTGAAGCAAAAACCATATTCCCAGTGCAGCAGCAAGAAGCACCACAAAATGTGAAGGATGACCAAATGTCTTCACAGTCCCCACCAGGAGACACTTGGCTTCCTGTGGCCACAGTTTACCTACAAAGAGAGAATTCAGCACTGCTGCCTCAGGTTCATTGGAATATAAGAAACCATGTCTTCCAGGTCACATAGATGCAGACCCAGATTTGATGGTCTCACTACAAAGGAAGCTAAAGCTCATGACAACAACATATATTTCAAGTGCCCAACCTCAGAGGCAGTTTCCCAAGAAGTCATAGGCCAGCAGAGCTCCATGTTGGTGGAGTGTTTACCCTGTCCCTTACTTTTGGAAGCTCCTCTACCACCTCCAAGGTTGTGAACTCCCGAGCATATTCCATTCAGATACATAATCACAGATTTTCACACTTTTCTCCTCTTATTGTGTCTTACTTGGGGCGAAGGTAATATCATGGCACTTCTCTGGATGTGAGCGGGAAGATTTTTGTGTAGCGCATGTTTACATACACATTGGAGTCATTTTCCAATTTTCCATTTGAAATACTGAATCCCTGACATTAACCCCTACCCTACTGGACTCTGACTAATAATCTTAATATGATGGTGAGAAATAACCCAAAAAGAATAGAAATACAAGCAGTTCAGAGGAGGCATGGTGTGTAGTTGGAATTGCCTTTTGCATTATATAGTGTAGGAGTTATAAATCTAGTCAATTTTTTGTTGAAATAACTCTACATGTGTTTTTAAAGTTAACAAATATGTGAATTCCTGTCTCCCTTTCTCTGTAGCCTATACGGTGCATGTATTTTTATATGCACATAGAAAATCCTATCTGGTATCACACGTATATACTTGTGAGGTGGCTGAATTGGCAGATACAAATTGTGAGAAGAGATCACTCCTCCTAAATGCTGTTGGAACTGAAAATTCAACCTATGGGTGAGCTTCCAAGTTGAATAACATTATACATAAATCCATGTTCAGTAAATGAATATTTTTGCATGTGTGGATTATATATATTTCATGATAAATTTCAATTGGCATATATATTGCTACTTTTTTTTCTTTTATTGGTTGTTCAAAACATTACAAATCTCTTCACATATCATATTTCATACATTAGATTCAAGTGGGTTATGAACTACCATTTTTACCCCAAATACAGATTGCAGAATCACATCGGTTACACATCCACATTTTTACATAATGCCCTATTAGTTACTTTTGTATCCTGCTACCTTTCCAATACTCTACTATCCCCCCTCCTCTCCCCTCCCATCTTCTCTCACTACCCCATCAACTCTAATTCATTTCTCTCCTTGTTTATTTTCCCATTCCCCTCACAACCTCTTACATGTAATTTTGTGTAACAATGAGGGTCTCCTTCCATTACCATGCAATTTCCCTTTTCTCTCCCTTTTCCTCCCACCTCATATCTTTGTTTAATGTTAATCTTTTCTTCCTGCTCTTCCTCCCTGCTCTGTTCTTAGTTGCAATCCTTATATCAAAGAAGACATTTGGTATTTGTTTTTTAGGATTGACTAGCGTCACTAAGCATAATCTCCTCTAGTACCATCCATTTTCCTGCAAATTCCATGATTTTGTCATTTTTTAGTGCTGCGTAATACTCCAGGGTGTATAGAAGCCACATTTTTTTTTATCCATTCATCTACTGAAGGACAACTGTGTTGGTTCCACAGTGTAGCAATTGTGAATTGTGCTGCTATGAACATCGATGTGGCAGTATCCCTGTAGTACACTCTTTTAAGGTCTTAAGGGAATAGTCCAAAAAGGGCAATAGCTGGGTCAAATTGTTGTTCCATTCCCAGCCTTCCCCAGAATCTCCATACTGCTTTCCAAATTGGCCGCACCAGTTTGCGGGAACATCTCTCCACAGAGGCCTGGTTTGGTCCTTCTTCTCTACATTAAGAAGAGAAAGGCTTATTCAGACACAACCCTTCATCCTTAAAAGGTTGTTTCCCATGGAAGATGACTTTTGCTCTCTCAGGTCCTTCATTGCTGCCTACATCTTCTTCAGGGATCAAATCTACATGGAACCTCAAAGGTTCTCAGCAGGTGGAAGATACCCTAAATTCCTGTATTGTAAGATGAACTCTGTACCTGCTCTTCTGTAAAGTTAAATTGAGGGAACAGTGTATGGTTAGGGTTAATAACATGTTCGATTTGGGTTAGTAATCATCCTGCTGGATGAATAATGGTATTGGAAAACTGCCATATTTACAAGAATATACAGCTGAAATATAAGTATGAAAACAGAAATCTAGGTAAGATTTGAAGTCCACAAGGGGATTAGGCCCTTGTTTGGGATATTTAGCTTTTAATTACGTTCTGCAAAATTGTCTCAGATAAATCGATAATCCATGGCATAGGACCTTGGACCTTGGATGATTGATTGTAGAAGAGAACATCCACTCAAAATAGGATAGTCGGTAGGTTTAGGAAGAAGAGTGAGTATAAAATTTGGACCAAATGTTCTTTAGCAATAGGGTTTTGGTTATAGAGTGAATGTAAATGTCAGCACATGTGAAGAGTCAGTCACAATGATGAACTGGAAAAAATATAAGAAAGAAGATATCAATAGAGACAATACAAAATCAGGCAATTATAATGTGAGTGATAGGATTAGACATTTTCAACAGGATTGAGATTGAATACATAATCTTAGAAAGAAAAAAATAGGTAGTCACCAATAGGAATGATATTTGAAAGCATTAGGCAACCTGGACATGGTTTTTTTAGTAATCCATGTTCACTTTCCATTTAGGATTTGGTACAATCATAAGTGTGACCTTTGCATTTGTGCCCAGAAATTTATTGTGATAAAATATATATGTAGATCATGTGACATGATTATTTCTTCCACTATTACTGGGAGCAATATTTGAAGACATATAAATTAGTATTGGGGGTACAAAGTGGTGTACCCTGAGTCTATGAATATAGAGATAATGCATGATTAGAACTTACTGTGAATAAATAATATAACTGGTTCCTCTTTAAATAGTAGATTGAATTGATATCTGAAAGTATATTAGAAATCATTAATTGACATAAAATCAGTCATTCCAACCAGTTATGTATCTAATGGTAATCTTAGGGTTATTGTTTATCATGAAGTGTGTGTGAGTTTTGCTTCAAAAGTGATAATGGAAATGGAAAATATTGTGTTTGGTAAGAAGTCTCATGAAAAGACCAGTCAAAAAATATGTAGGAATACATGTGTTCTGAAGCAGGAAGTGATTGAAAGTGAAACAAATGCCTATAAATTTGCTAAATTGTGGATGAAATATACATCCTATAATGTGCATAAACTGATGAAATAGTAGTGTACCAGTGTTGAATAAAAATGAATGTCAAAATGTACGTCATGTCCCATAGGAATCTACTTGCATTGATGTTAAACTGGGTCAGTTACTGTAGAAATATTAGGATTCGCGTGCATCATTCACCTAAGTGAGTTTTATTTTTTTTAATATTTATTTATGATTCTTCAAAACATTACATAGTTCTTGATGTATCATATTTCACACTTTGATTCAAGTGGGTTATGAACTCCTATTTTTACCCTGTATACAGATTGCAGAATCAAATCAGTTACACATCCATTGATTCACGTATTGCCTTACTACTGTATGTTGTATTCTTCTGCCTTTCCTATCCTCTACTATCCCCCCTCCCATGCCATCTCCTCCCCTCTTCTCTCTCTAATCCCACTACTCTAATAAATTTTCCCCCTTGCATTATTTTTCCCTTTCCCCTCACTTCCTCTGGTGTGTAATTTTTTATAACCCTGAGGGTCTCCTTCCATTTCCATGCAATTTCCCTTCTCTCTCACTTTCCCTCCCACCTCACATCCCTGTTAAATGTTAATTTTCTTCTCATGCTTTTCGTCCCTTCTCTGTTCTTAGTTACTCTCCTTATATTAAAGAAGACATTTGGCATTTGTTTGCTAGGGTTTGGCTAGCTTCACTTAGCATAATCTCCTCTAATGCCATCCATTTCCCTGGAAATTCTATGATTTTGTCATTTTTTAATGCAGAGTAATACTCCGTTGTGAATAAATGCCACTTTTTTTATCCATTCATCTATTGAAGGGCATCTAGGTTGGTTCCACCATCTTGCTATTGTGAATTGTGGTGCTATGAACACAGATGTAGCAGTTTCCCTGTAGCATGCTCTTTTTAGGTCTTTAGGGAATAGAATGAGAAAGGGAATAGCTGGGTCAAATGGTGGTTCCATTCCCAGCTTTCCAAGAAATCTCCATACTGCTTTCCAAATTGGCTACACCAATTTGCAGTCCCACCAGTAATGTACAAGTGTACCTTTTTCCCCACATCCTCCCCAGCACTTGTGTTTGTTTGGCTTCATAAATGCTGCCAATCTTACTGGAGTGAGATGGTATCTTAGGGTGGTTTTGATTTGCATTTCTCTGATTGCTGGAGATGGTGAGTATTTTTTCATGTACTTGTTGATTGATTGTATGTCCTCCTCTGAGAAGTGTCTGTTCAGATCCTTAGCCCATTTGTTGATTGGGTTATTTGTTATCTTATTGTCTAATTTTTTGAGTTCTTTGTATATTCTTGATATTAGGGCTCTATCTGAAGTGTGAGGAATAAAGATTTGTTTCCAGGATGTAGGCTCCCTATTTACCTCTCTTATTGTTTCTCTTGCTGCAAAAAACCTTTTTAGTTTGAGTAAGTCCCATTTGTTGATTCTAGTTATTAACTCTTGTGCTATGGGTGTCCTTTTGAGGAATTTGGAGCCCAACACCACAGTATGTAGATCGTAGCCAATTTTTCTTCTATCAGACGCCATGTCTCTGATTTGATATAAAGCTCCTTGATCCATTTTGATATAACTTTTGTCCATGGCGAGAGAAAGGGATTCAGTTTCATTTTGTTACATATGGATTTCCAGTTTTCCCAGCACCATTTGTTGAAGATGCTATCCTTCCTCCATTGCATGCTTTTAGCTCCTTTATCAAATATAAGACAGTTGTAGCTTTTTGGATTAGTCTCTGTGTCCTCCATTCTGTACCATTGGTCCACCTGCCTGTTTTGGTACCAGTACCACGCTGTTTTTTTTTTAACTATTGCTCTGTAATATAGTTTGAAATCTGGTATCGCTATACCGCCTGATTCACACTTCCTGCTTAGAAATGCTTTTGCTATTCTGGGTCTTTTGTTTTTCCATATGAATTTCATGATTGCTTTCTCTATTTCTACAAGAAATGCCCTTGGGATTTTGATTGGCATTGCGTTAAACCTATAGAGAACTTTTGGTAATATCACCATTTTGATGATGTTAGTTCTGCCTATGCATAAACAGGGTATATTTTCCATCTTCTAAGATCTTATTCTAGTTCTCTTTTTAGGGTTCTGTAGTTTGCATTGTATAAATCTTTCACCTCTTTTGTTAGGTTGATTACCAAGATTTTTTTTTTTTGAGGATATGTGAATGGAGTGTTTTTCCTCATTTCTGTTTCAGAAGTTTTGTCGCTGATATACAGAAATGCTTTTGATTTATGCATGTTGATTTTATATGCTGCCACATTGCTGAATTCATTTATTAGTTCTAGTAGTTTTTTTTGTAGACCCTTTTGGGTTTTCTATATAAAGAATAATGTCACCTGCAAATAGTGATATTTTAAGTTCTTCTTTTTCTATTTTTATGCCTTTAATTTCTTTCGTCTGTCTAATTACTCTGGCCAGTTTCGAAAACTATATTGAATAGAAGTGGTGATAGAGGACATCCCTGTCTTGTTCCAGATTTTAGAGGGAATGCCTTCAATTTTTCTCCATTCAGAATGATAGTAGCCTGAGGGTTAGCATAGATAGCTTTTACAGTGTCGAGGTAAGTTCCTGTTATCCCTGGTTTTTCTAATGTTTTGAACATAAAGGGATGCTCTACTTTGTCGAATGATTTTTCTGCATCTATCTAGATGATCATATGCTTCTTATCTTTAAGTATATTTATGTTGTGAATAACATTTATTGATTTCTATATATTGAACCGTCCTTGCATCTCAGGGATGAATCCTACCTGATCATGATGCACAATTTTTTTGATGTGCCTTTGTATCCAATTCGCCAGAATTTAATTGAGGTTTTTTGCATCTAGGTTCATCAGAGATATTGGTCTGTAGTTTTCTTTCTTTGAGGTGTCTTTGTCTGGTTTCGGAATCAGAGTGTTCTTGGCCTCATAGAATGAATTTGGCAGAGCTCCTTCTTTTTCTATTTCCTGAAATATCTTGAAAATTATTGGTATTAATTCTTTTTTAAAGGTCTTGTAAAACTCCGCTGTATACCCATCTGAACCTGTACTTTTCTTGGTTGGTAGTCTTTTGATTGCTTCTTCTATTTTATCCATTGATATTGGTCTGTTTAAATTGTGTGTATCCTCCTGACTCAGTTTGTGCAAATCATATGACTTAAGAAATTTATCAATGTCTTCACTATTTTCTATTTTATTGGAATATAGGTTTTCAAAATAATTTCTAATTGTCTTCTTTATTTCTGTAGCATCTGTTGTTATATTGCCTTTTTGATCCCATGTGTCAGTAATTTCAGTTCTCTCTTTCTTCGCTTAAATCCAAAACACTCCCACATGACACTCATCTTCTTCCATATAGACACTCATCATACCCTGTGGCTGGAGGTTTCTATGAGAGGCAAGGCCAAGAAAGTGTCCAAAATAAGCTCACTTGCCCCTCATTTGCCTAAAATCATGGTGGCCTGGGTACTCTTCCTTTGAACCAGGAGTGACCAAATAATCCTGCTGGTAAAGTGTTGCGCTTTTCCAATTTGAGGCCTACTAGCTGTCAGGTATAGATTCTTTATGTGATTTGGAGTCATGAGAAAACCCAAGCACCTATGGGATAGCCTCTGCAGGAATTTGAAGAACGCATTTGACCCAAAGGATCCCTATTCTCACTTGATGTAGGTCAGGAACCCAACCTAAGAAGGCAAAAAAATTTATCCACAATGACTGCTCTTTTGGCCATTTTGGTTTGGAAGCACATGGGATTTTTATTTAGATCTATCAGGTGCTGAGAATTTAAGCCACAACCTCACACAAGGACAAGAGGCTGATTCAAGCACATCCCATTCCAAAGCAATTAAGCAAAGAGCCACAGGTGATGCCCATTCATTTCCATATGAAAACAGTTTTCTTAAGGCTTCACAAAGGGGTGGCCTGAGGTAAAGACCTTCTTGACATTCAGGGTAATAGAAACATAAGTAAGCAAAAGGCCCAAAGCAGGGTTTCTCCACTAAGACTTTCCTGGTCACACTGATATCTGAGTTTTCTGAGATTCTCCCATTCCCTTCAGCTATCAGTACATGGCCATGTCACAGAGCCTTGTGGTGGTACATATGTTGGACACAAAACCATGAGCCTATTCAGGAGAGTGGCCAGAATTCACGAAGAAACAGGAACTTAGAAAGATAGTAGGTATTGCCCATCCATAGGCAAGCCACTCTCCATTCTTAAATTGGGCAGGATGAACGCTGGGACACTTTATATTAGACAGGACACAACCATTGATGCATTCGCTTTTCAAAGGTCTACAACCACGGATACAGTGGGATACACAAACAAAGAAACACTCGCCATGTCAAATGACTTATTAAAAACAGTCCACTCCAAACCAAACAAACTGCCTTTCCTACCTATTCTCATAACATGAGACAAAACCAAACTCACATGCACACCCACAAAGGCACCTCCTTTACCCAAGTAGGTCTGTGACTATCCAGAGTGTCCTCAGACTGATTGGCCATACTATGTTCCCACGAAATGGCCTGTCCTGTCTCAGATCTGGTCTTCATTACCAACTCTGTAAAGTTGTCAGGAGCCATCAGGGAGTCACTACCTGCTTTCTCAGGAAGGCCCCTCTTCAGAGCTTTCCTGGCATTTAACCATCCACAGATCAGTATTTACCAAGAAAGACTGACTCTGTCTTTGGTAAATCCAAACAAGTGAATCCAATGGGACTGGGACTGGGACTGGCCATGGGTGCTTGGCTTCCTGGATCCCGAGTTCAGCAAATTGCATCAACAAAGAAGTGAGGTGGGTCAATTCCTTCAGGAACTGAATGAGGTCACTGCCTTGGTAACCACTTTGTTCTAACAGATAGTTCGAAGGTTCCCATGAGATGGAGGTTACCCCTACATCCTGTGACACATTCAGAAGTTAGAATTGTATATCGACCATAGGCACCCGGGAACTGCTCTCCACACAGGCTGTGGTGAGCCGTTTCTGCAGATTATGGTCGCCATTGCAAGATGGCGCTGGCTCCACTGTGGTCTGTAATAAACAACTCCTTGTTTGGGAGAGTTGGTGCATGGTTTCTCAGCACCCTGTGAGAAAGTTCCACGTGGCAGCTTCGCATTGGGGCTTGGGATGCTTTATTAAGGCTGGGAGGGGCATCCAACGGGGAATTAGAAGAAATATCAAGGGCCTGAATAAACTGCTGAAAGAAGATTCCTGAGTTGCGTCTTCCTTGCGGGCAAGGGGTCGCGACAAGTGGTGCTGAAAACCCGGGAACCAGAACTTTCAGCAGTCAGGGGTGGTGCACCAATTAGTCCCAGGTAAGTAGGACCCACGGACCCGCGGTCAAAGCGGAGATTAGTCCCAGATTAATTGGGACCCGCGGTCAAAGCGGAGATTAGTCCTAGGTAATTAGGACCTGCTATGAAAGCGGAAGCTCCTCTATAAAGCCAGAGAGAGCATTAAATCTTATTGCAGCTGCACTGTGTACTTTCGCTCTTACTTTCACTTTTGTTTGTTGCGTGTCTTTTGTTGTATCATGGGTGCCGTATCTTCAAGTCCGCTTTTCCTGGCCCTAGATAACCTGTTACGTTCCAAGGGCCTAAAAGTGAAACGTAGTACTTTACAGAGATTTTTACAGAAGACAGATATTGTTGCCCCGTGGTTCGCATTTTCTGGCAGCCTCACTATACCTAGCTGGGATAAGTTAGGCACAGATCTTGACTTTGCTTCTGAGCAGGGCATATTAGAGGGTGGGGTGATAGCCCTTTGGAAGATGATCCGTAGTTGCCTCGCAGATGGCAGATGTCAGGAAGCACTTACTAAAGGACAAGAAGTTTTAGAGCAATTACATGAAGAAAGATCAGAAATGGCAGGCAGGGAGGTATTTCAGGAGGGTGGGAGTGTGCGAAGCGAGAAACAGGGGAGGAAACAATTATCTCCGGCAGGCAGTGACGTATTTCAGGAGGATGGCAGTGTGCGGAGCAAGAAACAGGGGAGGAGGCGATTGTCTCTGGCACGGAGTGAAATATTTCAGGAGGAAGGGAATGTGCAGAGCGAGAAACGGGGGAGGAAATGCTTGTATCCATATCTCAGTACACTGCGCACACTCCCATGCAAAAGTGGGTCAGAAGAGGAGGAGGATGAGAAGGAGGAGCTCGGGAGACTGTCTCGGCAGCTAGGGAGTTTAACTATGGGAGAAGGGAACAAAAATAAACAGGAGCTCAAGAAAAATGATCCTCCGGACCCGCCGCCGTACGGTGAGGGTGTTTCGAGGAGAGCTTTCCATGCCCAAGCATGGAGGGCTGTTAACGCTGAGATGGGTCTTGCTTATCCAGTTTTCCAGGATGACAATAGGGGAAGATTCCATGAGCCTTTAGATTTCAAAATTGTGAAGACCCTGGCAGAGTCTGTGCGCACTTATGGGGTGGATGTCGCCTTCACATTAACTCAGGTGGAGAGTCTGTCTAGATACTGTATGACTCCCTCTGATTGGGCTAGCCTTGTTCGGGCTTGTGTTTCTCCAGGCAAATATTTGGACTGGAGAGCCTTTGTGCTAGAGGGCGCTGTAGAGCAGGCTGCCCAAAACTATGCGGCCGGACACCCCCATTGGGACAAGGAAATGCTTTTGGGACAAGGCAGATTTGCTAATCAACAAACAGGATACCCCCCTGAGGTATATGAACAGATCAATAACATTTGTATCCGTGCATGGAAATCACTCCCAAATAGAGGAGAAGTGTCTGGCAATTTAACAAAAATCATGCAAGGCCCCACAGAACCTTTCTCGGACTTTGTTGCTAGGATGGTGGAAGCCGCAGGAAAAATCTTTGGTGACCCTGATAGAGCAATGCCCTTGATTAAACAACTTGTTTTTGAGCAATGCACCAAAGAATGTAAAGCAGCAATAGCTCCTTATAAAAACAAGGGCATAGAAGCTTGGATGAAAGTGTGTAGAGAGCTTGGAGGACCTTTAACTAATGCAGGTCTTGCAGTTGCTGTCCTTCGGATCGCAAAAGGGGGCGGTCCTGGTGCCGGAACATGCTTCCATTGTGGTCAATCCGGCCATTTCAAACGTGACTGTCCCAAAAAATGCAATTTTACTGGACCTCCTCGCGGTGGCCCTTCTAATAGCCCTCGTCAACCGGGGCTGTGTCCAAAATGCAAAAAGGGGAAGCATTGGGCAAGAGAGTGTAGATCAGTGAGGGACATCCATGGACAGCCTATTTCAGCTGGGCCAAAAAAACGGCCGAAGGGGCCCCCGACCCCAGGGCCCACGAATATATGGGGCAATGGAGAATGTCACACCCGAACCCGAGACATGGCCTTCTCTGCGCCATCCCACGAGATGCGGAGAGCCACTACAGGTGCCGCGGGATTGGACCTCTGTTCCACCTCCAGACTCGTATTAACACCTAAGATGGGAATCCAATTGGTGGAAACTGAGTTCAAAGGGCCTTTACCCCCTGGCACTGTAGGTTTGTTATTTGGACGTGCATCCTCTATCCTACAAGGTCTTCATGTTTTCCCCGGAGTTATAAACCCTGATACTGTAGGGGCAGTAAAAGTTATGGTGGAAGCTCCAAGGGGCATTGTGTCTATCTCCCCAGGGGATCGGATTGCTCAATTGCTAATTTTGCCTAGTTTGCATAATCACTTCCCTGCTGACTCAAGGTCACGGACAGGAAATTAGATTGGTACCACCGGAGGAAATTGTGCCTATTTGTCACTGGATATGAGCAATCGCCCCACTTTGGAATTAAGCATAGAAGGTAAATCTATTGTGGGATTGCTGGACACAGGAGCAGATCGTAGTATCATAGCCCTTAAGGACTGGTCTAGGGGATGGCCATTGCAGGCTTCTGATCAATCCTTAAGAGGACTTGGAAATGCCCAAGCCCCTCAAATCAGCTGTAGACATCTATCTTGGAAGGACTCGGAAGGACATGATGGTACCTTTCAGCCTTATGTACTTGATTTACCCATTTCTTTATGGGGCCGTGATCTGATGAAAGACATGGGGTTCACTCTTAGTAATGACTATTCCCCAGTGTCTCAACATATCATGCAAAATATGGGGTATAGGCCAGGTCTAGGACTAGGAAGGCACCTACAGGGATGTAAGCATCCTGTGCAAGGTCA
Source organism: Callospermophilus lateralis (assembly GCF_048772815.1). Taxonomy (NCBI): domain Eukaryota; kingdom Metazoa; phylum Chordata; class Mammalia; order Rodentia; family Sciuridae; genus Callospermophilus; species Callospermophilus lateralis. The sequence continues at coordinate 168,603 of NW_027516478.1, forward strand.
TCAAAAGCTTAACAGGTTTGGTCTGGGTTTTTCCTAGGGGCCACTGGGCCTCAAATACCTATAACATGGCTCACCGAGGAGCCTGTTTGGGTGCCTAAGTGGCCTCTTCCCTCGGTTAAACTGGCAGCAGCCCATGATCTAGTCAAAGAACAACGTGATTTGGGTCACATCCAACCTTCTACTTCTCCATGGAATACTCCCATATTTGTCATTAAGAAAAAATCAGGGAAGTGGCGCCTACTGCATGATCTACGAGCAGTTAATGCTTAGATGCAGCTTATGGGGCCCATTCAAAGAGGGCTGCCTCTGCTCTCCTCTGTTCCTCAAGGCTGGCATATAATTGTTATTGACATTAAAGACTGTTTCTTTTCCATTCCTTTGCATCCTAAAGATTCACAACGTTTTGCTTTCACCCTTCCCTCGTGTAATCACGAAGAACCAGATCAAAGGTTTGAGTGGGTGGTGTTGCCACAGGGGATGGCTAACAGTCCCACGATGTGCCAGATGTATGTGGGGAAGGCACTCACACCTCTCAGACGTAAGTATTCCTCCACCAAGATCATTCACTATATGGATGATGTGTTATTGGCCGCAAAATTAGAACAGACAGTTTATGAGGCTTATAAAGAACTCGTGATGCTGTTGGCTCAACATGGACTACACATCGCACCTGAAAAGGTTCAAACGGGGGATTCTATCAGGTTTTTGGGAGCAACAATTGGGTATGACAAATTAAAACCACAAAAAATTACCATCAGGACTCAAGATCTCCAAACTCTAAATGATTTTCAAAAATTGCTGGGAGATATTAATTGGATAAGAGGATATTTACATATTCCTAATATTGTGCTCCAGCCTTTGTATGCTACTCTTAAGGGTGATCCAGATCTTGCTTCCCCTCGTAGCCTCACTACTGAGGCTAGAGCGGCCCTTATAAAAGTAGAACAAGCTATACAGCATGCCACTCTATGCAGGCTCCAGAGTGATAAACCTTTCCAGTTATGTGTGCTTGCCACTATGCGGCAGCCTACTGGAGTACTGTGGCAAGATGGGCCTTTACTATGGATCCACCCACATGTATCCCCAGGAAAATCCTTAGAATATTATCCTGATGCTGTTGCAGCATTGGCACTTAAAGGGATTCAACAAAGCATTCAATTTTTCGGCCAATCACCTTCTTCTCTTATCATACCCTACACTAAAACTCAACTTAATGTTTTATGTGCTACTCTAGACAACTGGGCTATTCTGTGTTGCTCGTTTCAAGGGGGTATTGATAATCACTACCCTTCTCATCCATTACTCCATTTTGTTAAAGAACATCCCATCATTTTCCCTAAGGTAACTTCATCCAGTCCAATTCCGGGGGCTGTTAACATTTTTACTGATGGTTCCAAGTCTGGAATGGGAGCTTATGTAATTAATGACTCTCACCCTATCCAGCATAAATTTGCTCCTGGAAATCCACAATGGGTAGAACTACAAATTGTTATTGAAGTTTTTAAACAGTGTTCTTTTCCTTTTAATCTTATTTCGGACTCCAGCTATGTGGTACAAGCACTAAAAGTCCTGGAGACCGTGGGAACTATTAGTGATGCCCACAATGTGTCTGTTTACTTTACTCAGCTTCAACAGCTTATCTCTAACCGCACTGCTTCTTTTTATCCAATGCACATCAGGGCTTACACCTCTCTTCCTGGTCCGTTATCCCAAGGTAATGCCTGTGAGGACTTAGCCACTAGAGGTCAATTGATATGCTTGGCTTCATCCTTAGAGAGGGCTAAGTTGTTTCACCAAAACTTCCATGTTAATGCATTAATGCTGCGCAGGCGTTTTTCCATTTCAAGAGTGGATGCTCAGCAGATAGTATTGCAATGTCCCCATTGTGTCACATTTCTTCATCCCCCTAATTATGGAGTAAACCCACGGGGATTAAAGCCATTGATTGTTTGGCAAATGGATGTGACACATATACCTGACTTTGGTAACCTTAAGTATGTGCATGTTTCCGTTGATACGTGCTCTGGAATTATCCATGCTTCTGCTTTATCAGGAGAAAAGGCACGTAATGTCATTACTCACTGTTTAGAGGCATGGGCAGCATGGGGTGCACCTGCATCCCTTAAGACTGATAATGGACCTGCTTATACTGGCAGACAATTTACAGTTTTTTGTTCTACTATGGGAGTGCAACTTACTCATGGTTTGCCTTATAATCCTCAAGGACAAGGCATTGTTGAGCATGCTCATCACACCTTAAAGGAAACTTTACAAAAACAAAAAGGGGGAATAGGAGCTGAACACACTCCTAAAGAACGCCTGTCCTTAGCTCTCTTTACCATTAATTTTTTGAATTTGGATATTCATGGTCGCTCTGCGGCCGATAGACATGTGTCCCCTCAGCCCTCTGTGATTGGCTATGTTAAGTGGAAGGATGTTCTTACAGGCCAATGGAACAGCCCTGACCCCGTGCTGACATGGGCATGAGGATCTGTATGTGTTTTTCCCCAGGATCGTACGGAACCATTGTGGGTCCCTGAACGCTTGACAAGAAGAGTCTCGACATCAACTGACCAGCAACAAGAGATACCACAACAATCCTGTGATGAGGATCTTCATTCTACTAAGTGCTCTGGCTCTGGTGCTGGTGCCGATGGCACAGGTGACACCAATGCGGTGGTGGGCAGTGGCACGGGCATGGCCAATGCCGATGCCGGTTCATGGTAATTCTAGTGTCCTCCCCACTCTTTTTTCTACCTCATGTGAGATGTCTGCTCCCTGTGCCTCTCCTAGAGGGGACATGGAGAGAATTTTTAATCAATCTCAAGTTAATCTCACAGGAGTTTTTTGTTTCAGCCTTAGAAACGCTAATTGCATTAGCCTTAAGACCAAAAATTTGACTAACTGGGAGGACCCATTGCGGTCCAATAAGGTCTCAGGAAGCATTATCAGTGCTGTATTGAGCAAGGTAGCTTCGGGGAATCAATCAGGCTCAGAGACCCCTGCAAACAACAGCTCTGCTCTTAACATAACTACCTTGGCTATTATCCACGAGGTACTAATCCCAGTGCCTCCTTTTTCTAGTAGTATTTATAATGCCACTCATTTCAAGGCCTCTCCTTACTGTTCCCCTAATCTTGGTTCCCCCCAATATTTACGCCTTGTCAGGATCATTCTTGGGAGAAACATCAAGTTGCTAAAGGTTTCTCCCTTTCCCCCTCTCTTGATAGGTATATTTATAACTTTAACAATAGTGCCAGCTCCTCTACAGGAGTAGGTTGGTCCTGGTTTTAATGGCTGATTTCCAATGAAAAGGGGGCTTCAGCCGATATTTGTGCACTGGCTCAGTTGGTAGGAGCCAAAAGTTGGCTGGCTAATGTTTCTGGTACTGTTAGGGAAAGTGAACGAGGTAATAGATTTACATCTGTTTCAGTCGACTCTCTGTTGTATAATGCCACATTGCCTCCTGCAATGGTCTGTGTCCAATCCCCCTTCTTATTCCTTTTGGCTAAGGCCACCTCTTAGGGGATGCTGGATTGTTCTCATACTACCTGTCTCTTATCTGAGTGTTGAAATGGTTCCTGGACTGTAGCAGTGTTTATGAAGATTCCAACTTTTGTCCCAATCCCGGTCACTGCGGATCCTGATAAATTCCCTATTGTTGAGCTACTTAGAGTCCGCAGAGATTTTGGAATCACAGCGGCTATAGTGACAGCCGTGGCGGTATCTGCTGCTGCAGCTGTTACGGCCGGAGTGGCTATGGCCAATCAAGTACAAACTGCTGCCACTATTAATCAAGTTGTCCAACAAACTTCCACCATACTTGAATCCCAAAATACAATTAATCAACATATTTTGTCAGGGATTTTAGCTGTCAACGAAAGAATAGATTTACTCTAAGCTCAGGTAGAAGAATTGGCTGACTTAGTGCTTTTGGGTTGTGTTGACCAACGTGCACATTGATGCATAACCTCTGTCAGATTTAATGATTCCAGGAATGCTTCCCGCACCATTGGCGAATATTTGGCTGGAAATTGGTCCATGGAAGCGGAAGACATGATCCAGTCTCAACTAACCCAGATAGCTGTCTTGAATAGCTCCCGTGTTGATCCCGTGACTTTGGGTCAATTCACCGATTGGATATCTTCTGCCTTTTCCTTTTTTAAAGAGTGGGTGGGGGTAGGCATTTTTGGTGCAATGTGTTGCTTCGGTATGTTTCTCTGTTTGTGGTTTCTCTGTCGCCTCAAGGCCCGCAATGCTCACGATAAGGCTATGATCATCCAAGCTCTTGCAGCTTTAGAAAATGGCAATTCACCTCAAGTTTGGCTTGCGCATCTTAAACAGTAAATCTTTGACATGACCATTGCACCCCAAGTTATTATAACATTGCACTGGGATCGGCATGTCTTTCCTCGTTATTCTCTTAGTGTTGGAAAGCCCTTGCACTCTGCCGGTCTTGCTGCCATTGCACGCAGGTGGGTTTCCACACTAATGCTTCTCTATCACCTAAAAGTCCGTGCCTTTCTTTCGGGGTGCTGTCAACTCGTTTGTCATTGTGTACAGCCACAGTTCAGCCTTAGCTGTCCCCCTTCGTCCACCTTCGTCACGATACAGGATGCGAGGCAAGGCACTGCACTTGAGTGATCCTTGAAGTGGACCTCAAGGAGAGCATGTCCTATTGCATGCGGGTTTGATGTCCACGCCCCGCCCCACGAAAAAAGGCGTCGGCTGATATGGCTTCAGATCTGGGGAAGGACCCTCCTTAGGACTGAGCCATACTATGCAGCCACTTCTGCACAGTGGGATAGGACCTCAACTCTCGCCTGTATTGTTTTCAGAAAACAGAAGGGGGGAACTGTGGTGAGCCGTTTCTGCAGATTATGGTCGCCATTGCAAGATGGCGCTGGCTCCACTGTGGTCTGTAATAAACAACTCCTTGTTTGGGAGAGTTGGTGCATGGTTTCTCAGCACCCTGTGAGAAAGTTCCACGTGGTAGCTTCGCATTGGGGCTTGGGATGCTTTATTAAGGCTGGGAGGGGCATCCGACGGGGAATTAGAAGAAATATCAAGGGCCTGAATAAACTGCTGAAAGAAGATTCCTGAGTTGCGTCTTCCTTGCGGGCAAGGGGTCACGACAACAGGCCTTATTTGGTCCATCTTCTCTACAATAAGAAGAGAGAGACTGATTCAGACACATCAATTCATCCTGACCTGGTTGTTTGCTGTGGAAGATGACAATTGCTCTCTCAGGTCCTACATAGCTGCCTACATCTTCTCTAAGGATCATTTCTTCATGGATCATTGAGTTTCTCAGCCGGTGAAAGATCAGCTACATTACTATATTGTAAGACGAACTCTGTCCCTGCTCTTCTGTAAGTTATATTAAGGGAAGAGTGTATGGTTAGGTTCAATAATAGCATCGATTTTGGTTAGGAATGATTCTGCGGGATGAATAATGGTATTGGCAACCTGCGATATTTACAAGAGTATATAGGTGAAATATAAGTATGAAAGCAGAAATTTGGTAAGATTTGAAGCCCAGAAGGGCATTGGGCCCTTGAGTGGGATACTTAGCTTTGAATTATGTCCTGCACAGTTGTCTCAGATAAATCAATATACAATGGCATAGGACCTTGTAACTTGCATGATGGAATGTTGAACAGAACATCCAGTCAAAAAGCAATAGTCGATAGGATTTGGAAGGTATTCGGTAGGCTAAGAAGAAGAGTGAGTTTAGGATTTGGACCAAAAGTTCTTAACAATAGGGTTTCGGGTAGAGAGTGAAGGTGAATGTCAGCACATGTGAAGAGTCAGTCGCAATGATGAACTGGGGAAAACATGTATGAAAGCACATATCAATAAAGACATTAGGAAATCAAGTTAAGTATAAAGTGAGTGATAGGATTACACATTTTCAACAGGCTGGAGCTTGAATTTATAATCTTAAGAGGAAACAAATATGTAGTCACAAATAGAATTGACATTTGAGAACATTAGGCAACATGGACATGGATGATTTTAGTAATCCATGTTCACTTCCCATTTAGGCTTTGATACAATTGTACATGTGACCTTTGCTTTTTGCGTCCAGAATATTTCTGTGATAAAATGTATATGCAGATCTGGTGACATGAGTATTTCTTCCACCATTTCAGGGAGCAATATTTTGAAGACGTATAAATTAGTATGGGGGTACAAATAGGCGTACCCTGTGTCTATGAATATAGAGATAATGCAAGAATACACCATTCTGTGAATAAACAATATAACTGGATCCACTTTAAATAATGGATTGAATAGATATCTGAAAATATATCAGAAATGTTATATTGATATACAATCATTCATTCCAACCAGTTATATATCTAATGGTCATCTTAGGGTTATGGTTTATCATGAAGGGTGTGTGAGATTTGTTTCAAAATGATTATGGAAATCGATTATAATGTATTTGGAAAGAAGTCTCATTAAAAGACCAGTCAAGAAACATAGAGAAATACATGTGTTCTGGAGAAGAAAGTGATTAAAAGTGAAACAAATGCCTATAATTTTGCTAACTAGTGGATGAAATATGTATCCTATGATGTGCAAAAACTGAAAAATAGTAAGGTACCACTGTTGAATAAAAATGAACATCAATAGATGCATCATGTCCCATAGGAATCTACTTGCATTGATGTTAAACTGGGTCAGTAACTGTAGAAATATTAGGATTTGTATGTACCTTTCAATGAAGTTAGTTTTCAGTACTAGGAAACAAATATATATTTCAGGTGAATGAATATTTCTGAGAATAATGTTGTGAAAAGTTGATTATTAATCCACATACATGAACATGAATGAATTTAGGGAGTGTATATAAGACACATACATTTCATATTATGAAAATTCTGGAGAGTGTGTGTGTGTGTGTGTGTGTGTATATATATATATATATATATATATATATATATATATATATACACACACACACACACACACAAACACACACACACACACACACACACACACACACACACACAAACAACCACAGACAATAAACATACCAATTCATATGCCAAACAAAATTCACCATGAAATATATATCATCCACAGATCCAAAAACATTCATTTCACTGAACATGGATTTATGTATAATGTTGTTCTACTAGGAAGCTCACCTATAGCTTGAAATTTCAGTTCCAACAGCTTTTAGGAGGAGTAATCTCTTCTCACAATTTGTAACTGCCAAGTCAGGCACCTCACAAAAATTTACTTGTGATATCACATAGGATTCTATATGTGCATATAAAAATACATGTGCTGAATAGGCTACAGAGAAAGGGAGACAGGAATACACATATTTTTTAACTTTAAAAACACATGGAGAACTATTTCAATTAAAAATTGACTAGATTAATAACACCTACCATTTATCTTGCAAAAGGCAAGTCCAATATACACCATGTCTCCTCTGAACTGCTTGTATTTCAATTTTGTTTCGGTTATTTTTCTCCATCATATTAGAATTAGTTGTTAGAGTCTCATAGAGTATGGGTTATTGTGAGGGATATAGTATTTTGAATGGAAAATTGAAAAATGAATCCAATGAGTATGCATATATATGGTATACAATAATCTTCCCACTCTCATCCAGAACAATGCCTTGACATTACCTTCGCCCCAAGTAAGACACAATTAGAGGAGTAGAGTTAAAATATCTGTGAATACATATCTGGGATAGAAAATGCTCAGGAGTTCACAAACATGGATGTGGTAGAGGAGTTTCCAAAAGTAAAGGACAGGGTTGATCTCCCAACCTGATCTTTCAATAAAATTGGGAGTCATCTTGCCACACAGCCATGAGAAGATAATTTTTTCTTTACTATAAATTAGTGCAAATTCCAAACCTACTTGGAATTCCTGCCCATGCCTTGAACTCACCCATATCTGGCTTTCTGACCAGATTGCATCCCTCTCTGAAACTTTAGTGACACCTCATAAATATTGGCCTTCCCTTGCCAAAGACCCTCTCTAGGCTCTAATGGTCCTCATAATTTTTGATGCTGGGGCCAGCAAATAAAAAATGTAACCTATAATTAGTGTGATGCTTGTCAAAGTTCTGTTTTCTGTAACTCCCCTTTTGTGTAACTTTCTGGGGTATAAAGCTGGGCTGTAGGAAATGTGGGGATGCTGTCTTGTTTCCGCTGTTTGAGAGGGAGAGGCAGCCCACCCGGATGAAATAATAAGCTTGCTTTAATTTGATTTTAATTGGAGTCAGTGGTCTTTTCTTGCATCCTGGTCTAATATTTTAGAGTTCCCCAGTGAGATGACCCGACCAGATCACAAGACCAGACTCTTGGAAATTCTGAAGCTGGCCTTTCCTCCAAGGCTCCGGGCTGGAGAGCCAAGTTCAAAGGCCTTGGAGTGAGCCTTCAGTCCGGGGAGCACTGCAGTGAACCATCGCACTATAACTATTAGCAAGCACCTGGTGGAGGAGGCCTCCATAGGTAAGTGGTATCTTTATAACATCTGATATCCGGTAAAGGGACATCTCTTCTGATGACAGAGAGGTGGCATGGGGAGGCTCACATATACTCCTGTCCGGGACAGTAACAAGAATCATTCTGTCCTCTGTTCTGTTCTGTAGGGAATTCCTCTGAAAGGGTAGAGAGGTGCCAACAGGCATGCAGGAGCTCCTTCCCCGGAGCTTTAGCAAGACGTTGTATTGCTCCTCTGTTTTTCTGTTTCTTCACCGGTTTTCTGTTTCTTTGTGTTTTTTTCTGTGTTCTGTATGTTTTTGGTTTGTTAGTTTTTGTGCGTTTTGTTGCGTGATTTCTTTGGTAAAAACATAATGATATTGGACGTGAAAATGGGTAATAAAGCAAGTAAGCCTGACACCCCTTTGGACTGTGTTTTAAGGAACTGTGATGAACTTTCCCCCCCTTTGTCAAGCAGGAGGAGAGAAGCCCCTAGCTGGTTGCCTGGAGCACACCCACTGCAGAGGGCAATGCCTGCTGGTGACCTAAGAACTGAGTATCTCTTAGGTGAAAAAGTGAAACTCCTTTAAAACCGCTTGTCCCTCCAGATCAAGAGAGTCACAACCTTTCGGCAGAATCCCCTGTGTTTCTCCTTTGTTAGCAAAGCAGTAAACCTCCCTTTTTCTTTTTCTCAAACGCTGTCCTCATTATTAAATTGGTATTAATTGGCTTCAACATCAGGAACCAAAATTTAAGTTACAAATTTTGATACCCTCCCCCGGACCCTGGGAATTTTTGAGAGCTGACTACTGAAATATTAGGAGACGGAGCGTGCTCGGGGTGGAACTGAACCAGAGGAGCTAATCCTGTAAGTAAAAGGAGGGACTGAAGGACTCCCAGCAGCTGCCAAAGCCCTGTTGCTTCAGAGAATTCCCTCCTTCCGTCCCTGCACTGTAAGAATTATGCCACCTCTGTCTTATTAAAAAAGAGAATAAGAAAAAGGGGACACTAAATGCAGTAAAGTCACCATGGAGACCCTTGATTTCACATTTCAGGTTGCTCCTCTTTGAAAACAGCTGTTCCCCTTGTGGGGATATCTATCGTGCTACAGGTGTAGGAGATTTTTCTCTTATCTGTTATGTTTTAAAGGCTTCTGTCTGTCAGCCATAGTCTGGAGCTCTTTTCTGTCTGTCTTGTGTCTTTGTTTCTGGCCCTTAAAGACATGTGCAATAATGTGTTCATATTATAAATTGTTTCTTGGGAATGATCTTAGCTCAATGTGTGTCTAAATGATGACGTTTTATTGTAACAATCTGGTATCTGAATGGGTTTTTGAAGCATTGTACAATCTTGCAGTTAAAAGTCTGGTTCATATAATTGTTTAGTTTATGATTTTAGATAATTCATGCAAGAGAACTTAAATACTTAGCATGGAAAACTAAAGAACTCTATTTCCAAGTTGGCAAGTAACTTCCCAAACATTCAGTCTTATTTTTCACCAGTTTTGAATTGGGTAGACTGGGAAAATATCACAGTGTGTACCAGTGCATTAATTTGGAAAAGGATAGTAAATCATAGTATGGTATCTGTTGACAGAACAAGATGTAAAGATATAAAATTTTTTGAATTGTAACTTAAAATTGTACCATAATTTTCGACATCCAAACCTGAAAATTATGGTTAAAATGCCTTAGGCCTGAGGTGTCTGCTCAGAATAGCAGTTTTTCCCTGCTCCTTCCAGACCTCAGCCAGGCCTTATGTTGAAATGCAAATGAAAGAAGCCTACTAGCTCAGTAGGAGACTGATCTGAGGCCTAAGGGGGGGGAGAAAAAATTACATTGTATGGTATTTACTAATAACTGCCCAGTCACTTTTTCTAGGACTCTTATTTTTTTCCTTAGATTCTGTATTGTTTTTAACTCATGATTTTGATCCTACAGACCTAGGTTAATGTTTTTCTGATCAGTTCTATCTTTGACCAACAGTGGAGTTTTTGAAACATTGCAATGGAGATTTCACCTGCGAAAAGCTACAAGGCCTTTACTATAATTATGTGTGCACACTCTTGTTATGTGTTGTATGTGTATATATACATATGTCCGTATATCATGTATATTATATACAAATTAACATACATAAGGAGCGCTCATAAAAAAAGGAGCACTCACAAAAACAAATTTTAAAAAGCGGATCCAAAGATCTTTAATTTACGTGATTTAAATGGTTCACTTTAAATTAGATAAACAGATAAAAGTAAATGTCTTTAAATTTAAGCTTACATGTTTTTCTACGTGTTCAAAAATCTAATAAAATAACAATGTCGACAAAATGTCTAATATGCCTTGGTTCTAGGACTTTTCCTTCAACAAAAAAATGGTCTACACTGTTCAATACTTTTGTCTAATATTTTGATAAATAAATAAATTAAATTTGATATTTGATTACTCATTCATGAGTATTCTTGTTAGATATGTTATTGAATTACTAAGGTCTGTATAAGTTTGTTCTAAAGTCTGTATAAGATTGTAAAAATCAGTCATGTGTAAAAGACACAAAAATTTCTTAAAACATACGTTTACCAATAACGTTGTGTTTATTAAGTTTTATTTTTCTAGATCAAGCAACCATAAATATTAAACAACTTATTAAATACGATCTGTTATTTTAGAGCACTGTACTGCCATTTCTTTAAAAGCTAAACTTGGTTAATGTAGAAACATCAATGCAATTGTGATGCTATTAATGTGCTCATATCTTCCAGGAATACAAGTCTCTAAGGTAGAAACTTTAAAAGAGCATTATGTGAAGCTGGTGTTCTGAAGTTGTATGGTAAAAAAAAAATATATTGGGCATTTATTTACCTTTTATCAATAAGATATGTAAACTTTTATGTTACTTTTCACATTGGGGAACAATTTGAATGTATTTTTATGTTAATGAGAGCCTTAGCTATGAAAAGGATAAAACTTTCAGCGTTTATTTTATTCATGTTTTAAATGTTATATTATATGGTGTTAACTAATGTTCATGTGACCTCAAACAATTAATGTTAACTTTTTAAACTGATATTTAAAAACAAAGATCATCTTTAGAACTAAAACACTTAAGATTTATAAAGAGCCCTGCCTTACTTGAGATAAGGCTCTGTGTCCCAACTTACTACATGTGAGAATGACTACGAAAGCAGTGGGTCAGATGTTATTTCATTTAAAGTTACATTCAAAAGTTCATTTTTTTTCATATCAAGATTATTAGGATCTCAAACAAGAAATATAATAAATAACTCAGCCTAAAAATTCAGGGTAGCTATTACACGAACTAAGTATATTTACTCTTGTTAATTTTATTTTGTAATTTCCTTATAAGTGATCTAAAGATTCCCTGTTAGTGTTTTACAGAAGTGTTGCTTTAAGAACACAACATGGGTTAATTAAAGATAACAAGTCATCACCAAAAGACAGACAGAAAAATACAGATCCCAATTAATAAAAAGATAAATAATTTTAAATTACACATTAAAGCCCAGTACTCTTAATATAAGGCTGCTAAAATTTATTTGCTGGATGTTTAAAATTAGGATTTAAAATTAAAGTTAAATGAAAAGGGCCAAGAAAACCAATATTTGATTCTTGCCCTCTGAGTCAGTCTGTATCCAGGGAACAGGGGACTTCCCTAAAGAGTTTTGCAACTCTGAGCCACTGGACAACAGAAAGCCAATCAGTGCATTTTCTATGAAGAAGACAGTCATCAGAGAAGGGAGACATCCCTGATGCTTCCGAGGGAAGCCACAGGGTCAAGCAAGACCTGGACACACCTAGTGAAAATGGCACTAGCAGAACTGAGAAGCTGCTCTCAAGTTTCCCCAGGAATGACTCCCGTAAAAGCTCAGCTGACTGTTCATAATAGATAGAAACAAAAGTCAGTTTGACTGCTTCATCTTAAACATTTAGGAAAGACAGTTAAACGCAAAATACAGCCATTCCTGGGCATTTTAAATAATAACAGTAATAATAATATTTTAAGGTATACACTTTATGTTAGCCTCCCAAAATAAATAAGACTGGAGGCTACAAAGAAGGGTTCTCAGAGAGGAATGCCTGATAACTATAAAAAGAGACTATCAAGAGGAGCTGCCAGAGGCAGAAGTTTTTAGTTTAAGGCCTACAGATATTCCTAACCTACACAGGTAATATTGGAGTTTGCTAGTACAATTATCCAGCCTTGAGTAACAGAATTAAGGGTTTCTCTATTAGACACAGAGGTCATACTAGTAAAAGAATTTTGCAGGATCAGATGGTATTAAATTATAACACTGTATTTTATGGGGAGGGACAACTGTAACCCTAAATGTTAAATATTAAGTTGACAGTCCTGATAACTGGGGATATTTAAGACTGGTGAGGGAACTTCTATACAGTGACATGTTCCAGCTGCTGCAACATTTATTCAGTACTCATGTATTTTGTTTCTCTCATAGAAGAACCCATCCCCAGATGACTTTACAACCTGTACTTCCCCAACCAGACTTCAAACCGAACTGACTTCGAAAAGGCAACTCATGTCTCTCAGACCGTACCCCCTCACGTCACCCTCTCTCAGCTCAGAAGAAGTCAAAATTAGTGACGCCTCACTTCTTACTACAATGGAGCCAAAAATAAATAGACTATCAATATAAGTAATTAATTAAGTCAGTAAAATCAGGGAGACCGGTTTTGGGTGAGTTCAAAAAATGGGGAGACTGTTACCTGAGGAATTAAATTTCCCTCAGTGCTCGTCCCCTACCCTATCAAAGATTTGAAAGGGACACATTAGAAAATGGGGGAATGATAGACCCAACCTGATATTTTATTTAAATTGGAGCCATCTTGACACAAAGCCATGAAAAGATAATTTTGGCTTAACTATAAATTACAGCAAATTCTGAACCTGCTTTGAATGCCTGCCCATGCCTTGAACTCACCCATGCATGGCTCTCTGACCAGATAACAGCCCTCTCTGAAACTTTATTTACACCTCATAAATATTGGCCTTCCCTGGCCAGACGACACTCTCTGAGGCTCTAATGGTTCTCATAAATTCTGATGTTGGGGCCAGCAAAAAAAAAAATGTAAACTATCATTAGTGTGATGCTTGTCAGAGTGCTGTTATCTGTAACCACCCTTTTCTGTAACATTCTGCGCTATAAAGCCATTCTGTAGGAAAGGTGGGGTTGCTCTCTTGTTCCCGCGGTTTTGGGAGGGACACACAGCCCGGGTGGTGGAAATAATAAGTTTGCTTAAATTTTATTTTAATTGGAGTCAGTGGTCTTTTCTTGCGTCCTGGTCTAAAAGGTAAACACTCCACCAACATGGAGCTCTGCCTGCCTAAAGACTACTTGAGAAACTGCCTCTGAGGATGGGCACTTGACATATATGTTGTTGTCAGGAGCTTTAGCTTCCATTCTAAGGAGACCATTAAAGCTGAGTCTGCATCAATGTGACCTGGAGGACATTGTTTCTTATTTTCCAAATAACATGAGGCAGCAGTGCTGACTTCTCTCTTTGTAGGTAAACTGTGGCCACTGAAAGCTAAGTGTCTCCGCATGTGAACTGTGAAGCCATTTGGTCATCCTCCACTTTTCATGGTGTTTCTTGCTGCTGCACTGGGAGTTTTGTATTTGCTTCACGAAATACAAGGAGTTCAACTGGGACACAGTGCTGGAGGGAGTCCTGTCATGTGTGGTGGGTCAGGGTCTGCAGGAGAATGCACCAACCATTCCATATAGCTTGTCCCCTTAACCATAGCAACCTGATTCTGAACATTGCCCTGAAACATCTCCATATAACAAGATGCCTTTTATGGAGAGGATTCAGACATATACGTGATTCCTGTCTGCACCATGTCAGCCACAAGCCATTTGGAAGTCAATGACAGATCCACATGGCTTGACAAGAGATGCTTTATCACACACCTGCACATCACAGCTCTGGGCCCAATACTCAGCAGCCTCCAACATACTGGTATCTGTGTTATACACCGTTTTCATGAAACCCAGTCAATCAAGGCACTGTCTGGTACCCTCATGATCAGCAACAGGACATCCAAAGATTCTCCAGGGCCACCTGGTCATGGGAATTTCAAAAATTTCATCGTATTTATCTAGCCATTTTTCAAAGATGAATTTGGGGAAACTGTGGGTTTAAATTCATTCAGGAACCATTAAATTTTGAAGAAGCACATTTCAAGGAAAGCTCTGGTGAACTCTCAGAGGCAAGGCTTCCCAAAGAGTGGCCCAAAGGACACATGAAGCCAGGCCCATTGAGGTCTCCAATGTAAGGTCCATGTATGTTTTGACTCTCAACTATGGCGGCCAATCTTTCAGAATAAAGTCATGTGATATCCAGGCTGAGATTGACAGTACTCTTTGGAAAGCCACCCTTTTCTATATCTCAGTTTTCAAGGGTGAATCTCATGCATAGCCACCTAAAATCCCAACACAATTCATGGCAATACTGTGGTCAGTTCCATTACTCAGTCTCTATGGGAAATCACACCATAGTTCAAGCTCAGGTGGACCCAGGCATCTTTACCAACCACCACACAGCTGACCACAATTAAAACCAAAACACTCCCACATGGCCCTCATCTTCTTCCACATATACACTCATCATAACCTCTGGCTGGAGGTTTCCATGAGGGGCGCAGCCCAAGACACTGTCCAAAATAAGCACACTTGTGCCTCATTTGCCTAAAGTCAGCTTGGCCTGAACACCCTTCCTGTGAACAAAGAGTGATCAATTAGTCCTGCTCTATAACTGCTCCGCTTCTCCAATTTGAGGCCTACTGACTGTCTGGTATAGATTCTTCATGAGAATTTGTGTCATGAGAAAACTCAAGAACCTATCAGCTAGCCTCTAGAGGGCTTTGAAGAACTCATTTGACCCAAAGAATTCCTATTTTCACTTGATGGAGGTCAGGAAGGTTACAAAAGATGGCGAGACACTTCATCCACAACGACTGCTCTTTTGGCCATTTTGGTTATGAATGCACACTTGGAAACTTTCTTTAGATGCATCAGATGCTGACAATCTAAGCCACTGCCTCACAAAGGGCCAAGAGGCTGATTCAGCCACATCCCTTTCCAAAGCAATTAAGCAAAGAGCCACAGGTGATGCCCATTCATTTCCGTTTGTAAACTGTTTTCTTCAGGCTTCACAAAGGGGTGGCCTGAGGCAAAGACCTTCCTGACATTCAGGACAACAGAACAATAGGTAAGCAAAAAGCCCAAAGCAGTGTTTCTCCACTGAGACTTTACTGGTCACACAGAATTCTGAGTTTTTGAGATGCTCCCATTCCCTTCAGCTATTAAGTACATGCCCATGTCAGAGAGCTTGGAGGTGGTGCATATCTTGGAAACAAAACCATGAGGCTATTCTGGAGAGTGGCCCGTATTCAAGAAGAAGAGAGAAACTTAGGAAGGTAGTAGGTGTTGCCCATCCATAAGGCAAGCCACTCTCCATTCTTAAATTGGGCAGGATGAATGCTGGAAAGCTTTCTACCAGACAGGACACAACCATTGATGCATTCTCTTTTCAAATGTCTATAACCATGTATACAGTGGGATACACAGACATAGAAACACTCATGTTGTCAAACAAATTTCTAGAAACATTCCACTCCAAACAAACAAACCGACTTATTCTCAGAACATGAGACTAAACAACAAACTCATAGGGACACCCACAACAGCACCTCCTTCCCCCAAGTATGTCTGTGACTATCCTCAGTGTCCTCTGACTTGTGGGCCATACTATGTTCCCCGAAGTGGCCTCTTCTGTCTCAGATCTGGTCTTCTTTGCCAACTCTTTGAAGTTGTCAGGAGCCATGGTTGAGCCACTACCTGCTTTCTCAGAAAAGGCTTCTATTCAGACCTCTCCTGGCATTTGGCCATCATCACTTAAGTAGGTACCAAGAAAGACTGACTCTGTCCTTGATAAATCCAAACAATTGAGACCACTGGGACTGGGACTGGGGCTTCTCTGGGTGCCTGGCAGTCAATCACCAAGGAAGTGTGGTAGGTGACTTCCTTCAGGAAATGAATGAGGTCACTGCCTTGGCAACCACTTTGTACTAACAGTTGCTTCCAAGGGTCCCATGAGATGGAGTCTGCCCCTACTTCCTGTGACACTTACACAAGTTAGAATGGTATATCAACCACAGGCACCCAGGAACAGCTCTCCACACAGGCCTGGGCCTGGTTTGGTCCATTTAATCTACATTAAGAAGAGAGAGCCTGATTCAGTCACATTCCTTCATCCTGACCAGGTTGTTTGACATGGAAGTTGACTTTTGCTCTCTCACATGCTTCATAGGTGCCTACATCTTCTTCAGGGATGATTTCTGCATGGAACTTTGAGGTTCTCAGCAGGTGGAAGATCGCCTACATTCCTGTATTGTAAGATCAACAATTTCCCTGTTCTTTTGTAAAGTTAGATTGAGGGAAGAGTGTATGGTTAAGGTTAATAACAGGTTCGATTTCGATTAGGAATCATTTTGCAGAATAAATAATGGTATTGGAAACCTGTGATATTTACATGAATATGCGGTGAAATATAAGTATGAAAACAGAAATCTAGGTAAGATTTGAAGTCCATAAGGGCGTTGGGTGGCATTGACCCCATCCTTTGAAGCAGGAATGATCAAATAGCCCTGCTGCTAATACTGCTCTTCTTCTCCAATTTGAGGCCTACTGACTGTCAGGTATATATTCTTACTGTGATTTGGAGTCATGAGAAAACCCAAGCACCTATGGGCTAGCCTCTTCAGGTCTTTGAAGAACTCATTTGACTCAAAGGATTGCTATTCTCACTTGAAGGTAGTCAGGAACTGAAAAGGTCATCGAACGTTGGAGGAAAAGACCAACAAGAAACTGTCTCATGCCAAAAGAAATGGTTTATTGGGGGTCCAGCATCTGGGGCTCAGAGCTCACTCCAGAGGAGGAAAGAAAAAAGATCCCTGAGAACAACTTGAGCAGAGTTTATATACATTCTTTAGAGAGGGCAGGGACTTTACATACATCATAGCCTCCTTTAGGAAATCATCATACGCCGCAGGAAAATCAAATAGCAACTCTAAAACAAGATTAGCACATCCATTGGCGGGAACAGGTCGGGCAGGGGGTGATTTTTTAGCCCTGAGAAGGGGTATACATTTAAACTGGTTGGTTGAAGCCCTGAGATGTATTCGTGCTGAGCTGCAGGGTTTCTGGGAAGGGGTTGTTTAGCTACTAGGTGGTCAGGGAAGATTTCAACACACATCTAATGGGCAGTTCTGGGAATTGTCTTAACTGCCACAGGAATTTCAGGTTCTGAGTGCAGCTTGGAAACTTTACAAAACCTGGTTCTTTATGTTTCAATTTAAATTTCTTTTATTCTTTCATTTTCCACTCCTTTTTCTGACTACTTTTAATCTTAAAAGTAATGAATCATAATTATTGCGGGTTCTCAGATTCTATTTCTGCCAGTGGATAGTATTTTTATCTGATTACCATGAGTTTTTTCCTGCCCAATCTGAACCTGGAGAAAGGAAACTATGCAGTTTAGCAAACAAGGTCCCACATTTAGTAACACCATAAGGATGATCAGGGGTCCAGCTAAGTCTGATATAAGTTTAGTTAACCAAGAGGACTGGGTAAACCATGACTCAAAACACCCTTGTTGAATCTCCCTTTCTCTCTGGTGCTCTTCAAGGCATTTTCTCAATTTACTCATGGATTCTTTAAAACTCCACTATGGTCAGCATAAAAACAGCATTCTTCTCTCAGTGAAGCACAGATGCCCTCCTCCCTCATGAAGAGGATGTCTAATCCTTGCCTTTTCTGTAAAACAACCTCAGAGAGAGAGGTTAAGGATTCCTGCAAAACTGTGATGGAGGTCTCTAACGTTTTCAAGTCTTGATCTATTGCTGTTTCTAATCGGGCCATTTGTTGTGACCCACGGATCATAGCAGCTGTTCCCGTACCCACTCCTGCAGTAACTCCTATCCCCAGTAGGATGGCTAGAGTAAGAGACACTGGCTCCCGGTGAAATCAGGTTGTTAGTCCCCCTAGTAGACCTTCAAATTATTCTGCATCATCATAGAGCACCCTGGGGAGTATCTGCACCATTACACAATAATTTACAGAGCTATCTAATACCTGGGCTGAAATGCAAGGAGTTCTGATTGTGTGGAGTTCAGTACCATAATGGTTCCTTTAATTAGTTCCCAGGGGGAGGAGTCAGCTGTATTCTGGACTGGGAAAGTAGGCAAAGACCGAAACCAGGAAGTATGAGATGGTAGAGGGGTTCTGGTAGATCTAGGCATGGGAGGTTTAGGAGGTTTAATTCCTGGCTTGAGGGGATTGGGCCCTATTGCTGTGGGCTTTTCTTCCTTTTTAAGCTGGATGTTGAACCAGAGAGCAAAGTCATAACCAGGGCCATAAATATAAAATCGCATTCCCCTAGTATTTCCCATAGGCCATGTTGTTCTGAGGTATCCCCTTCCTTTTGAAGTGAAAGTTATTTGAGGGGGTAACATTGACTATTCTTTCCACAGCGAGTTTTTGACACCGCTTGGCTAGCGGCACATTTCTTGGGATCAATCCAGGTGTCATTTGGTCCTACCTGAATCATACTGTCTGGAGAGTTTGGGTTCCACCATGCACTCCCGTTTGTTCACATCCCCAAGATCTACAATAAAAGTCAATGGGTCCTCCACAGGTTTGGGCCTGTTTGCAACTTCGGAAATCAGCTGGGCACACATAAAAATCAAGACTGGCTAGCTTACACCTCAGTTGGGGAGATGACATCCATAATTCATGGGGTAAGGTGGTCTATGTTGCCCTGGTTTGGGTTTGAGTGGGATATGTGTGGGGTCCTCTATGTCACGGAGATCCCAGTCAGAGAGGCCTATAACAAGCTGACAAATGTCTCGGTGGAGAGATGGCCACCTAGTCCATAAGGCGGCTCTATGTGAAATAGACCACACTACTTGCCCAGTAGGATTTATAACTTGCCATTGTTGCTGAACAGGCTGATGGGGATTAGGAATGCTGGTGGCCAGTGGAAGAATCCATAGCCCTATCCACACGACAGACACGCAACTTGAGAGGGTTACCAGTCAGTTTCAGTTTCCAGCCGGAATCTGTACAGGGCACAGGCTTGAGATGTGAGGCATGTATCCAGGAAGTGATCCCATCCAATTTCACCACTGTAGGTGTTATAAGAAACACCTGGTATGGTCCTTTCCAGCGGGGTTCCAGGGATGACACCTGATGTCGTCTCACGTAGACTAAGTCTCCCACTTGATAACAATGTGGGGTTTCTTTGTCTCCAGGCTGATAAGCAGTGGCCAACTATTTCCACAGGTATCGCTGGGTGCTGGGTTTGTTCAAGGGCTTTAAGTCTGTCAAGCAAGGGTGTGTGAAAGGAATCATTAAGTCTCGAGTTGGGGTTAGGTCCCTTACTGGAGGAGGGGCACCATAGAGAATTTTATAATTGGTGAGGTTACACAAAGAGGCATAGAGGTTATTTCTTGCAGGAAACAGTGCATAAGATAGGAGCATAGTCCAATATTTTATGCCGGTCTCCAGGCTTAATTTCGTTAAGGTCTCTTTGATGGTTCTATTCATCCTTTCTACCTGTCCTGAGCTCTGGGGTCTATAAGCACAATGTAACTCCCAATTAATCCCCAGGGTCCTGGCGAATCCCTGACTTACTTGGGCTACAAATGCCGGTCCATTGTCGGACCCTATTACCTTAGGCAAGCCGGACCTTGGAAAAATGTCTTCTAGGATCTTTTTGACCACCATCTGAGCCGTTTTTTCCTTCATGGGGAAGGCTTCGACCCATCCTGAAAAAGTACCTACAAAGACTAGGAGATATTTAAGTCCATCACTTGCTGGCTTAATTTGAGAAAAGTCCACTTCCCAGAATTGTCCTGGTTTGGTTCCTCGTAAGTGCTTCCTGCAGGAAGCTTGGATGGGTAAGTATTAACTAATTGACAGACTTGAAAAGCTCTAGTCACCTGCTCAGCTATTTCTTTCCTCTTTGAGTTAGTCAATAATAAGTCCTTTCTCCGGTCCTTTAAGAGTGCCTACAACTTCTTTGAGTCTAAGTGGGTGAGCTAGTGTAAGTCTTTGACATAAAGGTGGGCTTTTTGAAATTGTAAACTTGGCTCTGTAGGGTCCCAGAGTTCTGTATCTGTCTCCTCAGATGATAAGTTGCCTGAAGGTTCCGGAGCTGCCAAGTCTCCTGATTTTTGTTCCCCCCCATGTGGAAAAAGTTAACAGAGTCACTTCGTTTAGGGCTGGCAATTAAGCTTCCTCATCTGCCCTTCTGTTTCCAACCACCACGGGGTCGTTTCCCTTCTGGGGCCCTGGACAGTGCCCTATAGCTAGTTCTTTAGGGCCCTGCACTGCTGAGAGAAGGTGGAGGATCTCATCTTCATTCTTTATTTCTTTCCTGGAAGAGGTTACTATTCTCTTTGCTGGTAAATAGCCCTGTGCACATCAGCAGTGGCAAATGCATAGCGGCTGTCAGTGTATATGGTTGCCCTTTTGCTTGTTGCTAGTTCCAATGCTTTCGTAAGAGCAATCAGTTCTGCTTTTTGGACTGATGTCCCTTCTGGGAGACCAGAGGACCAGATGACATTAGTTTTGCTAAGTACTGCTCATGCAGCCCGCCGCTTACCGTCTTGGAGAAAGCTGCTGCCGTCCGTAAACCATACGACTTCAGGGCGAGGCAGTGGCTGATCCTTCAAGTCTTGTCGTATACTGGTTTTCTCTGCCAGTATGTTTTGACACTCATGAGCGACGGGTCCTGATGATACTTCTGGCAGCACTGTAGCCGGGTTGAGTGGAGCAGGGGGTCCCAGCATTATACTGTCTTTGTCAAGCAAGAGGCTCTGGTAGTGCTTAATTCTGGAGTTTGATAGCCACCTCTCTGGAGGCTGGCAGATGATGCTCTCCAGGGCATGGGGGACTATAATGGTGAGCTTCTGTCCCAACGTTCATTCATGAGCATCTTTTATTAGAAGGGCTGCCACTGCTATAGCTCTTAAGCAAAGGGGCCACACGCTAGCCACTGGGTCCAGTTTTATTTATAAGAATGCTACTAGCCATTTCCAAGGTCCCAATGTCTGAGTGAGCATTCCCCGTGCTATTCCTTTCTTTTCTTCTATGTAGAGATTGAAGGGTTTATCTACATCTGGTAGTGCTAAGGCTGAAGCAGAGAGCAGCACCTTTTTTTTGACATTATCAATAGCTTGTTTGTACTCAGGGGTACATTGGAAGTGGGCATCCCCTTTTATCAGAGTGTATAAAGGTGCAGCCAGAGATGCGAACACAGGAATCCATAACCTGCAAAAGCTGGCAGTCCCAAAAAACGCTCTGAGTTGTCTCTTATTAGAAGGGGGAGGTATCTGCACAACGGTTTGTTTTCTGGGCTCAGTGAGCCATCGTTTGCCACCCCTAAGAGAATAACCCAGGAAGATTACTTCTTGCTGACAAAAGTGGGCCTTTTGGCAGAAGCCCTATATCCAAGCCGAGCAAGCTCGAATAATAGTGCTTGGGTCCCAGACTCAGAGTTCTCCTTGGTGTCGGCTGCCAGTAGCAGATCATCCACATATTCGAGTGGGGTGACTTCAGGGTGGGAAGTTCTGAAGTCGTTGAAGTCCCTGTGGAGGGCTTCATCAAAGAGAGTGAGGGAGATTTTGAACTCCTGTGGGTATCTAGTCCTGGTTAATTGGCCAGATGTTCCAGTTTTTGGGTTTATCCACTTGAAAGCAAACAGCAACTGACTGTCCTTATGTAGGGGCAAGCAGAAGTAAGCATCTTTTAAGTCCAGCACAGTGTACCATTCCTGCTCCGGATTCAGAGTGCTAAGCAAATTATATGGGTTGGGTTCTGTGGGGTGAATGTCCTGCACTCTGTTGTTGATCTCTCTTAGGTCTTGAACAGGATGGTAGTCCCCAGTTCCTAGCTTTCTAACTGGTAGCAGCGGGGTATTCCAGGCTGATTGACAGAGCCTTAAGACCCCAAGAGTCAGGTATTTCTGAATATGGGGCCTTATCCCATCCTTAGCTTCTTTGCTTAGGGGATATTGTTTAACACTGATTGGAGAGGCAGAGGCTTTTAATTATACTGCTATTGGAGGTTGTTTAAGGGCTAGACCTAACCCAGCAGTTTCTGCAAATACATTAGGATAATCTTTTATCCATTTCTGTGCGAGTTTGCTTTGTTGATCAGTTCTAGGGGACACGAAGAGTGATGTTCACCTTCTACGGACATAGTCAAAGCCGTGACTATGGGAGCTTTTACTGAAAGCTTTAGAAACTCCACTTGGGGACCATCAGGGATAAAGGTTATTCTAGACCAGAGTTTGGTAAGCAGATCCCTGCTCATCAATGGGGCTGGACATTCTGGGATTACTAGAAAAGAGTGTGGACTTTTCCATTTATTAGGTTCATAATCCTCTTTTTTGTCCAAGCCTGATATCTACTGACATTAGCACCTTGAACTAGGGACCATTTATTTATTTATAGGGGGCCCAGTGGGGTCTTAAGGGCTGAGTATCCTGCTCCTGTATCCATTTCAAAGTTCACTGGAATCCCCTCCACTTCAAATGTTACCCTGAGATCGGGGAGGGGATCCAAGCCCCGACATTCTTAGTCCTCTTCTAGAGTCAGCATGGCGGGCTCGTGTGGCTGCTCCTTTTTGGGCCACTCTTTGGCTCAGTGTCCTTTTTCTTTTCAGTAGGCACATTGATCTGATGCCAGGGGCAGCCTTTGGTGTGGGCCCAGGTATCCCTTTCTGTCTCCCTGCATTTAACCTTCTGGAGTATTTTTTGCTGTGAACAAAACCTTAGCCAATGCTTTAGTCTGCCTTTTGCTCCTTTCATCCTTCTTTTGTTCCCTTTCCTTCTCTCTCCTCTGTTCCTTCTCCTCCTCAATTTCTCTCTTATAATATACTGTCTCAGGTTCTCTGACTAAATCTCTTAACATCATATCTTGTAATCCATCTAGACATTGTAACTTTCTCTTAATATCTAGGGCAGCCTGCTCGATAAAGGCCATTGCAACAGATGCCTTTTGGTCCTCTGCCTGAGGATCAAAAGAAGTATATTTCCTTTATGCTTCCATAATTCTCTCCTGAGACATACAGGGAGACTCATTAGGCCCTTGGATAATCTCTCTTACATTGGCCAAATTAGTCGGCCCTCTGGCGGTCGCTTGGTGACCCGCTATACCCGCTATTAGAGCCCGGCGATAAGTGGACAGATGCTACCTACCTTCAAAGTTGTTGGGTTCCCAGCTGGGACGGTTCATTGGCCTGTAGGGACGGAGAGGGAGCATCACAGGGGATTCTGAGTTTTCTATTATCCATCACCGCCGGGTTCCTTTAGGTGGCCCAGCTCCCTCCAGGGGAGGAGGGGCTGCTGCTGCTGCAGGGAAGTCCCCTGGAGGGCTTGAGTCTGGCCCAATTGCCTCTAGCAGCTGAGAGGCTGAGTCAGCGGCGGGAGGATCATCTGGAACATGTTGGGGGTTGGGGAGCGAGGGTAGAGAATGAGGAGGGGGAAGAGTATCCAGTCTTGTGACTCAGGGAGAATGGTGGGGAGAGCGGGAGTTGTGGAAGGTTTGAATGATATAATCATGAGGGAAGGGGTATATGTCTGTTGATCTGGGTGGCCACATGGCCCCAGCTAAAAGACAATATCTCTGACTTTTCGGATTAGAGGGAAGTGGAAGGATCCTTCTGGTGGCCATCCGACTCCCAGGATGGGCCATTCTGAAGCTCAGAGAGTCTGCCAGCTCTGGCGTTTTACTGAAAAAGAAAGATTCTGGGCCCTTGAGCGGACATCAGTCCAATGATCAAGGGTCAGGGACAGAGGCATAGAAGTGCTTTGTCCCATAATGGAAGTTACTCAAACAGGGACAGTGAAGACACAAACTCGACACACACAATGACAAACAGTAAACGTTTACCATGAGTCCAAGACAATGATTAGAACTGAGTAACTGGCAAAACCTGATGGGTTAGACAATAAATACAGACAGTAAACTCAACCTGAGTTCAGGACAATGAACAAAACTGAGTAGCTGGCAAAACCTTTTGGGCTGGAAAACCGAATCCTGAAGCAAAATATAACCCAGTTGAGGAAACTACTATTCCTTGATTTCCCTAGTCCTCTGGAGTGCCCCCAGGGACGTGACCTTTGACTCTGTGACACTTCTGTCAGCCAACATAGGAGAGACCTAATGCCCTCACCCACAGCAACTTTGCCACGCCTTAAACGGAAACCCCAAACAAGAAACAGGCGCCTTACTTACCCTAAGAGAAGTCAGTTGGCGTCTTTGGTCCGCTGCTGCCGAATATCTCACCTGGGGCCTCCAGATGAAAAGGTGGGGCGAAGGTCGGAGAAAAACACCACCAAGAGACTTTCTCATGAAACAGAAAAGGGTTTATTGGGGGTCCAGCATGCTGGAGCTCAGAGCTCACATCAGAAAAGCAAACAACAAAGAGCCCAGAGAACAATTTGAGCAGAGTTTATATACATTCTTTAGAGAGCGCAGGGACTTTACATACATCATAGCCTCCTTTAGCAAATTACCATGTACCCTGGGAAAATCAAACAACAACTCCAAAACATGATTAGCACATTAATTGGCGGGAACAGGTCGGGCAGGGGGTGATTGGTCAGCCTTGTGAAGGGGTAGACATTTAAACTGATTTGTTGAAGCCCTGAGATGTATATGTGCTGAGCTGCACGGTTTCTGGGAAGGGGTTGTTAAGTAACAAGGTCGTCTGGGAAGATTTCAACTCACATCTAATGGACACATCAAAGAATTGTCTTTACTGACTCAGGAATTTCAGGTTCTCAGTGCAGCTTGTAAACTTTACAAAACCTGGTTCTTTACGTTTCAATTTCAATTTCTTTTATTCTTTCTGAACTTTACAAAGGAAGGCCAGAGACTTCATCCACAATGGCTGCTCTTTTTGCCATTTTGGTTTTGGATGCATGCATGGGATCTTTTTTAGATCCATTTTGTGCTGATATTCTAAGCCACAGCCTCACACAGGGTCAAGAGGCTGATTAAGACACATCCCTTTCCAAAGCAATTACTTCTCTGAGGTCAGTTACAGAACTTAGTCTCTGAGCAGAATCACACCAGAGTTCAAGTCCAGATGGACACAGTCATCTCTTCCAACCGCCACACAAATGACCACAATTAAAACCAAAACACTCCCCCAAGGCCCTCATCTTTTTTCATATATACACTCATCATAACGTCTGGCTGGAGGTTTCCATGAATGGCGCAGTTCAAGAGAGTGTCCAAAATAAGCTCACTTGCCCCTCATTTGCCTAACCTCAGGGTAGCCTGGACACCCTTCCAGTGAACCAGAATTGATCACATAGGTCTGCCGTTAATACTGCTCTGGTTCTCCAATTGGATGCCTACTGACTGTCAGGTATAGATTCCTTATGTGATTTGGAGTCATGAGAAAACTGAAGCACCTCTGCAGGGCTTGGAAGAACTCATTTGACACAAAAGATCACTATTCTCACTTGATGGACATCAGGAAAATAACAGAGGAAGGTGAGAGACTTCATCCACAATGACTGATATTTTTGCCATTTTGCTTTTGGATGCACACATTGGATCTTTCTTTAGATCCATCAGGCACTGAGAATCTAAGCCATAGCTTCACAAAGGGCCAAGAGGCTGATTCAGACACATCCCTTTCCAAAGTAATTAAGCAAAGAGCCACAGGTGATGCCCATTTATTTCCATTTTAAAACTGTTTTCTTCAGGCTTCACAAAGGGTGGCCTGAGGCAAAGACCTTCCTGACACTCAGAACAACAGAACAATAGGTTAGCAAAAGGCCCAAAGCATGGTTTCTCCACTGAGACTTTCCTGGTCACACTGATATCTGAGTTTTCTGAGATGCTCGCCATTCCCTTCAGCTAACCAGTACATGGCCATGTCACAGAGCTTGGAGGTGGCACATATCTTTGACACAAAAATATGAGCCTATTCTGGAGAGTGGCCAAAATTCAGGAAGAAAACAGGAAATTAAGAAGGTTGTAGGTGTTGCCTTTCTATAAGGCGAGCCACAGTCCATTCATAAATTGGGAAGAATGAATGCTGGGAAGCTTTCTACTAGACAGGACACATCTATGGATGCATGCTCTTTTCTAATGTCTACAACCACAGACACACTGGGATACACAGACCTAGACACACTCACCTTGTTTAAGGACTTTCTAGAAACAGTTCACTCCAAACCAAACAAACAGCCTTTCCTACCTATTCTCAGAACATGAGACAAAACCACAAACTCACAACCACACTCAAAAAGTCACCTCCTTCCCCCAAGTAAGTCTGTGACTATCCGAAGTGTCCTCTGACTGGTGGGCCATACTATGTTTCCCCAAAATGGCCTGTCCTGTCTCAGATCTGTTCTCCTTGTCCAACTCTGTGAAGTTGTCAGGAGCCTGTGCTGACCAGTACCTGCTGTCTCAGGAAAGGCCCATTTTCAGAGGTCTACTTGAATTTGGCCATCCTCAAATCTTTAGGTACCAAGAAAGACAGACTCTGTCCTTGTTAAATCCAAACAAGTGAGCCTACTGGGAATGGGACGGGTACTGGCTCTTTGTGCCTGGCTTCCTGGATCCCAAGTTCAGAGAGTTCCATCCCCCAAGAAGTGAGGTAGGTCAATTCCTTCAAGAACGGAATGAGGTCACTGCCTTGGCAACAACTTTGTCCTAGCAGTTGCATTCAAGGGTCCCTTGAGATGGAGGCTGCCACTACTTCCTGTGACACTTTCAGAAGTTAGAATTGTATATCAACCATAGGCAACCAGGAGAAGCTCTCCACACAGGGTTGGTTTGGTCCATCTTCTTTATATCAAGAGGAGAGAGGCTGATTCAGATACATCCCTTCATCCTGACTAGGTTGTTTGCCTTGGAAGATGACTTTTGCTCTCTCAGGCCCTTCATAGCTGCCTAAATCTTCTCCAGGGATCATTTCTGCATCAACATTTGAGGTTCTCAGCAGGTGGAAGATCCCGTACATTCCTGTATTGTAAGACCAACTCTGTCCCTGCTCTTCTGCAAAGTTAGATTGAGTAACAGTGTATGGTTAGGGTTAATAACATATTCTATTTGGGTTAGAAATTATTCTGCTGGACAAATAATGGTATTGGGTACCTGCGATATTCACAAGAATATATAGGTGAAATATAAGTATGAAACCAAAATTCTAGGTACGATTTGAAGCCAGAAGGACATTGGGCCCTTTAGTGGTATTCTTAGCTTTGAATTATGTTCTGCACAGATGTCTCAGATAAATCAATATGCAATGGCATAGGACCTTCTACCTTGGATGATTGAATGTTCAAGAGAACATCCAGTCAAAAAGGAAGAGTCGGTAGGAATAGGAAGATGGTCAGTAGGTTTAGAAAAAAGAGTGAGTACAGGATTTGGACAAAAGGTTCATTAGCAATAGGGTTTCGGGTAGAGAGTGAAAGTAAATATGAGCACATATAAAGAGTCAGTCACAATGATGAACTGGGGAAAAATATGTAGGAAAGCAGATATTAATAGAGACATTAGGAAATCAGACAAAGTAAAATGTGAGTGATAGGATTAGGCATTTTCAATATGGTTGAGGTGGAATATATAATCTTAGGAAGAAAGAAATATGTAGTCACCAATAGGATTGACACTTGAGAGCATTAGGCAACCAGGACATGGTTGTTTTTAGTAATCCATGCTCACTTTTCATTTTGCTTTGGTGAAAGGTTAATAAAATAGGTATTTGTCACTTCCTGTTTTTCTTTATGCTTAACAAAACACTGTTGAAATCTTGAGAACTGTTTGCTAATTTTGTTCCCAAAATGTGCTGTCCCCAACTGCCAAACTGCAGAGTGTACTCCCTCACCCAGTAGCACAAAAACTGCCCACTTGCCCTGACCCATCAATTAATTTCCCTCCCTGCCCTCTCCAAAAAATTATATAAGCTCTGTTTAAGTTGTTCTCAGGGCTCTCTGCTCTAGTCAAGTGAGCTCTGAGCCCCAGCATGCTGGAACCCCAATAAACACTTTGCTGTTGCTGAGTGAAAATGGTATACTGTTCTGTACTTAAAAGATGCTTTCTTTTGCTTGCCTCTGCATAAAGATAGTCAGTTGCTGTTTGCTTTCGAGTGGGTAGACCCAGATAACGGAACTTCTGGTCAACTAACTTGGACTAGACTCCCACAGGTGTTCAAAACCTCCCCCAGTCTCTTTGATGAAGCCCTCCACAGAGATCTCAACAACTTCAGAATTATGCACCCCAAAGTCACCCTGCTTCAATATGTGGATGTCCTGCTACTGGCAGCTAACAACAAGGAAAACTGTGAGTCTGGGACCCAAGCACTATTATCCGAGCTTGCTCAACTTGGGTATAGAGCTTCTGCCAAAAAGGCCCAAATTTGCTAGCAAGAAGTAATCTTCCTGGGTTATTCCCTTAGGGGCGGAAATGATGGCTCACTGAGCCCAGAAAACAAACCGTTGTGCAGATACCACCTCCATCTAACAGGAGACAACACAGAGAGTTTCTTGGGACTGCTGCCTTTTCAGGTTATGGATACCTGGGTTTGTGTTCTTAGCTGCTTCTTTATACCCGTTGTTAAATAAGGATGCCCAATTCCAATGGACCCTTGAGCACCAGCAAGCTTTTGATAACATTTAAGAACACTGACACTGAACTCCTCAACTTCACTGAGCCCAGCCTGCAATTTCAGAAAGCCCTACACTACGTTAAAAATGTACATCAACTTACTCACCTTGGTTCAAAGAAACTGCAGGCATTCCTGAAAGATCAGGAACAGAGATTTCGACTAACTTACTCACAGTGAAAAAAAAATAACTGAACGGGTAACAAAAGCCTGTCGGTTCTGTCAATTGGTTAATGCTTACCCTTCCAAGCTTCCTGCAGGAAAGCACCTACGATGAACCAGACCAGGACAATTCTGGGAAGTAGACTTTTCTGAAATTAAGCCAGCAAGGTATAGACTTAAATATCTCCTAGTCTTTGTAGATAAATTTTCAGGATGGATTGAATCCTTTCTCACAAAAAAAAAAAAAAAAAAAAACAACAAAAAAACCCGGCTCAAACGGTGGTCAAGAAGATCCTGAAAGATATTAAGATATTTTTTCAAGACAAGGCCTGCCTAAGGTAATAGGGTCTGATAATTGAACGGTGCTCATGGCCCGGGTAAGTGAGGGCTTAGCCAGGACCCAGGGGATTAATTGGAAGTTACATTGTGCTTCTAGACCCCAGAGCTCAGGACAGGAAAAAAAAATAAATTGAACCATTAAAGAGACCTTAACGAAATTAAGCTTAGAGACCGGCATAAAATATTAGACTATGCCCCTGCCTTATCCACTGTTTCATGCAAGAAATACTCCCTCTGTTTCTTTGTGTAAACTCACCCCCTATGAATTTCTCTATGGTGCACCTCCTCCAGTAAGGCATGTAACCCCAACTCTAAGACCTAACGATGCCTTCCACACCCCCTTGCTTGACAGAATTAAATCTCTTGAAAGAACTCAATGATACCGGTGAAAACAGCTGACAACTGCCTTGCAACCTGGGGACAAGGGGACTCCACATTGATATCAAGTAAGGGACTTCATCTACATAAGACAACATCAGGTGTCATCCCTGGAACCCTGCTTGAAAGGACCATACCAGGTGCTAATTATAACACCTACAACGATAAAAGTAGACGGAAACACTTCCTGGATCCATGCCTCTCATCTCAAGCCTGCGCCCTGTCCAGACTCTGTCTGGAAACTGTGAAAGACTGGTAACCATTTCAAATTGCATATTCGCTATGTGGATAAGGCTGTAGACTCTCCCCTTGGCCACCAGTACACCTAACGCTCATCAGCCCGTTCAGCAGCGATGGCTTATCACAAATCCTACTAGACAAGAAGTATGCTCTAACTCGTATACAGCTCCCTTAGGGACCTGGTGGCTAGCTCTCCACCCAGACATTTGTCAGCTGGCTATAAGTCTTTCCTATTAGGATATCGCTGATGAAAATCCCACTAAAATTCAATTAAATCCCTTCCATACCATAGATAATGGAAACAAACATTAGGGATTTAGGGACACGTGAGCCAGATGCAGGTTGGCTAGACTAGATTAGTATGTTTGCCCAGCAGACTATCAAAGCCACAAACAGCCATGGCTGTGTGGAGGGAAAGCCAACTTCTTCTGTAAGTGATGGGGATTTGAGCATACAGGGGCTGCCTGGTGGAACTCAAAATCCTCATCAAATTCAGTACACAGCATTGGCCATATTACCAATTAGACAACCAAAACTGATGGCCCCCAGAGGAGTCTCTAGATCCTCAAATTCTGTGTTAACTTTTTAACTTCTGCAAGTGCTCAAGAGGATGAAAGGAAATTCCCCTATGTGGAGGCCTTTTACCTCCTTCGCTCACTTCCTGAACTATGCATCTCCAATAGATCCTCACCCTCAGGCTTCTGCTCCAGACTCTCTACTGTCAGTCCCACCTCAGCAACCTGATTTCTCTCCTCCAGTTACTAGATCAAAAACCCAAACCTTCGCCAGCTCTCAGATCATTGCTCCCTTGCTGAGGTAGCAGGTACTGAGGTACCCCTCTAAACACTCCTCTCTTCTCCTGTCAGTGCCTACACCCGGTCTCCCCAGGTCCTCTTACCAGGTAACCCAAAGCTCAAACCAGCTGAGAAGAGCCCTCAGACCCCTATCCAAGATGTAATAAAAATGGCCTTTAAAGTTGCTTTGTCATCACTGAAAACAGGTTACTAAGAATTTAAAATCCCTCCCAGGCTTTCTGGGATACTCACTCCCGTCTTCCCCTCTGTTCTACCTGTTCTACTGCTCAAGATTTTGTTCCTAGGAAAATCCCAAACCCCTTTTCCATTATGCTTTTTCATCTCTCTTTTCTCATTCTCAGATACCCGGAGCTGCTCTCATTCCTCGGCTTCCCCGTCTTTCCCCTCTATACCAGGCCCACAGAAAAATCTTAACTGAACTTCTCCAGAAGTCTTCACCATGGATGACTTTAGAACTTTCAGCAAAAGAGTCCCTATAAGAGAGTTCAGTGTAGATAAACTTGCTCTTTTTCTGTTGCCCTGTTATACTTGGCCACTGCTTGGAAAAATCAGCACTTCTAAGCTAGACAACCCCTTAATAGTTTTTCACACAATATGTGAACAAGGTCTCTGGCCTTGAGCTGGGGCTTCACAGAGATGGCTACATTTCTAAAATAAAATATACCAACTGGGCTTCATGGTAACAGCTGAAGGAGGATAAAAGAAAAGGAAGAAAAAGCTCTCCCCCTCCCAGGTGTCCTTGAAAAGTTAACTTGCCCAGAACAGAGGAAATAACTGAAAAAAAAATCTTTTTGTGAAGTTATACCGACTGTGAACTTCTGAGCCCCTTTTCTTTCATGTTGGGTACAAAATTCTGAAACTACCTAACCTTGGGGTTCAGGGCGTTAATTGATTACAACAGAAGCAATGCACTCTGAATCCGGTTGCAACCAAATAGCACTGTTTCCCTGTTTTCGGTGCTATCTTAGGTGCCTTGCCTTGCCTGTCCCTACAACAGTATAATTCTATATACTTAAACATTGTTTATGTTTTCATGAAATGGTCAACAGATGTGATTAATTGTGTAATGGTGCAGATGTTTCCCAGAGTGCTCTATAATGATGCAGGTTCATTTGAAATTCAAACAGGCGGGCATACAACACGGTTCCGCTGGGAACATATATCCCTAACTTTAGCCATCCTATTAGGAATAGGAGTTGCTGCAGGGGTGGGCACAGAAACCCCTGCCCTAGTCCATGGGACACAACAAATGACCCAATTAGAAGCAGCAATAGAACAAAACTTAATGATAGTAGAAACCTCCATCACAGCTTTGCAGGAATATTTATCCTCTCTGTCTGAAGTTGTTTTACAGAATAGTCGAGGGTTGGACCGCCCATTCATGAGAGAAGGGGGCCTTTGTGCTGCATTGAGGGAAAAATATTGTTTTTATGCCGACCATACTGGAGTTGTAAAAAAAATCTATGAGTAAATTAAAAAGACACCTTGAAGAGCGTCACTGAGAGAGGCCCAAAAAGGGTGGTTTGATTCTGATCCATACATTCCCTCTGGTTAACTATGTTTTTATCAACCATGGCCGGTCCAATAATAATCCTCATATTACTGCAAAGTATAAAACCCTGTTTGCTCAAACGTGTAATTTTTTTTTTTCCAAGCTCAAATTGGACAAGTTAAACTTATGGTAATAACCCACTTGCAGACATAGAATGTGACACCAGCCTTGATCACTTTTATAATTATAAGTAGCCAGAAGAAGAAGTGGGGAATGAAAGGTTAACAAAATAGGTACTTGTAACTTCCTATTTTTCTGTATGCTTAACAAAACACTGATGAAATATTGAGAACTGTTTGCTAATTTTGTTCCCAGAATGTGCTGTCCCCAACTGCCAAATTGCAGAATGTATTCCCTCACCCGTTTACATGCAAACCGCCCACTCACCGTGACCCATCAATAAACTTCCGTCCCTGCCCTTTCCAAGGAAAGAATATAAGCTCTGCTTAAGCTGTTCTCAGGGCTCTCTGCTCTATTTCTGTGAGCTCTGAGCCCCAGCATGCTTGACCTCCAATAAACCTTTTCCTGTTGCATGAGACAGTCTCTTCGTGGTCTCTACCTCTGATGCTCGCACGAACATTACATGAATGATTGAATGTATAAGAGAAAATCCAGTCAAAAATGGATAGCCAGTAGGATTAAGAAGATAGTCGGTAGGTTTGGGAAGAAGACTGAGTATAGGATTTGGAACAAAAGTTCTTTAGCAATAGGGGTTCTGTTAGAGAGTGAATATAAATGTCAGCACATGAGAACAGTCACAATGATGAACTGAGGAAAATATGTAGGAAAGCAGATATCAATAAA
Source organism: Callospermophilus lateralis (assembly GCF_048772815.1). Taxonomy (NCBI): domain Eukaryota; kingdom Metazoa; phylum Chordata; class Mammalia; order Rodentia; family Sciuridae; genus Callospermophilus; species Callospermophilus lateralis. The sequence continues at coordinate 202,089 of NW_027516478.1, forward strand.
GACATTACTAAATCAGGCAAAGTATAAAGTGAGTGATACAATTAGACATTTTCAACAGGGTGAGTTTGAATATATAATCTTAGGAAGAAACAAATATGTAGTCACCAATAGGATTGACATTTGAGAGCATAAGGCAACCTTGACATGGATGATTTTTGTAAACCATGCTCACTTTCTATTTAGGCTTTGGTACAATCTAAGTGTGACCTTTGCATTTGTGTCCAGAATTTTACTGTGATAAAATATATATGTAGATCTAGTGACACAAGTATTTCTTCCACCATTTCTGGGAGCAATATTTTGAAGGCATATAAATGGGTATTGGGTGTACAAAGAGGTGTACACTTTGTCCATGAATATAGAGATAATGCATGAATAGACCATACAGTGAATAAATAATATAACTGTTTCCACTTTAAATTATGGATTGAATTGATATTTGAAAATATATAAGAAATCTTATATTGATTTACAATCATTCATTCTAACCAGTTATACATCTAATATTAATATTATGGTTATGGTTTATCATGAAGATATGTTAGTTTTGCTTCAAAAGCGATTATGGAAATCCAAAATAATGTGTTTGGATAGAGTCAGTCACAATGCTGGCAATATGTGAACAAGGCCTCTGGCCTCAAATTGAGGCTTCACAGAGATGGCTACATTTCTAAGATAAAGAAGTTACCAACTGGACTCCATGGTAACAGCTGGCAGGGAGAAAAAAGAAAGAGAAGAAAAAAGCTCTCCCCCTCCCAGGTGTCCTTAAAATGTTAACTTGCCCAGAACAGAGAAAAAAAAAACAGAAACAAAAACTGCCTTCTCTGAACTTCTGCAGACTGTGAACTTCTGAGCCGCTCCCTTACATGTTGGGTACAAAATTCTGAAACAACCTAAACTTGGGGTTCAGGGAAGTAACTGATTACAACAGAAGCAATGCCCTTTAAATCTGGTTGCAACCAAATAGGACTGTTTCCCTGTATTCGGTGCTATCTTAGGTGCCTTTCCTTGCCTTGTCCATCCCTTTTCTCATTTAAAGACCAGTCAAGAAACATGGAGAAATACATGTGTTCTGAAGCAGAAAGTGATTGATAGTGAAACAAATGCCTATAAATTTCCTAACTTGTGGATGAAATTTATATCCTATGATGTGCATTAATTGAAGAAATACTAATCTACCAGTGTTGAATAAAAATGAACGTCAAAATACACATCATGTCCGATTGGAATCTACTTGCATTAATATTAAACTGGGTCAGTTACTGTAGAAATATTAGGATTCTTATGCACCATTCACTGAAGTTAGTTTTGAGTACTAGGAAACAAATATGTATTTCAGGTGAATGAATATTTCTAAGAATAATCTTGTGAAAAGTTGATTATAAATCCACATACATGAATATGAATGAATTTGATGAGTGTAAAATAAGACACATATTTCATTTGTTGAAAAATCTGGAGAGTGTATATATATATATATATATATATATATATATATATATATATATACACACACACACATTAAAAACAGCAATATATATGCCAATTGAAATTTATAATGAAATATATATCATCGACAGATAGAAAAATATTTATTTTACTGCACATGGATTTATGAATAATATTGTTCAAGTAGGAAGATCACCCATAATTTAAATTTTCGGTTCCAACATCGTTTAAGAGGAGTGATCCCATACAATTTGTATCTGCCAAGTCAGCCACCTCACAAGAATGTACGTGTGGTACCAGGTAGGATTCTATCTGTGCATATAAAAATACAGGTGGTGAATATGCTACAGAGAAAGGGAGAAAGGAATTCATAGGTGGTTAACTTTAAAAAAAAACATGGAGAACTATTTCAACAAAAAATTGACTAGATTTATAAATCCTACCCTATATAATGCAAAAGGTAAGTCCAACTATACACCATGCCTCCTCTGAAATGGTTGTATTTTCATTCTGTTTGGGTTATTTTTCTCCATCATATTAGTATTAGTAGTCAGAATATAGTAGGGTAGGGGTTAGTGTCAGGGATTCAGTATTTCGAATGGAAAATTGGAAAATGAATACAATGTGTATGTAAACATGTGCTACACAAAAATGTTTCCACTCTTATCCAGAACAATGCCTTGACAGTACCTTCGCTCCAACTAAAACATCATTAGAGGAGAAGAGTTAGAAAATCAGTGAAAACACATCTTGAATGGAATATGCTCAGGATTTTGAAACCTTGGAGGTGGTAGAGGAGTTTGCAAAAGTAAGGGACAGGGTGAACACTCCACAAACATGGAGTTCTGTTGGACTAAAGACTTCTTGAGAAACTGCCTCTGAATTTGGGCACTTGAAATATATCTTGTTGTCACAAGCTTTAGCTTCCTTTGTAGTGAGACCATCAAACCTGGGTCTGCATCTATGTGACCTGGAGGACACGGTTTCTTATTTTCTAATGAAAATGAGGCAGCAGTGCTGAATTCTCACTTTGTAGGTAACCTGTGGACACTGGGGGCTAAGTGTCTCCCAGTGTGGGCTGTGAAGCCATTTGGTCATCCTCCAATTTTCGTGGTGTTTGTTGCGGCTGCATTGGGGATTTGGTATTTGCTTCACGAAATACAAGGAGTTCAACTGTGTCACAGTGCTGGAGGGAGTTCTGTGACGAGTGGTGGGTCAGGGTCTGCAGGAGAATGCACCAACCAGGCTTCTATCCCACATAGCTTGCCCCCTTGACCATAGCAACCTGATTCTGAACATTGCCCTGAAAGCTCTCCATATAACAAGATACCTTTACACAGAAGTATCTACTGGCTGCACCATGTCAGTAACAAGCCATTTGGAAGCCAAATGCAGATCCACATTGCCCCACCACATGTTTTATCACACACCTGCCAAGCACTGTTCTAGGCCCACTATTCAGCAGGCTCCAACGTACTGGTATCTCTATTCAACACAATTTTCATTAAACCTAGTGAATCCAGGCACTGTCTGGTGTACTCAAGATCAGCATCAGGACATCCAAAGGTTCTCCAGTGCCACCTGGTCTTGGGAATTTCAAAAATTTCATGGTATTTGTTTAGCCATTTTTCAAGGATGATGTTGGAGGCACTGTGGGTTTCAATATATTCAGGACCTGTTAAATGGTGAGGAAGCTCATTTCAATGAAAGCTCTGGGGAACTCTCAAGGGCAAGGCTTCCCAAAGAGTGGCCAAAAGGTCGCATGAAGCCAGGCCTATTGAGTTCTACAATGTGAGGCCCATGTGTGTTTTGACTCTCAACTATGGCTGCCAAGTCTTTCAGAATAAAATAATGTGATTTCCTCACTGAGATTCCCAGTGATCTGTGGAAAGTCAATCTGGGTCTAGATCTCAGTTTCCAATGGTCACTCTCATGTGTGGTCTCCTAAAATCCCAAAACAATTGATGGCAATATTTCTCTGAGGTCAGTTCCAGAACTCAGTCTCTAAGGGGAATCACACCAGAGTTCAAGCCCAGGTGGACCCAATCATCTCTTGCAACTGCCACACAAATGACCACAATTAAAACCAAAACACTCCCACACGGCCCTCATCTTCTTCATAACCTTTGGCTGGAGTTTTTCATTAGGGGCGCAGTCAAAGACAGTGTCCAAAATAAGCTCCCTTGTCCCTCATTTGCCTAAAATCTCAGTGGCCTGGGCACCCTTCATGTGAACCAGGAGTAATCAAATAGGTCTGCCATTAATACTTTTCCACTTCTACAATTTGAGGCTTTCTGACTGTGGGGTTTAGATTCTTTATGTGATTTGGAGTCATGAGAAAATCCAAGCACACATGGGCAAGCTTTGCAGGGATTTGGAGAATTCTTTTGACCCAAAGGATCCCTATTCTCACTTGATTGAAGTGAGAAAACTTACAGAGGAAAGCTAGAGACTTCATCCACAATGACTGCAATTTTCGCCCTTTGATTTTGGTTGCACACATGGGATCTTACTTTAGATTCATCAGGTGCTGATAATCTAAGCCACAGCCTCACACAGGGCCAGGAGGCTGATTCCGACACATCCCTTTCCAAAGCAATTAAGCAAAGAGCCACAGGTGATGCCCATTCATTTCCATTTGAAAACTGTTTCTTAGGGCTTCACAAAGGGGTGGCTGGAGGCAAAGACCTTCCTGACATTCAGGGCAAAAGAAAAATAGGTAAGCAAAAGGCCCAAAGCAGGGTTTCTCCACTGTGACTTTTCTGGTCTAACTGATATCTGAGTTTTCTGAGGTGCTCGCCAGTCCCTTCAGCTATCCAGTACATGGCCATATCACAGAGCTTGGAGGTGGTACATATCTTTTACTCAAAACCATGAGCCTATTCTGGAGTGTGGCCAGAATTCAGGAAGAAAATAGGAAATTAGGAAGATAGCAGGTGTTGCCCATCCATAAGGCAATCTTCTGCCTAATCATAAATTGGGCAGGATGAATACTGGGAAGATTTCTACTAGACAGGACACATCCATTGATGCATTCTATTTTCTAATGTCTACAACCACGGACACAGTGGGACACACAGACATAGAAACACTCGCCTTGTCCCATGACTTACTAGAAACAGTCCATACCAAACCAAACAAACCGCCTTTCCTATCTATTCTCAGAACATGAGACAAAACCAAAAACTCACACCCACAACCACAAAGGCACCTCCTTCCCCCAAGTAGGTCTGTGACTATCCAGAGGGTGGTCTGACTCGTGGGCCATAATATATTCCCCCAACATGGCCTGTCCTGTCTCAGATCTGGTCTCCTTAGCCAACTCTGTGAAGTTGTCAGGAGTCCGCGATGAGCCACTACCTGCTTTCTCTGGAAAGGCCAGTTTTCAGAGCTTTCCTGGCATTTGGTCATCCTCACAACAGTAGGACCAAAAAATAATGTCTCTGTCCTTGTTCAATCAAAACAAGCGAGCCCAATGGGACTGGGACTGGGACTGACTCTGGGTTCCTGGCTTCCTGGATCAAAAGTTCACAGTGTTCCATCACCAAAAGTGTGGTCATTTCTTTAAGGAACTGAATGAGGTCACTGCCTTGGCAAACACTTTGTCCTCACAGTTGCTTTCAGTTGACCAATGAAATGGAGGCTGCCCCTACTTCCTTTGAAATTTTCACAAGTTAGAATGGTAGATCAACCATAGGCTCCTGGAACAGCTCTCCACACAGGCCTGGTTTGGTCCATCTTCTCTACATTAAGAAGAGAGAGGCTGATTCAGACATATCCTTTCATCCTGACCAGGATGTTTGCCATGGAAGATGACTTTTGCTCTCTCAGGTCTTTCATAGCTGCCTACATCTTCTCCAGGGATCATTTCTACATGGACCTTTGAAGTTCTCAGCAGGTGGAAGATCACCTACATTTCTGTATTGTAAGTCAAACTCTGTCCCTGTTCTTCTGTAAAATTAGATTGAGGGAACGGTGCATTCTTAGGGTTAATAACATGTTCCATTTGGGTTAGGAATCATTCTGTGAGATGAATAATGGTATTGGAACATGCAATATTTATAAGAATATATTGGTGAAATATAAGTATGAAAACAGAAATCTAGGTAAGACTTGAAGCCCAGAAGGGCATTTTGCCCTTGATTGGGATACTTAGCTTTGAATTACATTCTGAACAGTTGTCTCACATAATTCGATATCGAATGGCAAAAGACCTTGTACCTTGGATGATTGAATGTAGAAGAGAACATCCACTCAAACTGGGATAGTCAGTAGGTTTAGGAAGAAGAGTGAGTATAGGTTTTGGAACAAATTTCATTAGTAATAGGTTTTTGGTTAGAGAGTGAACGTAAATGTCAGCACATGAGAAGAGTCAGTCACATGATGAACAGGGGAAAATATGTAGGAAAACAGATATCAATAGACACATTAGGAAATAAGGCAAAGTATAATGTGAGTGATAGGATTAGACATTTCCAACAGGGTTGAGTTTGAATATATAATCTTAGGAAGAAACAAATATGTAGTCACCAATAGGATTGATATTGAGCATTAGACAACCTGGACATGGATGTTTATAGTAATACATGTTCAATTTCCATTTAGGCTATGGTACAAACATAAGTGTGAGCCTTGCGTTTTGTGTCCAGAATATCACTGTGATAAAATATATATGTAGATCAGGTTACATGAGTAATTCTTCCACCATTTTTTGAAGCAATATTTTGAAGATGTATAAATTAGTATTGGGGGTACAAAGAGATGTACCCTGTGTATATGAATCTAGAGAAAATGCATGAGTAGACCATACTGTGAATTAATAATATAACTAGTTCTACATAAAATAATGGATTGAATTGATATCTTAAAATATATAAGAAATCTTATATTGAAATACTATCATTCACTCCAACTAGTTATACATCTAATGGTAATATTATGGTTATGGTTTATCATGAAGGGTGTGATTTTTGCTTCAAAAGTGATTATGTAATTCAAAAATCATGTGTTTAGAAAGTAGTCTCATGAAACGACCAGTCAAGAAACATGGAGGAATACATTTGTTCTGAAGCAGGAAGTGATTGAAAGTTAAACAAATGCCTATAAATATGCTAACTTGTGGATGAAATATATATCATATGATGTGCATAAACTGAAGAAATAGCAACGTACAAGTCTTGAATAAAAATGAACGTCAAAATACATGTCATGCCCCATAGGAATCTACTTGCATTGATGTAAAACTGAGTCTGTTACTGTAGAAATATTAGGATTTGTATGCATCGTTCACTGAAGTTAGTTGTCTGTATTAGGAAACAAATATGTATTTCAGGTGGATGAATATTTCTGAGTATAATCTTGTGAAAAGTTGATTATACATCCACATATATGAACATAATAGAATTTAGAGAGTGTATAATAAAACACATATATTTTGAAAAATCTGGATAGGAGATATATATATATATATACAAAAAAAAACAAAGACATTAAAAAGTAGCAATATGTATGCCAATTGAAATTCATAGTGAAATATATATCATCCACGGATGCAAAAATATTTATTATACTGAACATGGATTTATGTATAATGTTGTTCAACTAGGAAAATTAATCCAAAGTGTATGCAAAATTGTGATACAAAAAATCTTTCCACTCTCATCCTGAACAATGCCTTGACTTACCCTCACCTTAAGTAATTCACAATTATTTGAAAAGAGGTAAAAAATCTGTGAGTACATATCTGGAATTGAATATGCTCATGATTTCACAACTTTGCAAGTGGTTGATGAGTTTCCAAAAGTAAGGAACAGGGTAAACACTTCACAAACATGGAGCTCTGCTGGACTAAAGACTTCTTGAGAAACTGCCCCTGAGGTTGTGCACTTGAAATATATGTTTTTGTCAGGAGCTTTACCTACCTTTGTTGTGAGACCATCAAAGCTGGGTCTGCATCTATGTGACCTAGAGGACATGGTTTCTTATTTTCCAATGAACATGAGGCACCAGTGCTGAAGTCTCTCTTTGTAGGTAAACTGTGGCCACTTCGGGCAATGTGACTCCCCGTGTGGACTTTGAAGCCATTTGGTCATCCTCCAATTTTCGTGGTGTTTCTTGCTGCTACACTGGGAGTTTGGTATTTGCTTCATGACATACAAGGAGTTCAACTGGCACACAGTGCTTGAGGGAGTCTTTTAACGTGTGGTGGGTCAGGCTCTGCAGGAAAATGCACCAACTAGGCTTCTATCCCACATTGCTTACCGCCTTGACCATAGAAACCTGATTATGAACATTACCCTGAAACCCCTGCATATAACAAGATGCCTTTTCATATAATGGTCTCCTGGCTGCACCAAGTCAGTCACAAGCCATTTGGAAGCCAATGGCAGATCCACATGGCCACAACACAGATGTATTACCACACATCTGCCCACCACTGCTCTAGGCCCACTACTCAGCAGCCTCCAACTTACTGGCATCTCTGTACTACACAATTTTCATGAAACCCAGTCAATCAAGGCACTGTCTGTTATACTTATGATCAGCAACAGGACATCCAATGGTTCTCCAGTGCCACCTGGTCATTGGGAATTTCAAAAATTTCATGGTGTTTATCTATGCATTTTTCAAGAATAAAGTTGGAGGCACTTTGGGGTTTCCATTCATCTAGGAACCATTACATGGGGAGGAAGCTAATTTCAATGAAAGCTCTGAGGAACTCTCATAGGCAAGGCTTCCCAAACAGTGGCCAAAAGGTCACATGAAGCCAGGCCCATTGAGGTCTACAACGTGAGGTCCATGTGTCTTTTGACTCTAACTATGGCTGCCAAGTTTTTCAGAATAAAATCATGTGATATCTTTGCTGAGATTTTCAGTTCTCTGTGGAAAGCCATCCTGGGCCTAGATCTCAGGTTTCAAGGGCAACTCTCATGTGTGGCCTCCTACAATCCCAACACAATTCATGGCAATACTTCTCTGTCATCAGTTCCCAAACTCAGTCTCTAAGGGAAATCACACCAGAGTTCAAGCCCATGTAGACCCAGTCATCTCTTCCAACCGCCACACAAATGACCACAATTAAAACCAAAACATTTCCACATGGCCCTCATCTTCATCCATATAGACACTCATCATAAACTCTGGCTGGAGGTTTCCATGAGGGGCGCAGCCCAAGACAGTGTCCAAAATATGCACCCTTGCCCCTCTTTTTTCTAAATTTAGGGTGGCCTGGAAACCCATCCTGTGAACAAGGAGTGATAATATAGGCCTGCTGTTAATACTGCTCTGCTTCTCCAATTTGAGGCCTACTGAATGTCAGGTATAGATTGCTTATGTGATTTGGCATCATGAGAGAACCCAAGCACTTCTGCAGGACTTTGAAGAACTCATTTGACCCAAAGGAATCCTATTCTCACTTGATGGAGTTCAGGACCTAACACAGGAAGACAAGAGACTTCATCCACAATGACTGATCATTTTGCCATTTTGGTTTTGGATGCACACATGGGATCTTCTTTAGATTTATCAGGAGCTGAGAATCTTAGCCACCCCCTCAATCAGGGCCTAGTGTCTGATTAAGACACATCCCTTTCCAAAGCAATTAAGCAAAGAGCCACACGTGATACCCATTCATTTAAATTTGAAAACTGTTTCTTCAGGCTTCTAAAAGGGGTGGCCTGAGGCAAAGACCTTCCTGACATTCAAGGCAACAGAACCATAGGTAAGCAAATGGACCAAAGCAGGGTTTCTCCACTGAGACTCTACTGCTCACACTAATATCTGAGTTTTCAGAGATGTTCCCATTCCCTTCAGCTATCAAGAACATGGACATGTCACAGAGCTTGGAGGTGGTACATATCTTGGACAATAAATCATGAGCTTATACTGGAGAGTGGCCAGAATTCAGGAATAAAACAGGAACTTAGGAAGTTAGTAGTTGTTTCCTATCAATAAGGCAAACCACAGTCCATTTATCAATTGTGAACGATGAATGCTGGGAAGCTTTCTACTAGACAGGACACCTCCATTGATGCATTCTCTTTTCTAATGTCTAAAACCACGGACACAGTGGATACACAGACATAGAAACACTTGCCTTGTCAAAAGAGTAACTAGAAACAGTCGACTCCAAACCAAATCAACCACCTTTTCTACCTATTCTCAGAACATGAGACAAAACCATAAACTCACACCCACACACATAAAGGCACCTCCTTCCCAAAAGTGGGTGTGTGACTATCCAGAGTGTCCTCTGACTGGTGGGCTATACTATGTTCCTCTCGAAATGGCCTTTCCACTTTCAGATCATGTCTCCTTGGCCAACTCTGTGATGCTGTGAGGAGCCTGCAGTTAGCCACTACCTGCTATCTCAGAAAAGGCCCCTCTTCAGAGCTCAACTGGCATTTGGCCATCCTCACATCAGTAGGTACCAAGAAAGTCTTACTTGTACTTGGTAAATCCAAACAAGTGAGCCCACTGGGACTGGGACTGGGACTGGCTCTCGGTGCCTGGCATCTTGCATCACAATTTCAGAGAGTTCCATCACCAAGGAAGTTAGCTAGGGCACTTCCTTCAGGAACTGAATGAGGTCCCTCTCTTGGCAACAACTTTGTCCTAACAGTTTCTTCCAAGGGTCCCTTTAGATGGAGGCTGCTCCTACTTTGTGTGACAATTTGACTAGTTAAAATGGTATATCAAAATAGGCACCTGGGAACAGCTCTCCACGCAGGCCTGGTTAGGTCCATCTTCTCTACATTAAGAAGAGAAAGGCTGATGCATACACATCCCTTCATCCTGTTCAGGTTGTTTGCCATGGAAGATGGCTTTTGCTCTCTCAGATCCTTCATAGCTGCCTACATCTTCTCCAGGGATCATTTCTGCATCGAACTTTCAGGTTCTCAGCAGTTGGAAGATACCCTACATTACTGTATTGTAAGATGAACTCTGTCCCTGCTCATTTGTAATTTTAGATTGAGGCAACAGTGTATGGTTAGGGTTAATTACAGGTTCGATTTGGGTTAGGAATCATTCTGCGGCATGAATAATGGTCTTGGGAACCTGCAATATTTATAGGAATATAGAGATGAAATATAAGTATGAAAACAGAAATCTAGGTAAGATTTGAAGCTCAGAAGTGCATTGGGCGACTGATTGTGATACGTAGCTTTGAATTACGTTCTGCATACATGTTTCAGAAAAATCGATATACAATAGCATAGGACCTTGTACCTTGGATGATTGAATGTAGTAGAGAACATCCACTCAAAAAGGGATAGTTGATAGGATCAGGAAGATAGTCAGTATGTTTCGCAAGAAGAGTGAGTATAGGATTTGGACCAAAGTTCATAAGCAATAGGGTTTCGGTTAGAGAGTGAATGTCAATGTCAGCACATGTGAAGGGTCAGTCACAATGTTGAACTGGAGAAAATATCTAGGAAAGTAGATATCAATAGAGACATTAGGAAATCAGGAAAAGTACAAAGTGAGTGAAAAAAATAGACATTTTCAATGGTATTGAGGTTGAATATATAATCTTAGGAAGAAACAAATATGTAGTCACCAATAGGATTGACATTTGAGAGCATTAGGCAACCTGGTCATGGATGTTTTTAGTAATCCATGTTCAGTTTCCATTTAGGCTTTGGTAGAGTCATACGTGTGAATTTTGCATTTTGTGTCCAGAATATTACTGTGATACCATGCATATGTAGATCAGGGGATATGAGTATTTCTTCCACCATTTCTGGGAGCAATATTTTGAAGATGTATAAATTAGTATTGGGGATACAAAGAGGTGTAACCTGTGTCTATTGATATAGAGATAATGCATGAATAGACCATACTATGAATAAATAATATAACTGGTTCCACTTTACAAAATGTATTGAATTGATATCAGAAAATATATAAGAAATCTTTTATTGATATAAAATCATTCATTCCAACCAGTTATACATCTAATAGTGGTATTATAGTTATGGTTTATCATAAAGTGTGTGTCCGTTTTGCTTTAAAAGTGATAAAGGAAATCGAAAATAATGTGTTTGGAAATAAATCTCATGAAAAGATCAGTCAAGAAACATGGAGTAAAACATGTGTTCTGAAGCAGGAAGTGATTGAAATTGAAACAAATGCCTATAAATTTGCTAAATTGTGGAGGAAATATATATCCTATGATGTGCATAAACTGAAGAAATTGTAATGTCCCAGTGTTGAATAAAAATGAACGTCGATATACACATCATGTCCCATAGGAATCTACTTGCATTGATGATAAACTGTGTCAGTTACTGTAGAAATGTTAGGATTTGTATGCACCATTCACTGAAGTTAGTTTTCAGCACTAGGAATCAAATATGTATTTCAGGTGGATGAAATTTTCTGAGAATAATCTTGTGAAACGTTGATTATAAATCCACGTTCATGAACATGAATGAAATTAGGAAGTGTATATAAGACACATATATTTCATATTTTGAAAAATATGGAGAGAGTGTGTATATATATATATATAAATAAATAAATATATATATATATATATATATATATATATATATATATACACACACACACACAGAGAGAGAGAGAGAGAGACATTAAAAAGAGCAATATATGCCAATCAAAATTCACCATGAAATATATATCATCCACAGATCCAAAAATATTCATTTTACTGAACAAAGATTTGTGTATAATTTTGTTCTCTAGGAAGCTCACCCATAGGTTGAATTTTCAGTTCCAACGGCGTTTATGAGGAGTGATCTCTTCTCTCAATTTGTATCTGCCAAGTCAGCCACCTCACAAGAATGTACGTGTAGTACCAGGTAGGATTCTCTATGTGCATATAAAAATATATGTGCTGAGTAGGCTACAGAGAAAGAGAGACAAGAATTCACATATTTGTTATCTTTAAAATCACATGGACAACTATTGCAACAAAAATTGTCTAGATTAATAACTCCTAACCTTTATTATGCAAAAGGCAAGTCCAACTATACACCATGCCTCCTCTGAACTGTTTGTATTTCTATTATGTTTGGGTTATTTTTCTGCCTCATATTAGGATTAGTAGTCAGACACTAGTAGGGTATGGTTTAGTGTCAGGGATTCAGTATTTCAAATGGAAAATTGGAAAATGAATCCAATATGTATGCAAATATGTCCTACACAAAAGTCTTCCCACTCTCATCCAGAAAAATCCATTGACATTATCTTCACCCTATGTAAGATGCAATTCGAAAAGAAGAGTTAGAAAATCTGTGAATACATATCTGGAATGGAAAATGCTCAGGAGTTCACAACCTTGGAAGTGGTAGAGGAGTTTCCAAAAGTAAGTGACTGCGTAAACACTCCACAAACATGGAACTCTGCTGGCCAAAAGCCTTCTTGAGAAACTGCCTCTGAGTTTGGACACATGAAATATATCTTGTTGTCCGGAGCTTTAGCTTCATTTCTGGTGAGACCATCAAAGCTGGATCTGCATCTATGTGACCTGGAGGACATCGTTTCTTATTTTCCATTGAACATTAGGTACCGGTGTTGATTTCTCTCTTTGTTGGTAAACTGTGGCCACTGGAAGCTTAGTGTCTCCCTGAGTGGACTGTGAAGCCATTTGGTCATCCTGAACTTTTTGTGGTGTTTCTTGCTGCTGCACTGGGAGTTTGGTATTTGCTTCACGAAATACAAGGAGTTCAACTAGGATATAGTGCTAGAGGGAGTTCTGTGACGTGTGTTGGGTCAGGGTCTGCAGGAGAATTCACCAACCAGGGTTCTATCCCACATAGCTTGCCCCCTTGACCATCGCAACCTGATTCTGAACATTGCCCAGAAACCTCTCCATATAACAAGATGCCTTTTCATATAATAGTCTGCTGGCTGTACCAAGTCAGTCACAAGCTATTTGGAAGCCAATGGCTGATCCACATGGCCACACCACAGTTGTATTATCACACAGCTGCCCACCACTGCTCTAGGCCCACTACTCAGCAGGCTCCAACTTACTGGCATCTCTGTTCCACACCATTTTCATGAAACCCAGCCAATCAAGGCACTGTCTGTAACACTAATGATCAGCAAGAGAACAACCAATGGTTCTCCAGTGCCACTTGGTCATTGGGAATTTCAAAAACATCATGGTATTTATCTATCCATTTTTCAAGAATGAAGTTGGAGGCACTTTGGGGTTTCCATTCTTCCAGGAACCATTACATGGGGAGGACTCTCATTTCAATGAAAGCCCTGAAAAACTCTCACAGGCAAGGCTTCCCAAACAGTGGCCAAAAGGTCACATGAAGCCAGGCCCATTGAGGTCTACAACGGGAGGTCCATGTGTCTTTTGACTCTTAACTATGGCTGCCAAGTTTTTCAGAATAAAATCATGCGATATCCTTGCTGAGAATTTCAGTTCTCTGTGGAAAGCCACCCTGGGCCTAGATCTCAGGTTTCAAGGGCAACTCTTATGCATGGCCTCCTAAAATCCCAACACAATTCATGGCAACACTTCTCTGAGGTCAGTTCCAGAACTCAGTCTCTAAGAGGAATCACACCAGAGTTCAAGCCCATGTGGACCCTGTTATCTCTTCCAACCGCCACACAAATGACCACAATTAAAACCAAAACATTCCCACATGTCCCTCATCTTCATCCATATAGACAGTCATTATAAACTCTGGCTGGAGGTTTCCATGAGGGGCGCAGCCAAGACAGTGTCCTAAATATGCACCCTTGCCACTCATTTGTCTAAATTCATGGTGGCCTGGACACCCTTCCTGTGAACCAGGAGTGATCAAAAAAGCCTGCCGTTAACGCTACTCTGCTTCTCCAATTTGAGGCCTACTGACAGTCAGGAATAGATTCATTATGTGATTTGGCATCATGAGAGAACCCAAGTACTTCTGCAGGACTTTGAAGAACTCATTTGACCCCAAAAAAATCCCTATTCTCACTTGATGGAGGTCAGGAACCTATCGGAGGAAGGCAGGAGACTTCATCTACAATGACTGATCTTTTTGCCATTTTGGTTTTGGATGCACACATGGGATCTTCTTTACATCTATCAGGAGCTGAGAATCTTATCCACAGCCTCAAACAGAGCCTAGTGTCTGATTAAGACACATCCTTTTCCAAAGCAATTAAGCAAAGAGCCACAGGTGATGCACATTCATTTCCATTTGAAATCTGTTTCTTCAGGCTTCACAAAGGGGTGGCATGATGCAAAGACCTTCCTGACATTCAAGGCAACAGAACCAAAGGTAAGCAAATGGACCAAAGCAGGGTTTCTCCACTGAGACTTTACTGCTCACACTGATATCTGAGTTTTCTGAGATGTTCCCATTCCCTTCAGCTATCAAGAACATGGACATGTCACAGAGCTTGGAGGTGGTACATATCTTGGACAATACATCATGAGCTTATTCTGGAGAGTGGCCAGAATTCAGGAAGAAAACAGGAACTTAGGTTGTTAGTAGGTGTTTCCTATCCATAAGGCATACCACGGTCCATTCATCAATTGTGCAGGATAAATGCTGGGAAGCTTTCTACTAGAGAGGACACCTCCATTGATGCATTCTCTTTTCTAATGTCTAAAACCACGGACACAGTGGATACACAGACATAGAAAGTCGCCTTGTCAAAAGACTTACTAGAAACAGTCGACTCCAAACAAAACCAACCACATTTCCTACCTATTCTCAGAACATGAGAAAAAACCGCAAACTCACATCCACAAACAAAGGCAACTCCTTCCCAAAAGTAGGTCTGTGACTATCCGGAGTGTCCTCTGACTGGTGGACCATACTATGTTCTCCACAAAATGACCTCTCCTGTCTCAGATCTTGTCTCCTTGGCAAACTCTGTGATGCTGTGAGGAGCCAACGGCTAGCCACTACCTGCTATCTCAGGAAAGGCTTCTCTTCAGAGCTCTCCTGGCATTTGGCCATCCTCACATCAGTAGGTACCAAGAAGGTCTGACTCTGTACTTGGTAAATCCAAACAAGTGAGCGCACTGGGACTGGGACTGGGACTGGCTCCCGGTGCCTGGCTTCTTGCATCAAAATTTCAGAGTGTTCCATCACCAAGGAAGTTAGGTAGGTCACTTCCTTCAGGAACTGAATGAGGTCACTGCCTTGGCAACAACTTTGCCCTAACCATTGCTTCCAAGGGTCACATTGGATGGAGGCTGCTCTTACTTCCTTTGACAATTTGACTAGTTTCAATGGTATATCAAAATAAGCACCTGAGAACAGCTCTCCACACAGGCTTGGTTAGGTCCATCTTCTCTACCTTACAAAGAGAGAGTCTGATGCATACACATTCCTTTTTCCTGTCTAGATTGTTTGCCATTGAAGATTGCTTTTGCTCTCACAGGTCCTTCATAGCTGCTGACATCTTATCCAGGGATTATTTCTGCATCGAACTTTCAGGTTCTCAGCATTTTGAAGATACCCTACATTCCTGTATTGTAAGACGAACTCTGTCCCTGCTCTTTTGTAATGTTAGATTGAGGCAACCGTGTATGGTTATCGTAAATAGCAGGTTTGATTTGGATTAGGAATCATTCTGCAGAATGAATAATGATCTTGGGAACCTGCAATATTTATAGGAATATAGAGATGAAATATACGTATGAAAACAGAAATCTAGGTAAGATTTGAAGCTCAGAAGTGCATTGGGCAACTGATTGCGATACCTAGCTTTGAATTACTTTCTGCATACATGTTTCAGAAAAATCGATATACAATGGCATAGGACCATGCACCTTGGATGATTGAATGCAGTAGAGAACATCCACTCAAAAAGTGATAGTCGATAGGATCAGGAAGATAGTCAGTATGTTTTGGAAGAAGAGCTAGTATAGGATTTGGACCAAAGTTCATTAGCAATAGTGTTTCCGTTAGAGAGTGAATGTCAATGTCAGCACATGTGAAGGGTCAGTCACAATGTTGAACTGGAGAAAATATCTAGGAAAGTAGATATCAATAGAGACATTAGGAAATCAGTCAAAGAGTATCAAGTGAGTGAAAAAAATTAAACATTTTCAACAGTTTTGAGGTTGAATATATAATCTTATGAAGAAACAAATATGTAGTCACCAATAGGATTGACATTTGAGAGCATTAGGCAACCTGGTCATGGATGTTTTTAGTAATCCATGTTGAGTTTTCCTTTAGGCTTTGGTACAATCATACGTGTGACTTTTGCACTTTGTGTCCAGAATATTACTGTGATAACATGCATATGTAGATCAGGTGACATGAGTATTTCTTCCACCATTTCTGGGAGCAATATTTTAAAAATGTATAAATTAGTATTGGGGGTACAATGAGGTGTACCCTGTGTCTATTAATATAGAGATAATGCATGAATAGACCATAATGTGAATAAATAATATAACTGGTTACACTTTAAATAATGTATTGAATTGATATCAGAAAATGTATAAAAAATCTTTTATTGATATATAATCATTCATTCCAACCAGTTATACATCTTATGATGATATTACAGTGATGGTTTATCATGTAGTCTGTTTCAGTTTTGCTTCAAAACTGATAAAGGAAATCGAAAATAATGTGTTTGGAAAGAAGTCTCATGAAAAGACCAGTCAAGAAACACGGAGGAATGCATGTGTTCTGAAGCAGGAAGTGATTGAAAGTGAAACAAATGCCTATATATTTGCTAACCTGTGGAGGAAATATATATCCTATGATGTGCATAAACAGAAGAAATTGTAATGTGCCAGTGTTGAATTAAAATGAACATCAATATACACATCATGTCCATTGGAATCTACTTGCTTTGATGATAAACTGTGTCAGTTACTGTAGAAATATTAGGATTTGTAAGCACCATTCACTGAAGTTAGTTCTCAGGACGAGGAAACAAATATGTATTTCAGGTGGTTGAATGTTTCTGAGAATAATCTTGTGAAAAGTTGATTATATATCCACATACATGAATATGAATGAATTTAGAGAGTGTTTAATAAGACACATTTTTTTCATATTTTGAAAAATCTAGAGAGTGTATATATATATATATATATATATATATATATATATATATATATACATGTAAAACTCATGGAGAAATATTACAATTAAAATTTGACAAGATTTATAATACATACCCTTGATAAAGCCGAAGGCAAATCCAAGTATATACCATGCCTCCTATGAAAGGCCTGTATTTCTATTCTGTTACGTTTCTTTTTATCCATCATATTAGCATTAGTAGTCAGAGTCTATTAGGGTATGTGTTAGTGTCAGGGATCATTATTTCAAATGAAAATAGAAAAATGAATCTAATGTGTATGCAAATATGTGCTACACAAAAATCTTGCCATTCTCATCCAGAACAATTCCTTGACATTTACTTCACTCCAAGTAAGACACAATTAGTGGAGAGGAGTTCGAAAACCTGTGATTACATATGTGGAACTGAAAATGTTCAGGAGTTCACAACATTGGAGGTGGTAGAGCAGTTTCCAAAAGTAAGGGAGAGGTTAAACACTCCACAAACTTGGAGCTCTTCTGGCCTAAAGACTCTTTGAGAAAATGCCTCTCAGGTTGGGCACATGAAATATATGAAGTCGTCAGGAGATTTAGCTTCCTTTGTTGTGACACCATCAAATGTGGGTCTGCATCTATGTGACCTGGAGTAAATGGTTCCTTATTTTCTAATGAACATGAGACAGCAGTTCTGAATTCTCTTTTTCTTGGTAAACTGTGGCCACTGGGAGTTAAGTTTCTCCCCGCGTGGTCTGTGAAGCCATTTGGTCATCCTCCATTTTCGTGGTGTTTCTTACTGCTGCACTGGGAGTTTGGAATTGGCTTAATGAAATACAAGGAGTTCAACTGGCACACAATTCTGGAGGGAGCTCTGTCACGTGTGATTGGTCAGGGTCTTCAGGAGAATTTTCGAAACATGGATCTATCCCACATAGCTTTCCCCCTTGACTATAGCAACCGAATTCTGAACATTGCCCTGAATCATCTCAATATAACAAGATGCCTTTACATATAAGGGTCTGCTGCCTGCACCATGTCAGTCACAAGTATTTTGGAAGCCAATGGCCGATCCACGTGGTCCCACAACAGATATTTATTCACAACCATATAGTCCACTGCTCTAGCCCCAATACTCAGCAGGCTCCAACTTATGACATCTCGGTTCTATACCATTTTCATGACAACCAGTCAATCAAGGAACTGTCTGGTACACTCATGATCAGCAACAGGACATCCAAAGTTTCTCCAGTGCCACCTGGTCATGGGAATATTAAAAATTTCATGGTATTTATGTAGCCATTTTTCAAGGATGATGTTGGAGGCACTGTGGGTTTCAATTCATTCAGGAACCATTAAATGGTGAGTAAGCTCATTTCAATGAAAGCTCTGGAGAACTCTCA
Source organism: Callospermophilus lateralis (assembly GCF_048772815.1). Classification (NCBI taxonomy): domain Eukaryota; kingdom Metazoa; phylum Chordata; class Mammalia; order Rodentia; family Sciuridae; genus Callospermophilus; species Callospermophilus lateralis. The sequence continues at coordinate 220,945 of NW_027516478.1, forward strand.
CAGACAAGGCTTCCCAAAGAGTGGCCAGAAGGTCACATGAAGCCAGGCTCATTGAGGTCTACAATGTGAGGTACATGTGTGTTTTGAGTGTCAACTATGACTTCCAAGTCTTTCAGTAAAAAAATCATGTGTTATCCTGGCTGAGATTCCCAGTGCTCAGTGGAAAGCCACCCTGGGCCTAGATCTCAGTTTCCAAGGGCTAATCTCATGTGTGGCCTCCTATAATCCCAACACAATTCATGGCAATACTTCTCTCAGGTGAGTTCCAGAACTCAGGCTCTAAGGAGTATCAGAGCAGAGTTCAAGCCCTGGTGGACCAAGTCATCTCTTCCAACCGCCACACAAATGACCCCACAATTAAAACCAAAACACTCCTACATGGCCCTCATCTTCTTCCATAAAGACACTCATCATAACATATGGCTGGAGGTTTCCATGAGGGGCACAGCCCAAGACAGTGTCCAAAATAAGCTCCCTTGCCCCTCATTTGCCTAAAGTCAGGGTGGCTTGGACACCCTTCTTCTGAACCAGGAGTGATCTGTAAGGGTAAAAGAAATTGAAATTAAAGTGTTAAAGTTAAAGTGTAAAAGACCGGGTGTTGTAAAGTTTCTAATCTTCAAGGCCTGGTTTAAAATGTAAAGGACCAGGTATTTTTAAGTTTCCATGCTACACGCAAAACCTGAAATTCCTGTAAATTGTAGGACAATTTCTGGACTGCCCAGTAAATATTCCCCCTGACCGCCTGGTTGTTTAATAACCTAGGACCCTGTGTGGCCTACCACATATGCATCGCAGGGCCTAAATCAATCAATTTCAATGTGTACCCCGCTTTCGAATTGACCTATCACTCCCGCCTGACGTGTTCAAGCCAATGAATGAACTAATCATGTTTAGGATTTGTTGTTTCATTTCCCCACAGTGTATGATGATTTGCTAAAGGAGACTGTGATATATGTAAAGTCTCACACTCCCCAAATTGTGTACTTAAGCACTGCTCAACCCCTGCTCGGGGATCTGGGCTGCTCTCCCTTCTTGAGTGAGCACAGAGCACCAGCATGCTGGATTGGATCCTCAATAAATGTCTTTTGCTGTTGCATGAGCCTTGGTCTCATACATGAACATGAATGAAATTAAGGAGTGTATAATAAGACACATATATTTCATATTTTGAATAATCTATAGAGTGTAGATTTTTCACAAAACACATACAGAGATATTAAAAAGTAGCAATATATATGCCAATCAAAATTCATCATGAAATACATATCATACACAGATCCAAAAATCTTTATTTTACTGAACATGGATTTATGTGTAATGTTGTTCAACTAGGAAGCTCACGCAAATGTTGAATTTTCAGTTCCTACAGCGTTTAGGAGAAGTGATCTCTTCTCAAAATTTGTATCTGCCTAGTCAGCCACCTCACAATAATGTACGTGTGGTACCAGGTAGGATTCTATTTGTGCATATAAAAATACATGTGCTGAATAGGCAACAGAGAAAGGGAGACAGGAATTCACATATCTGATACCTTTCAAAACACATGGAGAACTATTTCAATTAAAAATTAACCAGATTTTTAACAACTACCCTTTATCATGCAAAAGGCAAGTCCAACTATACACTATGCCTCCTCTGAATTGCTTGTATTTCTATTCTGTTTGGGTTATTTTTCTCCATCATATTAGCATTAGTAGTCAGAGTCTAGTAGGGTATGCTTTAGTGTCATGGATTCAGTAATTCAAATGAAAATAAAGGAAAATGAATCCATTGTTTACGCAAATATGCACTACAAAAAATCTTTCCACTCTCATTCAGAGCAATGCCTTGACATTACCTTCACCCCAAGTAAGACACAATTAGAGGACAAGAGTTAGAAAATATGTGAATACATATCTGGAATGGAAAATGCTCAGGAGTTCACAAGCTTGGACATTTTAGAGGAGTTTTCAAAATTAAGGGACAGGATAAACAGTCCACAATCATGGAACTCTGCTGGCCTAAAGACTTCTTGAGAAACTGCCTCTGAGGTTGGGCACTTGAAATATATTTTCTTTTCAGAAGCTTTAGCTTCCTTTGTAGTGATACCATCAAAGATGGGTCTTCATTTATCTGACCTGGAGGACATGGTTTCTTATTTTCCAAAGAACATGAGGCAGCAGTGCTCAATCCTACCTTTGAAGGTAAACTGTGGCCACGGAGGGCTAAGTGTCTCCCCGTCTTGACTGTGAAGCCAATTTGTCATCCTACAATTTTCGTGGTGTTTCTTGCTGCTGCACTGGGCTTTTGGTATTTCCTTCATGAAATACAAGGAGTTCAACTGGGACACAGTGCTGGAGCGAGTTCTGTCACGTGTGGAGGGTCAGGGTCTACAGGAGAATTCACCAACCAGGCTTCTATCGCACATAACTTTCAACATTGTCCATAGCAAACTGATTCTGAACATTGTCCTGAAACCTTTCCTTATAACAAGATGCCTTTACATATAAGGGTCTGCTAGCTGCACCATGTAAGCCACAAGCCATTTAGAAGTTAATGGCAGACTCACATGGCCCCACCACAGATATTTTATTATACACCTGCACACCACAGCTCTGGGCCCACTTCTCAGCACTCTCCAACTTACTTACATCTCTGTTCTACACAATTTTCGTGAAACCCAGTCAGTCAAGGCACTGTCTGGTACACTCATGATCAGCAACAATACATCCAAAGGTTCTCCAGTGCCACCTGGTCAGGGGAATTTCAAGGTATTTATGGAGCAATTTTTCAAGGATGAAGTTGGAGGCACTGTGGGGTTCAATGCATTCAGGAACCATTAAATGTTGAGGAACCTCATTTCAATGAAAGCTCTAGAGAACTCTCACAGGTAAGGCTTCCCAAAGAGTGGCCAAAATATACATATATTTCATATTTTGAAAAATCCTGACAGTGTATATCTATATCTATATCTATATCTATATCTATATCTATATCTACACACACACACACACACACACAAACACACACAGACATTAAAAACTAGCAATATATATGCCAATCGAAATTCATCATGAAATATATATCATCCACGTATTCAAAAATATTAATTTACTGAACATGGATTTATGTATAATGTTGTTCAACTAGAAAGCTCACCCATAGGTTGAATTTTCAGTTCCAACAGCGTTTAGGAGGACTGAACTTTTCTCACAATTTGTATCTGCCAAGTCAGCCACCTCAGAAGAATATATGTGTGATACAAGGTACAATTCTATATGTGCATATAAAAATATATGTACTGAATAGGATACAGAGAAATGGGGGAGACAGGAATTCACATATTTGATAAGTTTAAACATACATGGACAACTCTTTCAACAAAAAAATTGACTAGATTTATAACTCCTACCCTATATAATGGAAAAGGCAATTCCAACGGTACACCATGGCTCCTCTGATGTGTTTGTATTTCTATTCTGTTTGGGTTACTTTTCTCCATCAAGTTAGGATTAGTTGTCAGAGTCTTGTAGGGTATGGGTTAGTGTCAGGGATTCAGAATTTCGAAAGGAAAATTGGAAAATGAATCCAATGTGTATGCAAATATGTGCTACACAAAAATCTTCCGACTCTCATCCAGAACAATGCCTTGACCTTAACTTCGTCCCAAGTAACACATGTAGAGAAGATGAGTAAGAAAATCTGTGAGTACATATCTGGAATTGAATATGCTCAGGAGTTCACAACCTTGCAGGTAGAAGGGGAGTTTCCAAAAGTAAGGGACAATGTAAACACTCCACAAACATGGAGCTCTGCTATCCTAATGACTTCTGGAAAAACTGCCTCAGATGTTGGGCTCTTGAAATATATGTTGTTGTCAGGAGCTTTAGCTTCGTTTGTAGTGAGACCATAAAAGCTGGGTCTGCATCTATGTGACCTGGAGTAGATGCTTTCTTATTTACCAATGAAAATGAGGCAGCATTGATGAATTCTCTCTTTCTGGGTCAACTGTGGCCACTTGGGGCTCAGTGTCTCCTCATGTGGACTCTGAAGCCATTTGATCATCCTCCAATTTTTGTGATGTTTTTTGCTGCTGCACTGGGAGTTCAGTATTCGCTTCACGAAATACAAGGAATTTAACTGGGACACAGTGCTGGAGGGAGTTCTGTCACGTGTGGTGGAACAGGGTCTGCAGGAGAATGCACAAACCAGGCTTCTTTCCAACATAGCTTGCCACCTTGACCATAGCAACCTGATTCTGAACATTGCCCTGAAACTTATCCATATAACAAGAATCATTTACATATAATGGTCTGCTGGATACACCATGTCAGTCACAAGGCATTTGGAAGCCATTGGCAAATCCAGATAGAAGCACCACAGATGTTTTATCTCACACATGCCCACCTTTGCTCTAGGTCCACTATTCAGCAGGCTCCAACTTACTGGCATCTCTGTTCTACACCATTTTCGTGAAACCCAGCCAATCAAGGCACTGTCTGGTACACTCATGATCACCAACAGGATATCCAATGGTTCTCCACTGCCTCCTAGATATGGGAATTTCGAAAATTTAATGGTATTTATCGAGCCCATCTTTCAAGGTTGAAGTTGGAGTCACTGAGTGTTTCATTTAATTCAGTAATCATTAAATGGTGAAGAAGCTCATTTCAATGAAAGCTCTGGAGAACTCTAACTGCTAAGGCTTCTAAAAAAGTGGCCAAAATGCCACATGAAGCCAGGCCCATTGAAGTCTACAATGTTAAGTGCATTTGTGTTTTGACTCTCAACTATGGCTGCCAAGTGTTTCAGAATCAAATTATGTGATACCCTGGCTGAGATTCCCAGTGCTCTGTGGAAAGCCAACCTGGGAATAGATCTCTGTTTCCAATGGCGACTCCCATGTGTGGCCTCCTAATATCCCAACACAATTCATGGCAATACTTCTCTGAGGTCAGTTCCAGGACTCAGTCTCTATGGGGTATCACACCAGAGTTCAAGCCCAGGTGGACCCAGTCATCGCTTCCAACTGCCACACAAATAACCACAGTTAAAACCAAAACACTCCCACATGGCCCTCATCTTCTTCCATATAGACACTCCTCATAATCTCTGGCTGGATGTTTCCATGAGGGGCGCAGCCCAAAACAGTGTCCAAATAAGCTCGCTTGCCCATCATTTTCCTAAAGTCAGGGTGGATTGTACACCCTTCCTGTGAACCAGGAGGCATCAAATATGCCTTCCAGTAATACTGCTCTGCTTCTCCAATTTGAGGCCTACTGACTGTCGGTATAGATTTTTTATGTGATGTGGAGTCATGAGAAAACACAAGCATGTATGCAATTGCCTTTGCAGGGCTTTGAAGAACAAGAACTCATTTGATTCAAAGGATCCCTATTATCACTTGATGGTGGTAAGGAACCTAACAGAGGAAGGCGAGAGACTTCATCAACAATGACTGATCTTTTTCCCATTTTGGTTTTGGATGCACACATGGGATCATTCTTTAGATCCATCAGGTGCTGAGAACCTAAGCCACAGCCTAACATAGGGCCAAGAGACTGATTCAGACACATCCATTTCCAAAGCAATTAACAAAGAGCCACAGGTGATGCCCATTTAATTCCATTTTAAAACTGTTTTCTTCAGGCTTCACAAACTGTGTCCTGAGGCCAAGACCTTCCTCACATTCAGGGGAAGAGAAGAATTGGTTAGCAAAAGGCCCAAAGCAGAGTTTCTCCACTGAGGCTTTCCTGGTCACACAGATATCTGAGTTTTTTGAGATGCTAGCCATTCCCTTTAGCTATCCACTACATGGCCTTGTCACAGAGCTTGGAGGTGGTACATATCTTGGACACAAAACCATGAGCCTATTCTGGAGAGTGGCCAGATTTAGGAAGAAAACAGGAACTTAGGAAATTAGTAGGTGTTTTCCATCCATAAGGGAAGCCACAGTCCATTCATCAATTGGGCAGGATGAATGCTGGGTAGGATTCTACTAAACAGGACACATCCATTGATGAATTCTCTTTTCAAATGTCGACAACCACGGACACAGACATAGAAACACTCACTTTGTGAAACGACTTACTAGGAACAGTCCACTCCAAACCAAACAAACCACCTTTTTTACCTATTCTTAGAACATGAGACAAAACCACAAACTCACACTCACACCCACAAAGGCACCTCCTTCCCCCAAAGAGGTCTGTGACAATCCGCAGTGTCCTCTGACTTGTGGGCCTTATTATGTTCCCTGAAATGACCTGTCCTGTCTCAGATCTGGTCTCCTTGGCCAAATCTGCGAAGTGGTCAGGAGCCAGCTGTGAGCAACTACCTGCTTTCTCAGGAAAGGCCCCTCTTCTGAGCTCTCCTGAAATTTGGCCATTCTCACATCAGTAGGTACCAAGAAAGACTGACTCTGTTCTTTGTAAATCCAAATAAGTGAGCCCACTGGGAATGGTACTGGGACTGCCTCTGGTTGCCTGGCTTCCTGGATCCCAAGTTCAGAGAGTTCTATCACCAAGGAAGTGAGGAAGGTCACCTCCCTTGTGAACTGAATGAGGTCACTGCTTTGGAAACCACTTTGTCCTAAAATTTGCTTCCAAGGTTCCCATGAGATGGAGGCTGCCCCTATTTCCTGTGATACTTTCACAACTGAGAATTGTATATCAACCATAGGCAGCCGGGAACAGCTGTCCACACTGGCCTGGTTTGGTCCATCTTCCTTACATTAAGAAGAGTGAGGCTGATTCTGACACATCACTTCATCCTGACCGGGTTGTTTGCCATGGAAGATGACTTTTGCTCTCTCAGGTCCTTCATAGCTGCCTAAATCTTCTCCAGGGATCATTTCTGCATGGAACTTTGAGGTTCTCAGAGGTGGAAGATCCCCTACATTCCTGTATTGGAAGACCAATTCTGTCCCTCCTCTTCTGTAAAGTTAGATTGAGGGAACATTGTATGTTTAAGTTTAATAACAGGTTCCATTTTGGTTAGGAATCATTCTCTGGGATGAATAATGGTATTGGGATTTCGCCATATTTTCAAGAATATATAGGTGAAATATAAGTATGAAAAAAGAAATCTAGGTAATTTTTGAAGGACAGAAGGGAATTGGCCCCACGATTGGGATTCTTAGCTTTCAATTATGTTCTGCACAGGTGTCTCAGATAAATTGATATACAGTGGCATAGGATCTTGTGTTTTGGATGATTGAATGTCGAAGATAATATCTGGTCCAAAAGGGATAGTTGGTGGATTAGGAAGATATTCGGTAGGTTTAGAATGAAGAGTGTGTATAGAATTTGGACCAAAAGATCTTTAGCAATAGGGTTTTGGGTAGAGACTGAAAGTAAATGTCAGCACATGTGAAGAGTCAGTCACAGTGATAAACTGGGGAAAAAATACAGGAAATCAGATATCAATAGAGACATTAGGAAATCAGGACAAGTATAAAGTGAGTGATAGGATTAGAAATTTTCAACAGGGTTGAAGTTGAATATGTAATTTCAGAAAGAAACAAATATGTAGTCACCAATAGGATTCACTTTGAGAGCATTAGGCAAGCTGGATATGGATTTTTTTTTTAATCCATGCTCACTTTCCATTTAGGATTTGGTACAATCATAAGTGTGACCTTGTTTTTTGTTTCCACAATATTACTGTGATTAATGTATATATAGATCAGATGACATGAGTATTTCTTCCACCATTTCTGGGAGCAATATTGTGAAGACATATAATTTAGTATTGTGGGTACAAATAGGTATAGGCTGTGTTATACGAATATAGAGATAATGCATGAATAGACCATACTGTGAATAAATAATATCACTGGTTCCAAATTTAAATAATGGATTGAATTGATATCTGGATATATACTGGAAAACTTATATTGATATTCATACAATCATTCGTACCAGTTATACATCTAATGGTAATATTAGTGTTATGGTTTATCATGAAGTGTCTTTGAGTTTTGCTTCTAAAATGATTATGGAAATCAAAAATAATGTGCTTGGAAAGAAGTCTCATTAAAACAACAGTCAAGAAACCTGGGGGAATACATATGTTCTGAAGCAGGAAGTAATTGAAAGTGAAAAAAAATCCTATGAATTTGTGAATTTGTGAATGAAAAATGTATTCTATTATGTGCAAAAACTGAAGAAATATTAATGTACCAGTTTTGAATAAAAATGAACGTCAAAGTACATATCATGTCCCATAGGAATCTACTTGCATTGATGTTAAACTGAGTCATTTACTGTAGCAATATTAGGATTTGTATGCACCATTCACTGAAGTTAGCTTTCAGTACTAGGAAACAAATATATATTTCAGGTGGATTAATATTCCAGAGAATATTCTTATGAAAAGTTTAATAAAAATCCACATTCATTAACATCAATGAATTTAGGGAGTATATAATAAGACACATACATTTCATATTTTGAAAAATCTGGAGAGTTTATACATATATATATGCACACACACACACACACACACACATATACATTAAAATGTAGCAATATAAATGCCAATCGAAATACATCATGAAATATATATCATCCACAAATCCAAAAATCTTCACTTTTCTGAACATCAATTTAAGTATAATGTTGTTCAACTAGGAAGCTCACCCATAGTTTGTTTTGTAAGTTCCAACAGCATTTAGGAGGAGTGATCTCTTCTCACAATTTGTATTTGCCAAGTCAGCAACCTCACAAGTATCTACGTGTGATACCAGGTAGGATTCTATATGTGCATATAAAAATACATGTGCTGAATAGGGTACAGAGAAATGGAGACAGGAATTCAAATATTTGTTAACTTTAAAAACACATGGAGAAGGGAGGGGCAGAGCCGCCAACCGCGCCTGTAAGATAGGAGGACCTGCGAGCCACCGGTAGAACAGGCCTAGCGGCCCGCAATCGTACAAAACACATCGCCCTGGTTGGGGGTTGGGCAGAGCCGCTGTGCGCCTGCAAGGAACGCGGACATGCGACCCACAGGGAGAACAGGCCCAGCAACCCGTGGAGGGGCAGAGACACCCCTTGCAACTTCTAGATAGGTGAACCTGTGACCCACCGGCAGAAGAGGCCCAGCTGCCTTCAGAGGGGCAGAGCCGGCCCCCGCGCCTGCGAAGTAGGCAGACCTGCGAACACCGACAGACTAGGCGCTAGGCCCCGCCACGGTGCTAGACACATAACCAGGTTTGGGGAGGGGCCGAGCCACTGCCCGTGCCTGGAAAGCAGGTGGACCTCTCACCCTCTGGCAGAACAGACCCAGCAACCTACCAGTCTGGTAGATATATCGCCCCGGTTTAGGGAGGGGCAGAGCTGCCACTCGCGCCTGCAATGTAGACAGCCCTGCAATCCACAGACAGAAGAGGCCCAGCAGCACGCGGAGGGGCAGAGCTGACACCTGCGCCTGCAAGGTAGGTGGACCTGTGACCCACTGGCTGAACAGGAGAAGCGCCCGAAGAGGGGTAGAGCAACTGCCTGCTCCTGCAAGGTAGGCGGACAGGCTACCGACCGGCAGAACAGGTCCAGAGGGCTGCTGGTGTGGTAGGCACATTGCCCCAATTGGAGGAGGGGCAGAGCCACCGCCCACACCTGTTAGGGAGACTTTTCATGAATACAATAGCAATATAAACATTTAGGGGTAAAATTCAATAACACAAAAGTTCCACCAGACAGAAAAAAAACGCGAACAGTAGGAAAAGACAAGGAAAGAAAGGACCACAAGCAATGCAGGTCAACTCAACATTAGAAGAGGTAATATCTGCAGCAGATGGAATGTCAGATAAAGAATTTAGGATATACTTGCTTCCGATGATCTGAGTCAACAGGGAGACATTAGACAGCAAAATCAGACAATGAAAGATCACTTCAACAATAAATTACATAAACAAATCCAAGAAGCAAAAGATCAACTATACAGGGAGATAGAGGTTATAAAAAAAAACAAACAGAAATCATAGAAATGCAGGAAGCAATAAACCAACTTAAAAACTCAATTGAGAATACTACCAGCAGAGTAGATCACGTAGAAGATAGAACATCAGACAATGAAGACAAAGTATTTCAACTTGAAAAGAACATAGACAGCTCAGCAAGACTGTTAAGAAACCATGAGCAGAAAATCCAAGAAATATGGGATAACATGAAGAGACCAAACTTAAGAGTAATTGGGATACAGGAAGGTATATAGGTGCAAAACAAAGGAATGAGCAATCTATTCAATGAAATAATATGAGAAACCTTCCCAGACATGAAGAATGAGACAGAATCCCAAATCATAGAAGCCTACAGGATGCAGAATGTGCAAAATCATAAGAGATAAAGACCTAGACATATTATAATGAAGATGCCAAACATACAGAATAAAGAGAGAATTTTGAAAGCTACAAGAGAAAGGAAGCAGATTACATTTAGGGGTAAACCAATCAGGATAACAGCTGATCTTTCAACACAGACTCTGAAAGCTAGAAGATCCTGGAATAACATTTTTCAAACACTGAAAGAAATTGGGTTCCAACCAAGAATTGTGTATCCAGCGAATTTAAGCTTCAGGATGGAAGATAAAATTAAAACCTTCCATGATAAACAAAAGTTAAAAGAATTTGCAGCTAGAAAACCCTTTCTTCAAAAGATCCTTGGCAAAACATTATAGGAAGACGAAATGGAAAATAACAATGAAAACCAACAGTGGGAGGTAGTACAGTAAAGGGGGGAAAAATAATCAAAGAGGAAAAAAAAACATGGTTAGTAACATAAATAAACAAATATGGCTGGAATAACAACCCATATCTCAATAGTAACCCTAAATGTTAATGGCTTAAACTCACCAATTAAGAGACACAGGCTAGTAGAATGGATCACGAAAGAAGACCCAACAATTTTCTGCCTGCAGGAGACGCATTTGATAGGAAAAGAGAAACATAGACTGAAGTTGAAAGGTTGGGAAAAATCATATCACTCATATGGACTTCGGAAACAAGCAGGAGTGTCCATACTCAGATCAAATAAAATAGATGTCAAGCCAAAGTTAAGCAAAAGGGATAAAGAGGGACACTACATACTGCTCAAGGGAACCATACACCAACAAGACATAACAATCATAAATATATATGCCCCAAACAATGGTTCAGCTATGTTCATCAAAAAAACTCTTCTCAAGTTCAAGAGTCTGATAGACCACAATACAATAATCATGGGAGACTTCAACACACCTCTCTCACTACTGGACAGATCTTCCAAACAAAAGTTGAATAAGGAAACTATTGAACTGAATAACACAATTAATAACATAGACTTAATAGACATATATAGAATATACCACCCAACATCAAGCAGTTACACTTTTTTCTCAGCAGCACATGGATACCTCTCAAAAATAGATCATATATTATGTCACATGGCAACTCTTAGACAATATAAAGGAGTATAGATAATACCAGGCATCTTATCTGATCATAATGGATTGAAACTGAAAAATCAACAATAAAAGAAGGAAGGAAACTTCATGCATCACTTGGAGAATGAACAATACGTACTGAATGATCAATGGGTTATAGAAGACATCAAGGAGGAAAATAAAAAATTCTTAGAGATAAATGAAAAAGACAGACGGAACATATCAGAATCTATGGGACACATTGAAAGCAGTTCTAAGAGGAAAATTCATTGCTTGGAGTTCTTTCCTTAAAAAAAGAAAAAAAAAAAAACAACAAATAAATGATCTCATAGTTCATTTCAAAATCCTAGAAAAAAAAAAGAGCAAAACAACAGCAAAAGAAGTAGAAGGCAAGAAATAATTAAAATCAGAGCTGAAATTAATAAAATCAAAACAAAAGAATCAATTGAAAAATTTGACAATACTAAAAGTTGAAAAATAAATAAAATTGACAGACTCTTAGCCATGTTAATAAAGAGAAGAAGAGAGAGAACTCAAATTACTATCATACTGGATGAAAATGGCAATATCACAACAGACACTTCTGAAATACAGAAGATAATCAGAAATTATTTTGAATCCTTATACACCAATAAATTAGAAGATAGTGAAGGCATTGATAAATTTCTTAAGTCATATGATCTGCCCAGATTGAGTCAGGAGGATATAGACAACCTAAGCAGACCAATATTAATTGAGGAAATAGAAGAAACCATCCAATGACTACCAACTAAGAAAAGAACAGGACCGAATGGGTATACAGCAGAGTTTTTCAAAACCTTTAAAGAGGAACTAATACCAGTACTTTTCAAGATATTTCAGGAAATAGAAAAAGAGAGAGAACTTCCAAATTCATTTTAGGAGGCCAATATCACCCTGATTCATAAAACAGACAAAGACACTTCAAAGAAACAAATCTACAGACCAATATCTCTAATGAACCTAGATGCAAAAATCCTCAATAAAATTCTGGCGAATCAGATACAAAAACATATTTAAAAAATTGTGCAACATGATCAAGTAGGATTCATCCCTGGGATACAAGGCTGGTTCAATATACGGAAATCAATAAATGTTATTCACCACATCAATAGACTTAAAAATAAGAACCATATGATCACCCCAATAGATGCAGAAAAAGTATTCAACAAAGTACAGCATCCCTTTATGTTCAAAACTCTAGAAAAACTAGGGATAACAGGAACATACCTCAATATTGTAAAAGCAATCTATGCTAAGCCTCAGGCTAGTATCATTCTGAATTGTGAAAAAATTGAAAGCATTCCCTCTAAAATCTGGAACAAGACAGGGATGCCTTCTCTCACGACTTCTGTTCACCATAGTTCTCGAAACACTGGCCAGAGAAATTAGACAAATGAAAGAAATTAAAGGCATAAAATTAGGAAAAGAAGAACTTAAATTATCACTATTTGCAGATGACATGACTCTATACCAAGCAAACCCAAAAGGGTCTACAAAGAAACAATTAGAGTTAGTAAATGAATTCAGCAAAGTGGCATGATATAAAATCAACAATCATAAATCAAAGGCATTCCTGTATATCAGCATCGAATCCTCTGAAATGGAAATGAGGACTACCACTCCATTCAGAATATCCTCAAAATAAAAATAAAATACTTGGGAATCAACGTAACAAAAGATGTGAAAGACTTACACAATGAAAACTACAGAACAATAAAGAGAGAAATAGAAGAAAATCTTACAAGATGGAAAAATATACCCTGTTCATGGATAGGCAGAATTAACATCATCAAAATGGAGATATTACCAAAAGTTCTCTATAGGTTTAATGCAATGCCAATCAAAATCCCAAGGGCATTTCTTGTAGAAATAGATAAAACAATTATGAAATTCATATGGAAAAATACAAAACCCAGTATATCAAAGACAACTCTAAGCAGAAAGTGTGAATCAGGCGGTATAGCGATACAAGTCCTCAAATTATACTACAGAGCAATAGTAACAAAAAGAGCATGGTACTGGTACCAAAACAGGTGGGTGGACCAATGGTACATAATAGAGGACACAGAAATCAATCCACAAAATTACAGCTATCTTATATTTGATAAAGGAGCTAATAGCATGAAATGAAGGAAGGATAGCATCTTTAAAAAATGGTGCTGGAAAAACTGGAATTCCATATGTAACAAATGAAACTGAATCCCTTTCTCTCTCCATGCACAAAAGTTAACTCAAAATGGATCAAGGAGCTTGATATCAAATCAGAGACACGGCATCTGATGGAAGAAAACTTTGGCTATGATCTACATACTGTGGGGTCGGGCTCCAAATTCCTCAATAGGACACCCATAGCATAAGAGTTAATAACTAGAATCTACAAACTGGACTTACTCAAACTAAATAGATTTTTTCTCAGAAAAAGAAACAATAAGAGAGGTAAAAAGGGAGCCTACACCCTGGGAACAAATCTTGACTCCTCACACTTCAGATAGAGCCCTAATATCCAGAGTTATACAAAGAAATCAAAAAAATTAACAATAAGAAAATGAATTACCCAATCAACAAATGGGCCAAGGACCTGAACAGACACTTCTCAGAGGAGGACATACAATCAATCAATAAGTACATCAAAAAATTCTCACCATCTCGAGCATTCACAGAAATGCAAAACAAACCCACCCTAAGATACCATTTCACTGCAGTAAGCTTAGCAGCCTTTATGAAGTCAAACGACAACAAGTTCTGGCGAGGATGTGGGGAAAAGGGTACACCTGTACATTGCTGGTGGGACTGCAAATTGGCGCAGCCAATTTGGAAAGCAGTATGGAGATTTCTTGGAAAGCTGGGAATGGAACCACCATTTGACCCAGCAATTCCCCTTCTCGGTCTAATCCCTATAGACCCAAAAAGAGCATGCTACAGGGACACTGATAAATCTATGTTCATAGCAGCACAATTCACAATAGGAAGACTGTGGAAACAACCTAGATGCCCTTCAATAGATGAATGGATTAAAAAATGTGGCATTTATACACAATGGAGTATTACTCTGCATTAAAAAATGACAAAATCATTCAATTTGCAGAGAAATGGATGGCATTAGAACGTATTATCCTACGTGAAGATAGCCAATCACTAAAAAACAAATGCCAAATGTTTTCTTTGATATAAGGAGAGTAACTGAGAACAGAGTTGGAAGGAAGAGCATGAGAAGATGATTAACATTAAACAGGGGTAGGAGGTGGGAGGGAAAAGGAAAGAGAAGCAAAATTGCATGGAAATGGAAGGAAACCCTCATGGTTATACAAAATTAAATACAAGATGAAGTGAGCGAAAAGGGGACGAAAAAAAGGGGAAGAAATGAATTACAGCAGATGGGGTACATTGAGAGGATTGGAGGGGAGGGGATGGGAGATAGTAGAGGACAGGAAAGGCAGCAGAATACAACAGACACTAGTATAGCAATATGCAAAACAGTGGATGTGTAACTGATGGGATGCTGCAATCTGTATACAGGGAAAAATGGAAGTTCATAACCTACTTGAATCAAAGTGTGAAATATGACATGTCAAGAACTATGTAATGTTTTGAAGAACAAACAATAAATATCAAAGGAAAAAACACATGGAGAACTATTTCAATTAAAAATTGACTAGGTTTATAACACCTACACTTTATCATGCAAAAGGCAAGTCCGACTATACACCATGCCTCTTCAGAACTGCTTGTTTTTCTATTCGGTTTGGGTCATTTTTCTCCATCATATTAGGATTAGTAGTCAGAGTTTTGTAGGGTACGTGTTAGTGTCAGGGATTCAGTTTTTGGAATGGAAAATTGGAAAATGAATCCAATGTGTATACAAATATGTGCTACACAAAAATCTTCCCACTTTCATCCAGAACAATGCCTTGACGTTACCATCTCCCCAAATAAGAAACAATTAGAGGAGAAGAGATAGAAAATCTGTAAATACATATCTGGAATGGAAAATATTTAGGAGGTCACAAACTTGGAGGTGGTAGAGGAGTATCCCAAAGTAAGGTACAGGGTAAACACTCCACAAATATGGAGGTGTGCTGGCCTAAAGACTTCTAGAGAAACTTCCTCTGAGGATGGGCACTTGAAATATATGTTGTTGTCAGTAGCTTTAGCTTCCTTTGTAGTGAGATCATCAAAGCTGGGTCTGCATCTATGTGACCTGGAGGACATTCTTTCTTGCTTTCCAATGCACATGAGGCAGCAGTGCTGAATTCTCTCTTTGTATGTAAACTGTGGCCACTGGGGTCTAAGTGTCTCCCCGTGTGGACTGTGAAGCCTTTTGTTCATCCTCCACTTTTCGTGGTGTTTCCTGCTGCAGCACTGGGAGTTTGGTATTTGCCTCACGAAATACAAGGGGTTCAACTGGAACACAGTGCTGGAGGGAGTTTTGTCACTTGTGGTTTTTCAGGGTCTACAAGAGAATGCACCAACCAGGCTTCATTCCCACATAGCTTGCCCCCTTGTCTATAGCAACCTGATTCTGCACATTGCCCTGAAAACTATCAATTTAACAAGACACCTTTACATATAAGTGTCTGGTCACTGCACCATGTCAGTGACAAGCCATTTGGAAATCAATGGCAAATCCACATGGCACAACCACAGATGATTCATCACACACCTGCACACCACAGCTCAGGGCTCACTACTCAGGAGGGTCCAACTTAATAGCATCTCTGTTCTACACCATTGTCATAAATCCCAGTCAATCAAGGCACTGTCTGGTACACTCATGATCAGTAAAAGTGCATCCAAATGTTCTCCAATACCATCTGGTCATGGGAATTTCAAAAATTCCTTGGTAATTATCTAGCCTCTTGGTAAATCCAAACAAGTGAGCCCACTTGGACTGGGACTGGGACTGGCTCTGGGTGCCTGGCTTCTTGGATCACAAAATTCAGAGATTTCCATCACCAAGGAAGTGAGGTGAGGTCACTTCCTTCAGAAAATGAATGAGGCCACTGTCTTGGCCACCACTTTGTCGTAACAGTTGCTTCCTAGTGTCTCAGGAAAAGGAGGCAGCCTCTATTTCCTGTGACACTTTCACAAGTTAGAATGGTATAGAAACATAGGCACCTGGGAACAGCTCTCCACACATGCCTGGTTTCATACATCATCCCTACATTAATAAGAGATAGGCTGATTGAGACACATCCTTTCATCCTGATCGGGTGGTTTGCAAAGGAAGATGACTTTTGCTGTTTCAGGTCCTTCATAGCTGCCTACGTCTTCTCCAGGGATCATTTCTGCATGGATTTTGAGGTACTCAGCAGGTGAAAGATCTCCTAACTTCCTGTATTGTAATACTAACTTTGTCCCTGCTCTTCTGTAAAGTGAGATTGAGTGAACAATCTCAGTTTACAGAATGGTTAGGGTTAATAGCATGTTTGATTTGGGTTATGAATCATTTTGCTGGATGAATAATGATATTGGGAACCTGCGATATTTATAAGAATATGGAGGTGAAATATAAGTATGAAAACAGAAATCTAGGTAATATTTGAAGCCCAGAAGGACTTTGGGCCCTTGATTGGGATACATAGCTTAAATTATGTTCTGTGTGACCTTTGCATTTTGTGTCCAGAATATTACTGTGATAATATGTATATGTAGCTAAGGTGACATGAGTATTTCTTCCACCATTTCTGTGAGCAATATTTTGAAAACTTATAAATTAGTACTGGGGATACTAATAGGTTTACCCTGTTTTGATGAATATAGAGATGATTCATTAATAGACCCTACTGTGAATAAATTACATAAGTGGTTCCAAATTTAAATAATGGATTGTATTGATATCTGAAAATATATAGGAAATCTTATATTGATATACATACATTCATTCCAACCAGTTATACATCTAATGGTAATGTTAGGGTTATCATTTATCATGAATAGTGTGTGAGTTTTGCTTCAAAAATGATTATGGAATCGAAAATAATATGTTTAGAAAGAAGTTTAGTAAAAAGACCAGTCAAGAAACATGGAGGAATATATGTCTTCCAAAGGAGGAAGTGATTGAAAGTGAACCAAATGTTTATAAATTTGTGAATTTGTGAATGAATGGATATATCTAATGATGTCCATAAACTGAAGAAATAATTACGTACCAGGTTTGAATAAAAATGAACTTTAACAAACACAATAGAAACATTAGGAATTCTGGAAAAGTATAGTTCGCAGTGAAAGGTTAATAAAATAAGTACTTGTCTCTTTCTGTTTTTCAGAATGCTTAACAAAACACTGTTGAAATCTTGAGAACTTTTTGATAGTCTTATTTCCAGAATGTGCTGTCCAAAACTGCCAAACTGCAGAATGTACTCCCTCAACCGGTTGCACACAAACCGCTCACTTGCCCGGACCCATCAATAAACTTCCCCCCCTGCCCTCTCCTAGGAAAATATATAAGCTCTGCTTAAGCTGTTCTCAAGGCTCTCTGCTCTATTCAAGTGAGCTCTGAGCCCTAGCATGCTGGACCCCCAATAAACCCTTTGCTTTGCATGAGACAGTCTCTTGGTGGTCTCTTCACCCGATTGTCACTGGACCTTTACATATGGAGGTTCCACCGAGATCCGGCAGCCGTGGACAAGCGACCCCAACGAACTCCTCTCGGGGTAAGTAAGGTGCCTCTTTCTGGTTTCATGTTTCAGGTCAGGGCTTGGCAAAATGGATGTCGATGAAGAGCGTGAGCTCTCTCCGATGGTGGATGACAGTCATGTCACAGAGCCACAGGCCAAGTCCCTGGGGGACGTCATAGAGGACTCAGAAAATCGAGGAACAATAGTCTCCATGACTCAGTGATATTTTGTTTCAGATTCGGTATTGCCAACCCATCGGGTTTTGCCAACTATTCAGTCCTGGTCTCAGTGTTGGACTTCCATATCCTGTCTTTATTGTCTTGTCTTGTCTGTGTCATGTGTTGTTGCTTTTACTGTTTGTGTATCTTTCATTATGGGACAGAGCACTTCAATGCCTCTGTCTCTGACCCTTGTTCACTGC
Organism: Callospermophilus lateralis; assembly: GCF_048772815.1. Taxonomy (NCBI): domain Eukaryota; kingdom Metazoa; phylum Chordata; class Mammalia; order Rodentia; family Sciuridae; genus Callospermophilus; species Callospermophilus lateralis. The sequence goes on from NW_027516478.1 coordinate 239,404, forward strand.
AACAAAGTTTGCTTAAGGGATCAGAATCTTTCTTTTTCAGTAAAATGCTGGACCTGGCAGACTCTCTGTGCCTCAGAATGGCTCACCTTTGGATTTGGATGGACCCTAGAAGGATCTTTCTACTTCCCACTAATTTAAAAAGTTAGAGATATTGTCTTTCAGCCAGAGCCACATAGATACCTGTGAAGACAGATGGACACTGCCTACCAACCCGGTGACGAGGGGAATCAACATCAATATCAAGAAAGAGACTTTGTCTACATTAGACGACATCAGGTGTCATCCCTGGAACCCTGCTGGAAGGGACCATAGCAGGTGCTACTTATAACACCTACAGCAGTAAAGGTAGACAGAATCACTTCCTGGATCCATACCTCTCATCTCAAGCCTGTGCCCTGTCCAGACTCTGGCTGGAAACTGTAAAAGACTGGTAACGCTTTCAAATTGTGTATTTGCCATGTGGATAAGGCAATAGACTCTCCCCTTGACCACCAGTAGTCCTAACCCTCATCAGCCCATTCAGCAGCGATGGCTGATCACAAATCTTACTGGACAAGAAGTATGGTCTATCTCGCATACAGCCCACTTAGGGACATGGTTGCCATCTCTCCACAGAAACATTTGTCAGCTGGCTATACGTCTTTTCCATTGGGATATCCCTGATGAAGTGGATCCCACTAAAATTCCATTAAATCCCTTCTCTACCATAGATAATGGAAACAAATATTATGGATGTAGGGACACGCGAGCCAGATGCAGGTTGTATGTTTACATAGATTACTATGTTTGCCCGGCGGACTATCAAAGCCACAAACAGTCAAGGCTGTGTTGGGGGAAAGCCGGCTTCTTCTGTAAGTCATGAGGATGTGAGCATACAGGGACTGCTTGATGGAACCCAAACTCCTCATCAAATTCTGTACACAACATTGGCCATATTACCAATTAGATAACCAAAATTGATGGCCCCCAGAGGGGTCTCTGGATCCTCAAATTCTGCGTGACCTTTTTAACTTCTGCAAGTGCTGAAAAGGGTAAAAGGAGATTCCCCTATGTGGAGGCCTTTTCCCTCCTTTGCTCACATCCTGAACTATGCTTCTCCAATAGATGCTCACCCTCAGCCTTCTGCTCCAGACTCTCTGCTCTTACTCTCACCTATGCAACCTGATTTCTCCCCTCCAATTACTAGATCAAAAACCCAAACCTCCGCCTGTTCTAAGACCGTTGCCCCCTTCTTGAGGTAGCAGGTACTAAAGTACACCTCAACCAACTCACTCCTCTCTTCTCCTGTCATTGCCCGCACTGGGTCCCACCAGGTCCTCTTACTACCTAACACAAAGCCCAAACCAGCTGAGAAGAGCCCTCACACCTTTATCCAAGATGCAATGTAAATGGCCTTTAAAGTTGCTTTTTCATCACTGAAAACATGTTACTAAGTATTTAAAGTCCCTCAAATGCTTTTTGGGATACTAACTCCGATCTTACCCTCTGCTGTACCTGTTGTACTGCTCAAGATTTGTTCCTAGAAAAATCCAAAACCCCTTTTCCATTATTCTTTTACATTTCTCCTACCTCATTCTCAGATCCACGGAACTGCTCACAGCCATGCCTTCCCCATCTTCCCCCTCTGTACCAGGCCCACAGAAAAGTCTTAACTGACCTTCTCCAGAAATCTCCAACATAGCTGAATTTAGGAATTTCAGCAAAAGAGTCCCAATAAAACATTTCTAAGTAGATAAAATTCCACTTTTCATGTTGCCCTATTCTACTTGGCCACTGGCTAAAAAAATCTGCAATCCTAAGCTAGACACCCCCATACTAATTTTTCACAAAATATGTGAACAAGGCCTTGGCCTTGAGCTGAGGATTCACATAGATGGCTACATTTGTAAGATAAAGAAGTTACCAACTGGGCTCCATGGTAACAGTTGGCAGGGGGAAAAATAAAGGGAATATAAAGCTCTCCCTCACCCAGGTGTCCTTGGAAGGTTAACTTTCCCAGAACCGAGGAAAAAAAAAGAAGACAAATGGCTTCTTGTGAACTTCTTAAGACTGTGAACTTCTGAGCCCCTTCCCTTATATGTTGGGTACAAAATTCTGAAACTACCTAAACTTGGGATTCCGGGGATTTAATTGATTACAACAGAAGTAATGCCCTCTGAATATGGTTGCAAACAAATAGGACTGTTTTCCTGTCTTTGGTACTATCTTAGGTGCCTTGCCTTGTCCATCCCTACAACAGTATAATTCTAAATACTTAAAACATTGTTTATGTTTTCATGAAGTGGTCAAAAGATGTGATTAATTGTGTAGTTGTGCAAATGTTTCCCAGAGTGCTCTATCATGACACAGGTTCATTTGAAGATCAAATAGGGGGGCATAAAACCTGGTTCCACTGGGAACATATATCCCTCACTTTCGCCATCCTATTAGGAATACATGTTGCTGCAGGGGTGGGCACAAGAACCACTGCCTTGGTCCATGGGACAAAACAAATGACCCAAATAGAAGCAGCAATAGGCCAAAACTTAAGGATATTAGAAACCTCCATCACAGCATTGCAGGAATCTTTAACCTATCTCTCTGAAATTGTTTTACAGAACAGTCGAGGATTGGAATTTCTCTTCATGAGAGAAGAGGGCCTTTGTTTTGCATTGATGGAAGAATGTTGTTTTTATGCCAACCATACTGGAGTTGTAAAAAAAATCTATGAGTAAATTAAAATGACGACTTGAAGAGCGTCAACGAGAGAGAGAGGCCCAAAAAGGGTGGTTTGAATCTTGGTTCACAAAGTCCCCCTGGTTAACTACGCATTTATCAACCCTGGCGGGTCCAATAATAATCCTCACATTATTGCTAACTATAAAACCCTGCTTGCTCAACCATGTAATTTATTTTCTCCAGGCTCAAATTGGACAAGTTAAACTAATGGTAATACCCCACTAGCAGACATGGAATGTGACACCACCCAATGATCATATTTATGATTAAAAGTAGCCAGAAAAAGAAGTGTCGAATGAAAGGTTAATAAAATATGTAGTTGTCACTTCCTGTTTTTCTGTACACTTAACAAAACACTGTTGAAATCTTGAGAAATTTTTGCCAATCTTGTTCCCAGAATGTGCTGTCCACAACTGCCAAACTGCAGAATGTACTCCCCCACCAGGTTGCATGCAAACTGAACACTCGCCCTGACACATCAATTAACTTCCCTCCCTGCACTCGCAAGGAAAAGTTTATAACATCTGCTTAAGCTGTTCTCAGGGCTCTCTACTCTTTTCAAGTGAACTCTGAGCCCCAGCATGCTGGACCCCCAATAAACCCATTGCTGTTACATGAGATAGACACTTGGTGGTCTCTTCTTCCGACGCTCGCCCGACCGTTACTTGGATGATTGAATGTAGAATAGAACATCCAGTCAAAAAGGGATAGTCGGTAGGATTAGGAATATAGTCCGTAGGTTTAGGAAGAAGAGTGAGTATAGGATTTGGACCAAAAGTTCTTTAGCAATAGGGTTTCGGTTAGAGAGTGAATGTAAATGTCAGCACATGTGAAGAATGAGTCACAATGATGAAATGCGGAAAATATGTAGGAAAGCAGATATCAATAGAGACATTAGGAAATCAGGCAAAGTAAAAAGTGAGTGATAGGATTAGACATTATCAACAGGGTTGAGTTTCAATATATAATCTTAGGAAGAAACAAATATGTAGTCACCAATAAGATTGACATTTGAGAGCCTTAGGCAACCTGGACATGGATGATTTTAGTAATCCATGTTCACTTTCCATTTAGGCTTTTGGGAGAATCCTAAGTGTGACCTTTGCATTTTGTGTCCAGAATACTACTGTGATAAAATGTATGTATAAATCAGTTGACATGAGTATTTCTTCCACCATTTCTGGGAGCAATATTTTGAAGATATACAAATTATTATTGGGCATACACAGAGGTGTACCCTGTGTCTATGAATATAGATGTAATGCATGAATTGACAATACTGTGAATAAATAATATAACTGATTCCACTTTAAATAATGGATTGATAGAATTGATATTTAAAAATATATAAGAAATCTTATATTTATATAGAATCATTCATTCCAATGAGTTATACATCTAATGGTAATATTAGGGTTATATTTTATCATGAAAGGTGTGTGAGTTCTGCTTCAAAAGTGAGTATGGAAATGGAAAATAATGTGTTTGGAAAGAAGTCTCATGAAAAGACCAGTCAAGAAACATAGAGGAATGCATGTGTTCTGAAGTAGGAAGTAATTGAAAGTGACAAAAATGCAAATAATTTTGCTAACTTGTGGGTGAAATATAAGTATGGAAAAAGAAATCTAGGTATGATTTGAAGCCCAGAAGGGCATTTGCCCCTTGAGTGGTTTAATTAGCTTTGACTTATGTACTGCACATATGTCTCAGATAAAGCGATATACAATGGAACAGGAATTTGCACCTTGGATGATTGAATAACGAAGAGAACATCCAGTCAAAAAGGATTTGTCGCTAGGATTAGGAAGATAGTCGGTAGGTTTAGGAAGAAGATTGAGTATAGGATTTGGACCAAAAGTTCTTTAGCAATAGGGTGTCGGGTAGAGATTGAATATATATGTCAGCACATGTGAAAAGTCAGTCACAATGATGAACTGGGGAAAATAGTAGGAAAGCAGATATCAATAGAGATTAAGAAATCAGGCAAATTATAAAATGAGTCATAGGTTTAGACATTCTCAACAGGGTTGAGATTGAAAATGTAATCTTCAGAAGAAACACATATGTAGTCACCAATATGATTGACATTTGAGAGCATTAGGCAACCTGGACATGGATGAGTTTAGTAATCCATGTTCACTTTCCATTTAGGCTTTTGGGAGAATCCTAAGTGTGACCTTTGCATTTTGTGTCCAGAATACTACTGTGATAAAATGTATGTATAAATCAGTTGACATGAGTATTTCTTCCACCATTTCTGGGAGCAATATTTTGAAGATATACAAATTATTATTGGGCGTACACAGAGGTGTACCCTGTGTCTATCAATATAGAGATAATGCATGAATAGACCATACTGTGAATAAATAATATTACTGGTTCCACTTTACATAATGGATTAAATTGATATCTGAAAGTATACAAGAAATCTTATATTGAAGTACAATCATTCATTCCAACCAGTTTTATATCTAATGATAATATTAGGGTTATGGTTTATCACGACGGTTGTGTGAGTTTTGCTTCAAAATTGATAATGGAAATCAAAAATAATGTGTTTATAAAGAAGTCTCTTAAAAAGAGCAGTCAAGAAACATGGAGTAATCCATGTGTTCTGAAGCAGGAAGTGATGGAAAGTAAAACAAATGCGTATAAATTTGCTAAATTGTGGATGAAATATACATCCTATCATGTGCATAAACTAGAGAAATAGTAATGTACCAGTTTTGAATGAAAATGAACGTCAAAATACACATTATATCCCATAGGAATCTTCATGCATTGATGTTAAACTGGGTCAGTTACTGTAGAAATATTTGATTTTTTTTGGTGTCATAATACACTTTATTTTAGCACTAGCATGCCACAGAATGTAGAGGAAAGAGCAATAGATTTTCAGTTACAGCACTAATAATCTAACATTTAATGACTATTTTGGGGAGTCTAGAAATTGCATAAGGCTATGTAACATAATTGTTTTTTATTTAACATTCATAAAAACTTGGAATTTTGGTAATATTTCTCCTTTTTCATTTTTTATTTTTTCAGTTGTTCATAGACCTTCATTTTATTTATTTGTATGTGGTGATGAGAATATAACCCAGTGCCTCACACATGCTAGACAAGCATGTTAACACTGAGCCAGAAACCCAGCTCCTCCACTTTATCTTATCATCAAACACTCCTCACCCTCTTCATTACTCACTTTCTTAATCGTTTTCCCCCTTCTCTCTATTCTTTTTCACTTTCCCTCCTTATGTATTTTTCTCTCATGTCATTACAAACACTAGTATGCTATGAAATTTACATTTAAAACTGATTTTATAGTCATTCTTTTTTCTTGAGAAAATTTAAAAATTATAATCACCTGATAGATATATTACAATACATTTATTATACATATGCATCTATATTCATTCACATGTATTACATATATATATATATACATATATATTTAAAATTACTTTGATTAGCCTGTTAGAAATAATATATACCAAGTCTTTCTTAATTTTCAAGTCTTCCAGAATTAACATCTTACAGTGAAAATCAAATAAACATGTTTAAGTTAACAGGTATCATTCTTATTTATCAATACTGATAATTTAAGGTTTTATATCACATTAAGTTGTAATATGGCATATTAACTCTTATGAATTAGAGAAATTTTTTTTTTGAACAACCTATTATTTAAGGACCATATGCACTGACATTTCAAATGGCCTTCTTGTGTTTTCAATTTCTATCAATTTTGTGTTAATTAAAAAATACTTATTTTAGTAATTTTCATATTCATAATTGATATAAAGTCAATTGTTTAATCCTTTTTGTAAGTAGTTACTTATTACAGTAGGGGCAGTATTAATAATTCTAAATCTTTATAAGAAAAATGGTACAAAGATATTTTCAGGCAAAATTAAGAATAATTGCGATCTCTAAATGTTTGATTACTGATACATATAATACAGAGCTTTTGATGAGTCTCTTTAACAGTAAAACATAAAATGCAAAGATACAGTTGGGTATGTATGTCCAAATAAAGATAAGAAAAAATACACATTATCAGTTAGAAACTATTAAATAAAAGATGAAAAGAACAATCCAACACATTGTACCAACTTGTCAGTTGAGTTAGTATTCTGGAAGAATAGCCTAAGACTAGAACTGGTCCATGACAAAATATTCACTAAAAAATGAAATATGAAAAATATAGGAAATACTATGAATTTTTCAGGAGGGTAGGTGGATTAACCTTTAATCTCAATCATGTGCATTTTTAAAACCAGTTTTCTGGTACAATAAAATTGTGATAGATACAACTAAACAAAACAAAGTTTCTGCTTAGCAAAATGAATGCATCTCAACACTTTTTTAGCTGATATCTTCCCACTCAATTTTAAACCTTTATTTATTTATTTTTTATTGGTTGTTCAAAACATTACAAAGCTCATGGTATATCATCTTTCATACATTTGACTCAATTGGGTTATGAACTCCCAATTTTCCCCAAATACGAGTTGCAGAATCACAATGGTTACACATTCATATTTTTACAAAATGTCATATAAGTGACTGTTGTATTGTGCTACATTTCCTATCCCCTACTATCTTCCCTCCCCTCCCCTCCCATCTTCCCTCTCTACCTCATCTGCTGTTTTTCACTTCTCTCCCTATTCCACCCCCCTTTCCCCTCACTACCTCTTATATGTAATTTTGTGTAACATTGAGGGTCTCCTACCATTTCCATATGGTTTCCATTCTCTCTCCCTTTTGCTTTCCTCTCTCGTCTTTGATTAATGTTAATCTTTTCCTCAAGTTCTTTCTCCCTGTTCTATTCTGAGTTGCTCTCTTTATATCAAAGAAGACATTTGACCTTTGTTTTTTAAAGAGTGGCTACCTTCTCTTAGCATAATCTGCTCTAATGCCATCCATTTCCCTACAAATTCTATGATTTTGTCATTTTTTAGTGCTGCATAATACTCCATTGTGTATAGATGCCACATTTTTTTTTTTATCCATTCATATATTGAAGGGCATCTAGTTTGTTTCCACAGTCTACCTATTTTGAATTGTGCCACTATGATCATTGATGTGGCAGTATCCCTATAGTACGCTCTTTTAAGATCCTCAGGGAATAGTCTGAGAAGGGCAAAAGCTGGTTCAAAGGGTGGATCCATTCCCAGTTTTCCCAGGAATCTCCATTCTGCTTTCAAAGTTTGCTTCACCAATTTGCAGTCCCACCAGCAGTGTACAAGTGTACCCTTTTCCCCACATCCTCGTCAACACTTGTTGTTCTGTGACTTCATAATAGCTGCAAATCTTACTGGAGTGAGATGGTATCTTAGGGTGGTTTTGATTTGCATTTCTCTGACTGCTAGAGATGGTGAGCATTTTTTCATGTACTTGTTGATGGATTGTATGTCTTCCTCTGTGAAGTGTCTGTTCAGTTCCTTGTCCCATTTGTTGATTACATTATTTGTTATCTTATTGTTTAATTTTTTGAGTTCTTTGTATATTCTGGATATTAGGGCTCTATCTGAAGTGTGAGGGGTAAAAATTTGTTCCCAGGATGTAGGCTCTCTATTTACCTCTCTTATTGTTTCTCTTGCTGAGAAAAAACTTTATAGTTTAAGTAAGTCCAATTTGTTTATTCTTGTTATTAACTCTTGGGCTATGGGAGTCTTATTATGGAATTTGGAGCCCGACCCCACAGTATGAAGATCGTAACCAACTTTTTTTCTATCAGACGCAGTGTCTCTGATTTTATATCTAGCTTCTTGATCCATTTTGAGTTAACCTTTGTGCATGGCAAGAGAAAGAAATTCAGTTTCATTTATTTGCATATGGATTTTTAATTTTCCCAGCACCATTTGTTGAAGATGCTATTCTTTCTCCATTGCATCCTTTTAGCCCCTTTATCAAATATAAGAAAGTTGTAATTTTGTGGATTGGTTTCTATGTCCTCCATTCTTTACCATTGGTCCACCTTCCTGTTTTGGTACCAGTACCACACTGTGTTTGGTACTATTGCTTTGTAGTACAGTTTGAACTCTGATATCGCTATAACTCCAGATTCACACTTACTGCTTAGAGTTGCTTTCGCTATTCTGGGTCTTTTGTTTTTCCATAAGAATTTCATGATTGCTTTATCTTTTTCTACAAGAAATGCTGTTGGGATTTTGATTGGCATCACTTTAAACCTGTAGAGAACTTTGGGTAATATTGCCATTTTGATAATGTTATTTCTGCCTATCCATGTACAGGGTTCATTTTTCCATCTTCTAAGATCTTCTTTTATCTCTCTCTTTCAGTTCTGTAGTTTTCATTATATAAATCTTTCACCTCTTATGTTAGGTTGATTCCCAAGTATTTTATTTTATTTGAGGATATTGTGAATGGAGTGGTTTTCCTCATTTCCATTTCAGAAGTTTTGTTGCTGATATACAAAAATGCCTTTGATTTATGTGTGTTGATTTTATATCCTGCCACTTTGATGAATTCATTTATTTACTCAAGCCGTTTCTTTGTAGACCCTTTTGGGTCTGTTAAATATATTATCATGTCATCTACAAATAGCGATAATTTAAATTCTTCCTTTCCTATTTTTATGCCTTTATTTTCTTTTGTCTGTCTAATTGCTCTGGCTAGTATTTCTAGAACTTAATTGAATAGAAGTGGTGATAGAGGGCATCCCTGTCTTGTTCCAGATTTTAGAGGGAATTTCTTCAGCTTTTCTCTATTTAGGATGATGCTAGCCTGATTTTTAGCATATATAGCTTTTACCATGTTGAGGTAAGTTCCTTTTATCCCTAGTTTTTATAGTGTTTTGAACATAAAGGGATGCTGTAGTTTGTCGAATGCTTTTTCTGCATCAATGGAGATGATCATATGGTTCTTGTCTTTAAGTCTATTGATGTGGTGGATTACATTTATTGATTTCCATATATTGAACCAGCCTTGCATCGCAGGGATGAATCCTACTTGATCATGAAGCACAATTTTTTTGATATGCTTCTGTATTCGATTCGCCAGGATTTTATTGAGAATTTTTGCATCCAAGTTCATTAGAGATATTGTTCTGTAGTTTTCTTTCTTTAAAGTGTCTTTGTCTGGTTTCGGGATCAGGGTGATGTTGGCCTCATAGAATGAATTTGGAAGAGCTCTTTCTTTTTGTTTTTCTTGAAATAGCTTGAATAATATTGGTATTAGTTCTTCTTTGAAGGTTTTGTAGAACTCCGCTGTATACCCATCGAGTCCAGGGTTTTTTTTGGTTGGCAGTCCTTTGATGGTTCTTCTATTTCTTCCTTTGTTATTGGTCTGTTTAAATTGTGTGTGTCTTCCTGACTCAATCTGGGCAGATCGTATGACTTAAGAAATTTATCAATACCTTCACTATCTTCAATTTTATTGGAATATAGTGTTTCACAATACTTTCTAACTATCTTCTTTATTTCTGTAGTGTCTGTTGTGATATTGCCTTTTTCATCCCATATTTTAGTAATTTGAGTTCTCTCTCTTCTTCAGTTCATTAGTATGGCTAAGGGCCTGTCGATCTTATTTATTTTTTCAAAAAACCAACTTTTAGTTTTATCAATTTTTTCAATGTTTTTCTTTGTTTCAATTTTGTTGATTTCTTCTCTAAATTTGATTATTTCTTGTCTTCTACTACATTTGCTGTTGTTTTGCTCTTCCTTTTCTAGGTTTTTGAGGTGTAGCATGAGTTCATTTATTTGCTGGTTTTTCTTTTTTTGAGGAAAGAACTCCAATAAATGAATTTCCCTCTTAAAACTGCTTTCACTGTGTCCCATAGATTCCGGTACATTGTGTCTGTATTGTCATTTGTCTCTAAGAATTTTTTTATCTCCCCCTTTATGTCTTCTGTTACCCATTGATCATTCAGTAGCATGTTGTTCATTTTCCATGTGATGCAGGATTTTTCCTTCCTTCTTTTATCATTGATTTCCCGTTTCATTCCATTATGATCAGATATGGTGCATGGTATTATTTCCATGCCTTTATATTTACTAAGAATTGCCCTATGGCATAATATATGGTCTATCTTTGAGTAGGATCAATGTGCTGCTGCTGAGAAGAACGTGTATCCACTTGATGATGGTTGATATATTCTATATATGTCTGTTAAGTCTAGGTTATCGATTGTGCTGTTGAGTTCTATAGTTTCTTTATTCAGTTTCTCTCTAGAGGATCTGTCCAATGCCAAGAGTGGTGTGTTGAATTCACCCATAATTATTGTGTTGTAGTCTATGTGACTCTTGAACTTGAGGGGAGTTTGTTTTATGAACGTTGCAATTCCATTGCTTGGTGCATACAAATTGATAATTGTTAGTCTTGTTGGTGGATGGTTCCTTCTAAAAGAATATAGTGTTCTTCTTTATCCCTTTGATTTACTTAGGTTGAAGTTGATTTTATTCCATATGAGTATGGCCACTCCTTCTTGCTTCCGAGGGCCGTGTGAGTGGTATGATTTTTCCCAAACTTTTACCTTCAGCCTGTGTATGTCTTTTCCTATAATATGGGTCTCCTGAAGACAACATATTGTTGGATTTTTTTTTCCACGTTACTAGCCCATGTCTCTTGATTGGTGAGTTTTGGCCATTAACATTTAAGGTTACAATTGAAATATGATTTGTACTTCCAGTCATGTTTATTTATTTATTATATTTTAGTTTGGCTAGTTTTTACTTTTTTGGTTATTTTCCTCCCCCTTTACTGAAATACCTCCTGCTGTTAGTTTTGGGCACTATTTTTCAATTCTTCTTCTTGTAGTATTTTGCTAAAAATTCTTTGCAGTGCTGGTTTTCTGGCTGCATATTCTTTTAGCTTTTGTTTATCATGAAAGACTTTAATTTCATTTTCAAATCTGAAGCTTAATTTTGCTGGGTACAGTGTTCTTGGTTGGAATCCATTATTTTTCAGCATTTGAAATACATTGTTCTAGGATCTTCTCTCTTTCAAAGTCTGTGATGAAAAATCAGTCATTAACCTAATTGGTTTACCCCTGAATGTAATCTGCCTCCTTTCTCTTATAAGCGTTTAATATTGTCTCCTTGTTCTGTTTGTTGGCTATCTTCATAATTATATGTCTTGGATTTGGTCTATTATGTTTTTGAATGTTTGGGGTCCTGTAGGCTTCCAGGATTTGGCAATCCAATCCATCTTTCATCTCTGGGATGTTTTCTAGAATTATTTCATTTAATATGTTGTCCATTCCTTTGGTTTGAATCTCTATGCCTTCTTCTATCCCCATGACTCTCAAGTTTTTTTTTGACATCCCTTATCTCTTGAATAGATTTAAGCATCTTTTCTGTGTTGACTATATTCTTTTCAAGTTGATAAACTTTGTCTTCATTTTCTGATTTTCTGACTTCTACTTGATCTACTCTATTTGTAATATTCTTGTTTGAGTTTTTAATTTGGTTTATAGTTTCCTGCATTTCTAGAATTACTGTTTGAATTTTTTTAAGATCTCTATTTTTTGGTAAAGCTCATTTTTTGCCATTTGAATTTGTTTGTTTAATTCATTTTCAAAATATACTTTTATTCCTTGGACTTGCTGCCTCATGTCTTCTCTAATATTTCTTTCCATCTGAGTTTAGTATGCCTTGATTTCTTTCCCTATCCCTGTTTCTGGTGCTTCTAGGTCCTCCTGTAGAATTAAGTTGTCCTGCATTGTTTGTACTCCTTTTATTCCATTGTTTTTTCATGATGTTCACGTTACTTTCCAGCTCTATTTGATTGCTGTGTTTCTGCTTTATTCTAGAGTTTTGTTTTGGTGTTGTATGTCTCTGTTGTCTCTCCTTTGTGTTGGTAGACTATGCATGCTAAAGTGGATTCCGCTTGGAAGAAATTCCGAAGGCCGAGCTCCAGTGACGTCACCTCTCTCTTTTGGCAGGCCCAAGGCTCCTTGCTGAGGTGTCCGTATAGGGGGGTGGGACTGTACTGTCACTTGTTGGTTTCAGCTCCGGGTCACTGGCAGGCAGGCGGTCTCCAGCTGCCCAGTCGTGCGGTCGGTGGCCGGCGGGCAGGCGGTCTCCAGCTGCCCAGTCACTTGTGCAGCAGGTGGGCTGTCACTGGCGGGCGGGCGATCTCTAGCCACCCAGTGGTGCGGTCGGTCGCCGGCGGCAGGGCGTTCTCAAGCCGCCTAGTCACGCGGGCAGCGGGTGGACTGTCGCCTGTGGGCCTACAGTCTCCCGCTGCCCAGTCACAAGGGCCTGGCCTCTAGTCCTCTGGTTTCTCCTGCTAGTCCTGGTTTTTCCTGCAAGACCAGATTTCCCCTGAGTGATGGCTCTCGGCAGTTCAAACTGTACTCTGGGCCTGCCGTTTGTTGGTTGTGGAGGGTGTCTATTGGGTAGCCAGATACTCTATTGTTTTGATTTTTTCCACTTGCCCCTCCCCCAGCACTGGTTAGACAGGTTTTATATTCACAGTTGATGAGAGGGGGAGTTGAAGGTCAGTTGCCTCTTGTTTTCCCCCATCTTTATGCAGGCTCGCTCTGATAATCTCTCCCCCGGAAATCCTAGGAGAGATTTTATGCGAATTCCCCGATATATGGGAGATGAGCTGAATAACACACTCCTGTTTTATTGTTGTAATCTGTAGGAGAGTGGCTGTGGTTACTTCAGCTCTCCAAGATTATGGCCATTGGTTTCCTTGGAAGAGTTTCCATTGTGGGAGATAGAACTGTACCGCTTCCTTCCCTGCCTGAAATCCTGAACTCAGCTCAGGGCTCAGTGGGGGCTCTACCAGCAGGATTCCACAGAATCCTTATCAACGTTTCTCCCTGCTTATTGGACCCATCTCGGTGGTGCCGCACTGTCTTTAGCCACTGGGTGGGCCGCGCGGATCAGTCAAATGGGATCTCGGGTCGCACATTTGGCTCGTCTTTGAGACTCAATTACCGGACCATGGTGCTAGAAATCCTTCTTCTAGGTTTTGGTGCACCCCCATTTTGCTGTAATTTCCTAACAAGATAGTTTTTTTGTCACTCTAACTCGTTATTCACCTGTGCAGTGGTGCAGTACACTTGGTGTGATGCACTCTATTCGTGGCCATCTTGCAATGACGAAATATTATGATTTGTATGCACCATTTACTGAAGTCAGTTTTCAGTTTTAGAAAACAAATATGAATTTCAGGTGTATGAATATTTCGGAGAATAATCTTGTGAAAAGTTGATTATAAATCCACATACATGAATATGAATGATTTTAGGGAGTGTATAATAAGACACGTATATTTTATATTTTGAAAAATCTGGAGAGTATATATATATATACACACACAAACACACACACACACACAGACATTAAAAAGAAGCAGTATATATGCCAATCGAAATTCATCATGAAATATATATCTTCCACATATCCAAAAATATACATTTTACTAAAAATGGATTTATGTATAATGTTGTTCAACTTGGAAGCTCACACTTAGGTTGAATTTTCAGTTCCAACAGCGTTTAGGAGGAGTGATCTCTTCTCACAATTTGTATGTGCCAAGTCACCCACCTCAGAAGAAGGTACGTGTGATACCAGGTAGGATTCTATATGTGCATATAATAATACATGAGCTGAAAAAGGCTAAAGAGAGACAGGAATTGACATATTTCTTAACTTTAAAAACACATGGTGAACTATTTCAATAAACATTGACTTATTTATAACTCCTATCATATATAATGAAAAAGGGAAGTCCAAATATACACCATGCCTCCTCTGAACTGCTTGTATTTCTATTCTGTTTGAGTTACTATTCTCCATCATATTAGGATTAGTAGTCAGAGTCTAGTAGGGTATGGGTTAGTGTCAGAGATTCATTATTCCGAATGGAAAATAGGAAAATAAACCCAATGTTTTTTCAAATATGTGCTACACAAAAATCTTCCCACTCTCATCCAGAACAATTCCTTGATATTACCCTCGCCTGAAGTAATGCACAATTAGAGGAGAAGAGTTAGAAAATATGGGAATACATATCTGGAACGGAATATGCTCAGGAGTTCACAACCTTGGAGGTGGTAGAGGAGTTTCCAAAAGTAAGGGACAGGGTAAACACTCCACAAACATGGAGCTCTGCAGGCCTAAAGACATCTTGAGAAACTGCCTCTGAGTTTGGGCACTTGAAATATATGTTGTTGTCAGGAGCTTTAGCTTCCTATGTAGTGAGAGCACCAAAATTGGGTCTGCATCTATGTGACCTGGAGGACATGGTATCTTATTTTTCAATGAACATGAGGCAGCAGTGCTGAATTCTCACTTTGTAGGTAAACTGTGGCAACTCTGGTCTAAGTGTCTCTCCGTGTAGACTGTGAAGCCATTTGGTCATCCTCTAGTTTTCCTGGTGTGTCTTGCTGCTTCACTGGGAGTTGGGTATTTGCTTCACGAAATACAAGGAGTTCAACTGGGACATAATGCTGGAGGGAGTTCTGTCACATGCGGTGGGTCAGGGTCTGCAGGAGAATGCACCAATCAGGCTTCTATCTCACATAGCTTGCCCCCAGGCCCATAGCAACCTGATTCTGAACATTGCCCTGACCCTCTCAATATAACAAGATGCCTTAACATATAAGGGTCTGCTAGCTGCACCATGTCAGTCACAAGCCATTTGGAAGCCAATGGCAGATCCACATGGCCCCAACACAGATGTTTTTTCACACACCTGCCCACCACTGCTCTAGACCCGCTACTAAGCAGGCTCCAACTTACTGGCATCTCTGTTCTACACCATTTTTCATGAAACCCAGTCAATCAACGAATTGTCTGGTATACTCATGATCAGCAAATGGACATCAAAAGGTTCTCCAGTGACAACTGGACATAAAAATTTCAAAAATTCCATGGTATTTATCTAGCCATTGTTCGTGGATGAATTTGGAGGCACTATGATTTTCAATTTATTCAGGAACCATTAAATGTTGAGGAAGCTCATTTTAATGAAAGCACAGGAGAACACACACAGGCAAGTCTTCTCAAAGAGTGGCCAAATGGTCACATGAAGCCAGGCCCATTGAGATCTACAATGTGAGGTCCATGTGTGTTTTGACTCTCAACTATGTCTGCCAAGTTTGTCAGAATAAAATCATGTGATATCCTTGCTGAAATTCCCCGTGCCTTGTGGAAAGCCTTCCTGGGCACACATCTCAATTCCAAGGGTGACTCTCATGCATGGCCTCCTAAAATCCCAACACAACTCATGGCAATACTTCTCTGAGGTCAGTTCCAGAACTCAGTCTGTAAGGAGAATTACAGCAGAGTTCAAGCCCAGGTGGAGCCAGTCATCATTTCCAACCGTCAAACTAATAACCACAATTAAAACCAAAACACTTCGGCATGGCCCTCATCTTCTTCCATATAGACACTCATTATAACCTCTGACTAGAGGTTTCCATGAGGGGCGCAGCCCAAGACAGTGTCCAAAATAAGCTCCCTTTCCCCTCATTTGCCTAAAGTTGGGGTGGCCTGAACACCTTCCTGTGAACCAGGAGTAATCGAGTAGGCCTTCCGTTAATACTGCTCTGTTTCTCCAATTTGAGGAATACTGACTGTGGGGTTTAGATTCTTTATGTGAATTAGAAACATGAGAAAACCCAAGCACCTATGGGCTTCCCTCTTCAGGGCTTTGAAGAACTCATTTGACCCAAAGGATCCCTATTCTCACTTGATGAAGTTCAGGAACCTTACAGAGGAAGGCGAGAGACTTCATCCACAATGACTGCTCTTTTGGCCATTTTGGGTTTGGATGAAAACATGGGATCCATCAGGTGCTGAGAATCTAACCACAGCCTCACACAGGGCCAAGAGTCTGATTCAGACACATCCATTTCCGAAGCAAATAAGCAAAGAGCCACAGGTGAATCCCATTCGTTTCCATTTGAAACTGTTTTCTTCAGGCTTCACAAAGGAGTGGCCTGAGGGAAAGACCTTCCTGAAATTCAGGGCAACAAACAAGAGGTAAACAAAAGGCACAAAGCAGGGTTTCTCCACTGAGACTTTCCTGGTCACACTGATATCTGAGTTTTCTGAGATGCTCACCATTGCCGTCAGTTATCCAGAACATGGCCATATCACAGAACTTGTAGGTGGTACATATCTTGGACACAAAACCATGAGGCTATTCTGGAGAGTGGCCAGAATTCAGGAAGAAAACAGAAACTTTGGAAGATAGCAGGTGTTACCCTTCGATAAGGCAAGCCACAGTCCATTCATACATTTGGCAGGATGAATGCCTGGAAGCTTTCTACTAGACA
Source organism: Callospermophilus lateralis (assembly GCF_048772815.1). Classification (NCBI taxonomy): domain Eukaryota; kingdom Metazoa; phylum Chordata; class Mammalia; order Rodentia; family Sciuridae; genus Callospermophilus; species Callospermophilus lateralis. The sequence continues at coordinate 256,388 of NW_027516478.1, forward strand.
GGACACATCCATTGATGCATTCTCTTTACTAATGTCTACAATCACGGACAGAGTGGGATGCACAGATATAGAAGCACTTGACTTGTCAAACAACTTACTAGAAACAGTCAACGCCAATCCAAACAAACAGCCTTTCCTACCTATTCTCAGGACATGAGACAAAACCAGAAACACACATCCACACCCACAAAGGCACCTCTTTTGCCCAAGTAGGTCTGTGACTATCCGGAGTGTCCTCAGACTGATGGGCCATATTATATTCCCCCAAAATGGCCTCTCCTGTCTCAAATCTGGTCTCCTTGGCCAACTCTGTGAAGTAGTCAGGAGCCATGGGTGAGCCACTACCTGCTTTCTCAGGAAAGTCCCCTCTTCAGAGCTTTCCTGGCATTTGGCCATCCTCATATCAGTAGGAACTAAGAAAGACTGACTCTGTCCTTGGTAAATTGAAACAAGTGAGACCACTGGAACTGGGACTGCGAGTGCCTCTGGGTGTGTCTCTTCCTGGATCACAAGTTCAGAGAGTTCCATCAACAAGGAGGTGAGGTGAGGTCACTTCCTTCCGAAACTGAATGAGGTCACTGCCTTGGCAACCTCTTTGTCCTAACAGTTACTTCTAAGGGTCCCATGAGATGCAGGCTGCCCCTACTTTCTGTGACACTTTCACAAGTTAGAATGGTATATCAACCATAGGCACCTGTGAACAGCTCTTCACACAGGCCTTGTTTGGTCCATCTTCTCTATATTTAGAGGTTGATTCAGACACATCCCTTCATCATGACCAGGTTGTTTGCCATAGAATTTAACTTTTGCTTTCTCATGTACTTCATAGCTGCCTATATCTTATCCAGGGGTCATTTCTGCATGGACCTTTGATGTTCTCAGCAGGTGGAAGATCCCCTACATTCCAGTATTGTAAGACCAACTCTGTCCCTCCTCTTTTGTAAAGTTAGATTGAGGGAACAGTGTATGTTTAGGGTTAATAACATGTTTTATTTGGGTTAAGAATCTCTCTGCCCCATGAATAATGGTATTGGGAACCTGTGATATTTACAAGAATATATAGCAGAAATATAAGTATAAAAACAGAAACCTAGGTAAGATTTGAAACGAGAAGGGCATTGGGCCCTTGAGTGGGATACTTAGGTTTTAATAATTTTCTGTATATATGTCTCAGATAAATTGAAATACAATGGCTTAGGACCTTATACCTTGGACGATTGATTGTCGAATTGAACATCGAGTCAAAATGCAATAGTCAGTAGGATTAGGAAGATAGTCAGTAGGTTTAGAAATAAGAGTGAGTATAGGATTTGGACCAAAATTTCTTTAGCAATAGGGTCTAGGGTAGACAGTGAATGTATAGGTCACCAAATGTGAAGTGTCAGACACAATGATGAACTGGGGAAAATATGTAGGAAAACAGATATCAATTGAGATATTAGGAAATCAGGCAAAGTATAAAGTGAGTGATAGGATTAGACATTTTCAACAGGCTCGAACTATAATATATAATCTTAGGAAGAAACAAATATGTAGTCACCAATAGGATTTAGATCTGAGAGCATTTAGCAACCTGGACATTGTTGTTTTAGTAATCCATGCTCACTTTCCATTTAGGGTTTGATACAATCATGATTGTGACCTTTGCTTTTTGTGTCCAGAATATTACTGTGATAAAAAATATATATAAATATATATATAGATAAGGTGATATGAGTAATTCTTCCACCATTTCTGGGAGCAATATTTTGAAGAGGTATAAATTAGTATTGGGGGGACAAAGAGGTGTACACTGTGTCTTTGAATATAGAGATAATGCATTAATAGACCATACTGTGAATAAATAACATAACTGGTTCCAACATTAAATAATGCATTGAACGGAAATGTGAAAATATACAGAAAATCTTTTATTGATATACATACATTTATTCCAACCAGCTATACATCTAATGGTAATATTAATGTTATGGTTTATCTTGAAGAGTGTGTGAGTTTAGCTTCGAAATTGATTATGGAAATCGAAAATGATGTGTTTGGAAAGAAGTCTCATGAAAAGACCAGTCAAGTAACATGGAGGAATACATGTGTTATGAAGCAGGAAGTGACTGAAAGTGAAACAAATTCCTATAAATTTGTGAACTTGTGGATGAAATATATATCTTATGATGTGCAAAAACTGAAGAAATAGTAATGTACCAGTGTTGAATTATAATGAACGTCAAAATAGAAATCATGTCCTATAGGAATCTACTTGCATTGATGTTAAACTGGGTCATTTACTCTAGAAATATTAGGATTTGTAAGCACCATTTATTGAAGTTACTTTTCAGAACTGGGAAACAAATATGTATTTCAGGTGGATGAGTATTTCTGAGAATAATCTTGTGAAAAGTTGATTATAAATCCACATACATGAACATAAATGAATTTACGGAGTTATATAAGACACATATATTTCATATTTTATAAAATGTGAAGAGTGTGAATATATATATATATATATATATATTTATATATGTATATATATATATATTTATATATATTAAAAAACCACAAAAAATACATTAAAAAGTATCAATATCTATATGCCAATCGTAATTCATCATGTAATATAAATCATCCACAGATGCAAAATTATTTCTTTTACTAAACATGGATTTATGTATAACATTGTTCTACTAGGAAGCTCACCCATTGTTTGAATTTTCAGTTCCAACAGCGTTTAGGAGGAGAGATCTCTTCTCACAATTTGTTTCTGCCAAGTCAGCCAACTCATAAAAATGTACGTGTGATACCAGGTAGAATTCTATATGTGCATATAAAAATACATGTGCTGAGTAGGCTACAGAGAATGGGAGACAGGAATTCACATATTTGTTAACTTTAAAAACACATGGAGGACTATTTCAATTAAAAATTGACTAGATTTATAAAACCTACCCTTTATCGTGCAAGAGGGAAGTCCTACTATACACCATGCCTTCTCTGAAATGCTTGCATATTCATTCTGCTTGGGTATTTTTCTCCATCATATTAGGATTAGTAGTCATATTATAGTAGGGTATGAGTTATTGTCAGGGATTCAGTATTTCGAATGGAAAATAAGAAGAAGAATCCAATGTTTATCAAATATGTGCTTCACAAAAAATTTTTCTACTCTCATCCAGAACAATGCCTTGACATTACCTTCGCCCCAAGTAAGACACAATTAGAGGAGAAGAGTTAGAAAATCTTTAAATACATATCTGAAATAGAAAATGCCCAGGAGTTCACAACCTTGGAGATGATAGAACAGTTTCCAAAAATAAGGGACAGTGTAAAAACTCCACAAACATGGAAATTTGCCTGCCTAAAGACGTCTGGAGAAACTGCCTTTAGGTTGGGGACTTGAAATACATGTAGTTGTCAGGAGCTTTAGGTTTTTTTCTAGTGAGACCATCAAAGATGGGTCTTCATCTCTGTGATTTGGGGGATATGGTTATAATTTCCCAATGAACATGAAGCAGCAGTGCTGAATTCTCTTTGTAGTGAGAGCATCAAAGGTGGGTCTGCATCTATGTGACCTGGAGGACATGGATTCTTATTTTACAATGAAAATGAGGCAGCAGTGCTGAATTCTCTCTTTGTATGTAATCTGTGGCCACCGGGGGCTAAGTGTCTCCCCACGTGGACTGTGAAGCCATTTCATCATCCTCCACTTTTCACAGTGTTTCTTGCTGCTGCACTCGGAGTTTGGTACTTGCTTCAGGAAATACAATGCGTTCAACTGGGACACCATGCTGGAGGAAGTTCTGTCAAATGTGGTGGGTCAGGGTCTGCAGGATAATGCACCAACAGGGCTTGTATACCACATAGGTTGCCCCCTTGACCAAAGCAACCTGATTCTGAACATTGCCCTGAAACCTCTCCATATAACAAGATGTCTGTACATATAAGGGTCTGCTAGCTGCACCATTTCAGTCACAGCGATTTGGAAGCCAATAGCAGATCCACATGACCCCACAACAGATGTTTTATTACACACTTGCTCACCACTGCTCTAGTCCCACTACTAAGAAGGCACCAACTTAATGGCATCTCTGTTCTCCACAATTTTCATGAAATCCAGTCAATCAATGCACTGTCTGGTACAGTCATGATCAGCAACAGGACATCCAAAGGTTCTCCAGTGCCATCTGGTCATTGGAATTTCAAAAATTTTATGGTATTTATCTAGTCAATTTTCAAGGATGAAGTTGGAGGCACTGTGGGTTTCAATTCATTCAGGAATCATTCAATGGTGAGGAAGCTGATTTCAATGAAAGTTTTGGAGAACTCTCACAGGCAAGTCCTCCCAAAGAGTGGCCAAAAGGTCACAAGAATCCAGGCCCACTGAGGTCTACAATTGAGGTCCATGTGTGTTTTGACTAGTAAATATGGCTTCAAAGTCTTTCAGAATAAAATTATGTGATGTCTTGGCTGAGATTCCCAGTGCTCTGTGGAAAGCCACCCTGGGCCTAGTTCCCAGATTCCAAAGGCGAATCTCATGTGTGGCCTCCGAAAATCCCAACACAATTCATGGCAATACTTCTTTGATGTCTGATCCAGAACTCAGTCTTTCAGGGGAATGACACCAGAGTTCAAGCCCAGGTGGATCCAGTCATCTCTTCCAACTGCCACACGAATGACCACAATTTAAACCAAAATACTCCCACATGGCCCTCATCTTATTAAATATAGACACTCATCATAACCTGTGGCTGGAGGTTTCAAAGCGGGACACATCCCAAAAGAGTGTCCAAAAAAATCTCCCTTACCCCTCATTTGCCTAAAGTCAAGGTGGCATGGACACCCTTCCTGTGAACCTGGAGTGATCCAATAGACCTGCCGTTAATACTGCTCTGCTTCTTCAATTTGAGGCCTACTGATTCTCAGCGATAGATTTTTTATGTGATTTGGAGTCATAAGAAAACCCAAGCATCTCTTCAGGGCTTCAAAGAACTCATTTGAACCAAATGATCCCTATTCTCACTTGATAAAGGTCAGGGACCTAACAGAGGAAGGCAAGAGACTAATCAACAATGACAGATTTTTGGCCATTTTGCTTTTGATTGCACACATGGAATCTATCTTTAGATTCATCATGTGCTGAGAATCTAAGCCACAACCTCATACAGGGCCAAGAGGCTGATTCAGACACATCCCTTTCCAAAGCAATTAAGCAAAGAGCCACAGGTTATGCCCATTTATTTTCATTTGAAAACTGTTTTATTCAGGCTTCACAAAGGGGTGGCCTGAGGCAAAGACCTTCCTGAAATTCAGGGCAACAGAACCATAGGTAAGCAAATGAACCAAAGCAGGGTTTCTCCACTGAGAGTTTACTGGTCACACTGATATCTGAGTTTTCTAAGATGTTCCCATTCTCTACAGCTCTCAAGTATATGGACATGTCACATATCTTGGAGATGGTACATATCTTGGACACAAAACCATGAGCCTATACTAGAGAGTGTCCAGAATTCAGGAAGAAAACATTAACTTAGGAAGTTAGTAGGTGTTGCCCATCCATAAGGCACACCACAGTCCATTCATCAATTAGGCAGAATAAATACTGGAGAGTTTTCTACTAGACAGGACACATGCATTGATGCATTCTCTTGTCTAATGTCTACAACCACAGACACAGTGGGATACACAGACATAGAAACACTACCCCTGTCAAACGACTTATTAGAAACAGTCCACTCCAATCCAAACAAAGAGCCTTTCCTACCTATTCTCAGAAATTGAGAGAAAACCACAAACTCACACCCACAAGCAAAAAGGCACCTCTTTAACACAAGTAGGTCTGTGACTATCCAGAGTGTCCTCTAACTGGTGGGCCATACTATGTTCCCCTGAAATGGCCTGTCCTGTCTCAGATCTGGTCTCCTTGGGCAACTTTGTGAAGTTTTCAGGAGCCAGTGGTGAACCAATACCTGCTTTCTCAGGAAAGGTCCCTCTTCAGAGCTCTTCTGGCATTTGACAATCCTCATATCAGTAGGTACCAAGGAAGACTGACTCTGTCCTTGGTAAATCCAAACAAGTGAGACCACTGGAACTGGGACTGGGACTGGCTCTGGGTGCCTGGCTTCCTGGATCTCAAATCCAGAGATTTCCATCACCAAAGAAGTGAGGTGAGGTCACTTCCTTCAGGAATTGAATGAAGTCACTGCCTTGGCCACCACTTTGTACTTAAAGTTGCTTCCAAGGGTCCCATGAGATGGAGGCTGCTCCTACTTCCTGTGACACTTTCACAAGTTAGAATGGTATATCAAGCATAGGCACCTGGGAACAGCTTTCCACGCAGGCATGGTTTGATCAGTCTTCTCTACAATAGGAAAGGAGAGGCTGATTCAGACACATCCCTTCATACTGACCAGGTTGCTTGCCATGGAATATGACTTTTGATCTCTTAGGTCGTTCATAGCTGCCTGCAACTTCTCCAGGGTATCATTTCTGCCTGGAACTTTGATGTTCTCAGCAGGTGGAAGACCCCCTACATTACTATTGTAAGACAAACTCTGTCCCAGCTCATCTGTAAACTTAGTTTGAGGGAACAGTGTATGTTTAGGGTAATAACAGGTTCGATTTGGGTTAGGAATCATACTGAGGAACAAACAATGGTATTGGGAACTTGCGATATTTACAAGAATATATTGGTGAAATATATGTATGAACACAGATATCTAGATAAGATTTGAATCCAAGAAGGGCATTGGGCTGTTGATTGGAATACTTAGCTTTGAATTATATTCTGCATAGATGTCTCAGATAAATCAATATACAATGGCTTAAGATCTTGTACCTTGGATGATTGATTGTAGAAGAGATCATCCAGTCAAAAAGGTATAGTTGGTAGGATTAGGAAGATAGTCAGTAGATTTAGAAAAAAAGAGTGAGTATAGGATTTCGACCAAAAGTTCTTTAGCAATAGGATTTCGGATAGAGAGTGAATGTAAATGTCAGCACATGTGAAGAGTCAGTCACAATGATGAACTCGTGAAAATATGTAGGAAAGCAGATATCAATAGAGACATTAGGAAATCAGGCAAAATACAAAGTGAGTGATAGGATTAGTCATTTTCAACAGGGTTGAGGTTCAATATATAATCTTAGGAAGAAACAAATATGTAGTCACAAATAAGATTGATTTGAGAGCATTAGGCAACGTGGACATGGATGTTTTTAGTAAACCATGCTCACATTCCATTTAGGCATTGGTGAAAGGTTAATAAAATAGGTACTTGTCACTTCCTGTTTTTCTGTATGCTTAACAAAACACTGTTGGAAACTTGAGGACTGTTTGCTAATCTTGTTTCCAGAATGTGCTGTCCCCAACTGCCAAACTGCAGAATACACACCCTCACCCGTTTGCACGCAAACCTCCCCCTTGCCCTGACCCATCAATAAACTTCCCTCCCTGCCCTCTCCAAGGAAAGTATATAAGCTCTGCTTAAGCTGTTTTCATTGCTCTCTGCTCTATTCAAGTGACCTCTGAGCCCCAGAAAGCTGGTCTCCCAATAAACCCTTTACTGTTGCATGAGACATTCTCTTGGTGGTCTCTTCCTCTGTCGCTCACCCGATCTTTACATCTGGAGGCACCAGCGAGATCCAGCAGCGCCGGACGAAAGACCCCCAAGGGGCTCCTTTCAGGGTAAGTAAGGTGACTCTTTCTGGTTTCAGGTTTCAGGTTAGGGTTTTGCAAAATCGCTATCGGTGTTGAGCATGAGCTCTCTCTGACGGTGGCTGACAGACGAGTCACAGAGCCACAGGCCACATCCCTGGGGGACGCCCCAGAGGACTCAGGAAATCAAGGAACAATAGTCTCCTCGACTCTGTGATATTTTGTTTCGGATTCGGTATTGCCAGCCCATCAGGTTTTGAGGGCTACTCAGTCCTTGTCTCAGTATTGGACGTCCATTTTCTGTCTTTATTGTCTTGTCTTGTCTGTGTAGTATGTCGTTGCTTTCACTGTTTGTGTATCTCTCATTTTGGGACAGAGCACTTCAACACTTCTCTCCCTGACCCTTGATCACTGGACCAAAGTCTGCTTAAGGGCCCAGAATCTTTCTTTTTCATTAAAACGCTGGACCTGGCAGACTCTCTGTGCCTCAGAATGACACACCTTTGGAGTTGGATGGCCTCCCAGAAGGATGTTTCTACTTCCCACTAATTTGAAAAATCAGAGATATTGTCTTTCAGCTGAGGCCACATAGCCATCCAGATCAACAGCCATATAGATATATAACTTGGCAGGACCTCTGCAAATCTCCTCCTCCATGAGTGAAGCCTTTCCTTGTCCCTGCCTACGCTCCTACTCCTTCCACCACGATTCTATCTCTCAAACCCTCTGCTCCTCCTCCTCCACCCTCTGTTCTCCCTGAGTCTCAAGATTCTACTGGACTCTCCTCCTCCTTCTTATCCCCTGCCCTTGTCCCCAACCCCCAACAACCTCTAAGTGATTCCCTGCTGACTCTGCTTCTCTGCCATTGGAGGAAGTTAGGCCGGCCCAGTGCCCTCCAGATGACTCCCCCGCGTCACACACAGCCCCTCCTTCCCTGGAGGAAGCTGGCCCGGCTAAAAGAACTCAAAGAACTCCCTGGGGTTTTCACACTTGCCTACTTGGGATGACTGCCAACAAATCCTAGGGACTCTCTTTACGGCAGAGGAATGAGAGAAAAACCTCCTGGAAGTTAAAAAATATATTCTCGGACCAGATGTGTGACCAACACAACTTCCCAACATAATCAAAGCCAGCTTCCCCTTGAATTGACCCAACTGAAACCCCAACACCTTTGAAGGTAGGGAGCATCTGTCCACTTCTTGCCAGGCCCTAATAGTGGGTTTCCAATCGGCCGCTAGGGAACCACCTAATTTGGCCAAGGTAAGAGAGATAATTTAAGGGCCTGATAAATATCCCTCTATGTTTCTAGAGAGAATTATGGAGGCATATAGGAGATTTACTCCTATTGATCCTCAGGCAGAGGATCAAAAGGCATCTGTCATGATGGCCTTCATTGGGCAAGCTGCCCTGGATATTAAAAGAAAGTTACAACTCTTAGAGGGATCACAAGATATGACTTTGGGAGATTTAGTCAGAGAAGCCGAGAAAGTATACTATATGAGAGAAACAAAGAGAAAGAAAGGGAGCAAAGGGAAGATGAGAGATGCAAAAGACAGACTAAGGCATTGACTAAGGTCCTGGTAACAACAATAAGTAGGCCAGAAATTAACAAACAGGAAGACAGGAACGGAAACCTGGGCGCATGCCAGAGGCCACCCCTGGCCTCAGATCATTGTGCCTACTGTAAAGAAAAAGGTCACTGGGCCAAAGAGTGACCTAGAAAAGAGACAGCCACGACAGCCAGCCATTCTGACTCAAAAGGATGACTAAGAACGTCGGGGCTCAGATCCCTTCCCCGAGCTCAGGGTAACTTTTGAAGTGGAGAGGACCCAGGTAAACTTTGAAGTGGATACAGCAGCAGTATACTCAGCCCTTAAGGCCCCACTGGGCACACTATCAAATAAAATGTCTCTAGTTCAAAGGGCTAATGGCAGTAAATATCAGACATAGACAACTAAGAGGACCATGGACATGGGGAAAGGAAAAATCCATCACTCCTTCCTAGTAATCCCAGAATGCCTGGGCCCATTGATGGGCAGAGATCTGCTCAGTAAGCTCCAGGCCAAAACAACTTTTAACCCCGAAGGCCCCAAAACGAAATTTCTAAATCCTTCAGTAAAAACTCCTATAGTCTTGGCTTTATAAATGTCAGTAGATGATGAACATCCACTCTTCACACCCCCCAAGACTGCTCAAACAAGCAAGCTACCCCAGAAATGGATAACAGATTACCCAGATACCTGGGCAAAAACGGCTAGGTTAGGCCTAGCCGTGAAACAACCTCCAAGAACAGTGGAGTTAAAAACCTCAGCCTCCCCAATCAATGTCAAACAGTATCCTCTGAGCAGAAAAGCTAAAGATGGGATAAGGCCCCATATTCAGAAATATCTGGCCTTAGGGTCCTAAGGCCCTGTCAATCGGCCTGGAAGACTCCCCTGCTCCCAGTAAAAAAAGCCAGGAACCGGGGACTATCCCCCGTTCAAGACCTAAGAGAGATTAATAACAGAGTGCAGGACATTCACTCCACGGTAACTAATTCGTACAATCTGCTTATCACTCTGAACCCTTAGCAGAAATGGTATACTGTTCTGGACTTAAAAGATGCTATCTTTTGTTTGCCTCTGCATAAAGATAGTCAGTTGCTGTTTGCTTGCTAGTGGGTAGACCCAGAAACTGGAACGTCTGATCAAGTAACTTGGACTAGACTCCCACAGGGGTTCAAAAACTCTCCCACTCTCTTTGATGAAGCCCTCCACAGAGATCTCAACAACGTCAGAACTACACACCCCAAAGTCACCCAGCTTCAATACGTGGATGACCTGCTACTGGCAGCCAACACCAAAGAAAACTGTGAGTCTGGGACCCAAGCACTATTATATGAGCTTGCTCAACTCGGGTATAGAGCTTCTGCCAAATAGGCCCAAATTTGCCAGCAAGAAGTAATCTTCCTGGGCTATTCCCTTAGGGGCAGTAAATGATGGCTCACTGAGCCCAGAAAACAAACGGTTGTGCAGATACCACCCCCATCTAGCAGCAGACAACACAGAGAGTTTCTTGGGACTACTGGGTTTTGCAGGTTATGGATTTCTGTGTTTGCGTCCTTAACTTCTTCTTTATACCCGCTGTTAAATGGAGATACCCAATTCCGATGGACCCCTGAGCACCAGAACGCTTTTGATAACATCTAACGACACTGGCACTGAATTCCTCAACTTGACAGAGCCAAGCCTGCAATTTCAGAAAGCCGTACACTACGTTAAAAATGTACATTAATTCACACACCTTGGTTCAAAGAAACTGCAGGCATTCCTGAAGGATCAAGAACAGAGTTTTCCACTAACCCACTCACAGCAAAAGGAAATAACTGAACAGGTAACAAAAGTCTGTCCGGTCTGTCAATAGGTTAATGCTTATCTTTCCAAGCTTTCCGCAGGAAAGCACATATTAGGAACCAGACCAGTACAATTCTGGGAAGTGGACTTTACTGAAATTAAGCCAGCAAGGTATGGACTTAAATATCTCCTAGTCTTTGTAGATATATTTTCAGGATAGATTGAAGCCTTCCCCACAAAAAAAGGCACAATTGGTGGTCAAGAAGATCCTGAAAGATATTTTTCCAAGACACGGCCTGCCTAAGGTAATAGGGTCTGATAATGGCCCGGCGTTCATGGCCCAGGTAAGTCAGGGGTTAGCCAGGACACTGGGGATAAATTGGAAGTTACATTGTGCTTATAGACCCCATAGCTCAGGACAGGTAAAAAAAATAAATAGAACCATTAAAGAGACCTTAACGAAATTAAGCTTAGAGAGCGGCATAAAAGATTGGACTATGCTCCTGCCTTATGCACTGTTTCATGCAAGAAATACTCCCTCTATTTCTTTGTGTAACCTCACCCCCTATGAAATTCTTTATGGAGCCCCTCCTCCAGTAAGGGACCTAACCCCAACTCTAAGACCTAGTGATCCCCTCCACAACCCCTTGTTTGACAGACTTAAAGCTCTTGAAAGAACTCAGCGATACCTGTTGAAACAGCTGGCCACTGCCTACCAACCTGGTGAAGAGGGGACTCCACATCGATATCAAATAAGAGACATCCTCTACATAAGACAACATCAGGTGTCATCCCTGTAACCCCGCTGGACAGGACCATACCAGGTGCTACTTATAAAACCTACAGTGGTAAATGTAGAAGGAATCAATTCCTGGATCCTAATTCTTATCTCAAACCTGCGCCCTGTCCAGACTCTGGCTGAAAAACTGGAAAAGACTGGAAACCCTTTCAAATTGCATATTCGCCATGTGGATAAGGCTATAGACTCTCCCCTTGTCCACCAGTAGTCCTTACCCTCATCAGCCCGTTCATCAGCGATGGCTGATCACAAATCTTACTAGACAAGAAGTATGGTCTATCTCGCATACAGCCCCCTTAGGGACCTGGTGGCCATCTCTCCACCCAGAATTTGTCAGCTGGCTATACGTCTTTCATATTGGGATATCTCTGATGAAGAGGATCCAACTAAAATTCCATTAAATCCCTAGTGTACCACAGATAATGGAAACAAACATTATGGATCTAGGGACACGCGAGCCAGATGCAGGTTGGCTAGCCTAGAATACTATGTTTGCCCGGCAGACTATCAAAGCCACAAACAGCCATGGCTGTGTGGGGGAAAAGTGGACTTCTTCTGAAAATAATGGGGATGTGAGCATACAGGGGCTGCCTGGTGGAACCCAAACTCCTCATCAAATTCAGTACACAGCATTGGCCATATTACCAATTAGACAACCAAAACTGATGGCCCCCAGAGGGGTCTCCAGATCCTCAAATTCTGTGTGACCTTTTCAACTTCGGCAAGTGTTCAAAAAGATCCATCAATTGGGAATTTCCTTCCAAGGAAATTCCCCTATGTTTATGCCTTTTCCCTCCTTTGCTCACATCCTGAACTATGCTTCTCCAATACATCCTAACCCCCCGCCTTCTGCTCCAGACTCTCTGCAGTCACTCTCACATGAGCAACCTGATTTCTCCCCTCCAATTACTAGATCAAAAACAAAAACCTCCGCTGGATCTCATACCATTGCCTCCTTGCTGAGGTAGCAGGTACTGAGGTACCCTTCCACCCACTCACTCCTCTCTTCTCCTGTCAGTGCACGCACCGGGTCCCACCAGGTCCTCTTACCAGCTAACACAAAGCTCATACCAGCTGAGGAGTGCCCTAAGACGCCTATCCAAGATGTAATGAAAATGGCCTTTAAAGTTGCTTTGTCATCACTGAAAACAGGTTACAAAGAATTTAAAGTCCCTCAAAGGCTTTTTGGGATACTCACTCCCATCCTCCCCTCTGCTCTACCTGTTCTACTGCTCAAGTTTTATTGCCAGGAAAATCCCAAACCCCTTTCCCATTATTCTTTTATATCTCTTTTTCCTCATTCTCAGAACCACGGAGCTGCTCTCACCCCCCACCTTCCTTGTCTTTCCCTCTGTTCCAATCCCACAGAAAAATCTTAAATGGCCTTCTCCAGAAGCCTTGATCATGGCTGACTTTAGGACTTTCAGCAACAGAGGCCCTATACAAGAGTTCAGTGTAGATAAACTTCCTCTTTTTGTGTTGCTTTGTTCTACTTGGCCACTGGCTGGAAAAATCAGCACTCCTAAGCTAGACACCCCCTTACTATTTTTTCACAAAATATGTGAACAAGGCCTCTGGCGTTGAGCTGGGGCTTCCAGAGATGGCTACATTTCTAAGATAAAGAAGTTACCAACTGGGCTCCATGGTAACAGCTGGCAGGAAGAAAAAAAAGGAAGAAAAAAGCTCTCCCCCTACCAGGTGTCCTTTAAAAGTTAACTTTCCCAGAGCAGAGGAAAAAAAACAGAAACAAAAACTGCTTTTTGTGAACTTCTGCAGACTGTGAATTTCTGAGCCCCTTACGTTACATGTTGCGTACAAAATTCTGAAACTACCTAAACTTGGGGTTCAGGGGATTAAAAGATTACAACAGAAGCAATGCCCTCTAAATCTGGTTACAACCAAATAGGACTGTTTCCCTGTCTTCTGTGCTATCTTAGGTACCTTGCCTTGTCCGTCCTTACAACAGTATAATTCTATATACTTAAACATTGTTTATGTTTTCATAAAATGATCAACATATGGCTGTTGCATGAGACAGTCTCTTGTGGTCTCTTCCTCTGATTAAGTATATAATGGTGCAGATGTTTCCCAGAGTCCTCTATCATGACGCAGGATCATTTAAAGTTCCAATAGGGGCGCATACAACCTGGTTCCACCAGGAACCGGTATCCCTCACTTTCTCCATCCTATTAGGAATAGGAGTTGCTGCAGCGGTGGGCACAGGAACCACTGCCCTAGTCCATGGGACACAACAAATGACCCAATTAGAAGTAGCAATAGACCAAAACTTAAAGATATTAAAAACCTCCATCACAGCTTTACAGGAATCTTTAACCTCTCTCTCTGAAGTTGTTTTACAGAACAGGCGAGGGTTCGACCTCCTCTTATTGAGAGAAGGGGCCTTTGTCCTGCATTGAGTGAAGAATGTTGTTATTATGCCGACCATACTGGAGTTGTAAAAGAATCTATGATTAAATAAAGAAGACGCCTTGTAGAGCATCAACAAGAGAGAGAGGCCCCAAAAGGGTGGTTTGAGTCTTGGTTCACAGAGTCCCTCTGGTTAACTACGCATTTATCAGCCCTGGCTGGTCCATTAATAAACCTCATATTATTCCTAACTGTGAGACCCTGTTTGCTCAACCGTGTAGTTTCCTTTTTCCAAGCTCAAATTGGACAAGTTAAACTTATGGTAATAAGAAAACAATATACCACACTAGCAGACATAAAATGTGACACCCCCAATGATCACTTTAATGATTAAAAGTAACCAAAAGAAGAAGTGGGGAATGAAAGGTTAATAAAATAGGTACTTGTCACTTCCAATTTTTTGGTATGCTTAACAAAACATTGTGGATATCTTGAGAACTGTTTGCTAATCTTGTTCCCTGAATGTGCTGTACCAACTGCAAAACTGCAGAATGTACTCACTCACCTGTTTGCATGCAAACTGCCCACTCGCCCTGAGCCATCAATAATCTTCCCTCCCTGCCCTCTCCAAGGAAAGTATATAAGCTCTGCTTAAGCTGTTCTCAGGGCTCTCTGCTCTATTCAAGGGAGCTCTGAGCCCCAGCATGCTGGACCCCCATAAACCCTTGGCTGTTGCATGAGACAGTCTCTTGTGGTCTCTTCCTCTGACACTCGCCTGACCATTACATTGGTAAAATAATAAGTGTGACCTTTGCTTTTCGTGTCCAGAATATTACTGTGATAAAATGTACATGTAGATAAGGTGACTTGAGTATATCTTCCACCATTTCTGGGAGCAATATTTTGAAGATGTACAAATTAGTATTGGGTGTACAAATAGGTGTACCCTGTGACTATGAATATAGAGATAATGCAAGAATAGACCATACTGTGAATAAATAATATAATGGGTTCCAAATTTAAATAATGCATTCAATTTATATCTGAAAATATAAAGGAAATCTTATATTGATACACATACATTCATTCCAACCACTGATACATCTAAAGGTAATATTAGGTTTATGGTTTATCATGAAGAGTCTGTGAGTTTGCTTCAAAACTGATTATGGAAATTTAAAATAATGTGTTTGGAAAGAAGTCTCATGAAAAGACCATTCAAGAAACACGGAGGAATCCATGTGCTCTGAAGCAGGAAGTGATTGAAAGTGAAACAAATGCCTATAAGTTTGCTAACTGATGGATGAAATATATATCCTATGATGTGCATAAATTGAAGAAATAGTAATGTACCAGTGTTGAATAAAAATGAACATTAAAATACACAACATATCCCATAGGAATCTACTTGCATTGAGGTTAAACTGGGTCAGTTACTGTATAAATATTAGTATTTGTATGCAACATTAACTGAAGTTAGTTTTCAGTACTGGAAACAAATATGTATTTCAGGGGGATGAATATTTCTGAGAATAATCTTGTGAAAAGTTCATTATAAATCCATATACATGAATATGAATGAATTTACGGAGTGGGTATAAGACACATATATTTCATATTTTGAAAAATCTGGAGAATATATATATATATATATATATATATATATATATATATATATATATATATACACTTCTTATGTGTGTGTGTGTGTATATACATATATATATATACACACACACACAGAAACACACACACAGAGATATTAAAAAGAGCAATATATATGCCAATCGAAATTCACCACGAAATATATATTATCCACAGATCCAAAAATAATCTTTTTACTGATCATGGATTTATGTATAGTGTTATTCAACTAGGAAGCTAACCCATAGGTTGAATTTTCAGTTCCAACACTGTTTAGGAGCAGTGATCTCTTCTCACAATTTGTATCTGCCAAGTCAGCCACCTCACAAGTATGCATGTTTCATACGAGGAAGGATTCTATATGTGCATATAAATATACATGTGCTGAATAAGCTACAGAGAAACGGAGACAAGAATTCACATATTCCTTAACTTAAAAACACATAGAGACCTATTCCAACAAAAAATTGACTAGATATATAACTCCTACCCTATGAAATGCAAAAGGAAAGTCCAAATATACACCATGCCTCCTCTGATCTGCTTGTATTCCTATTCTGTTTGGGTTATTTTTCTCCCTCATATTAGGATTAGTAGTCAGAGTCTAGTAGGGTATGTGTTAGTGTCAGGGTTTCAGTATTTCGAATGGAAAATTAGATAAGGAATCCAATGTGTATGCAATATGTGCTACACAAAATTATTCCCACTCTCATCCAGAACAATGACTTGACATTACCTGTGTGGGTAAACACTCCACAAACATGGAGCTCTGTTGGCCTATAGACTTTTTGAGAAACTGCCTCCAAGATTGGGCACTTGAAATATATGCTATTCTCAGGAGCATTAGCTTCCTTTCTAGTTAGACCATCAAAGCTGGGTCTGCATCTATGTGACCTGGAGGACATGGTTTCTTATTTTACATTGAACTTGAGGCAGCATTGCTGAATTCTCTCTTTGTAGGTAAACTGGTGCCACTGGAGGCTAAGTTTCTTCCCATGTGGACTGTGAAGCTATTTGGAATTCCTCCACTTTTCGTGGTTTTTATTGGTGCTGCACTGGGACTTTGGTATTCGCTTCATGAAATACAACAAGTTCAACTGGGAGACAGTGCTGGAGGGATTTCTGTCATGTGTGGTGGGTCAGGATCTGCAGGAGAAAGCATCAACCAGGCTTCTATCCAACATAGCTTGCCCCCTTGTCCATAGCAACCTGATTCTGAAAATTGCCCTGAAATCTCTCCAAATAACAAGATGCCTTTACATATAAGGGTCTGCTGGCTGCACCATGTCAGTCCCAAGCCATTTAAAAGCCAATAGCACATTCACATGGCCCCACCACAAATGCTTTATCACACACTTGCACACCACTGCAATAGGCCCACTACTCAGCAGGCTCCAACTTACTGGCATCTCTGTTCTACACCATTTAAATGAAACACAGTCAATCAACGCTTTTGCTGGAACACTCAAGATCAGCAGCAGGACATCCAAAGGTTCTCAAGTGCCACCTGGTCATGGGAATTTAAAACATTTCATGGTATATATTTTCCCCGTTTTTCAAGGATGAAGTTGGAGGCACTTTGGGTTCAAATCATTCAGGGACCATTAAGTGTTGAGGAAGCTAATTTCAATGAAAGCTCTGGAGGACTCTCACAGGCAAGGCTTCCCAAAGAGTGGCCAAAGGTCACATGAAGCCAGGTACATTGAGTTCTACAATGTAAGGTCCATGTGTGTTTTGACTTTCAACTATGGCTGCCAATTATTTCAGAATAAATCATGTGATATCCTGGATGAGATACCCAGTGCTCTGTGGAAAGCCACCCTGGGCCTAGATCTCAGTTTCCAAGGGTGACTCTCATGCGTGGCCTGCTAAAATCCCAACAAAATTCATGAGAATACTTCTCTGAGTTCAGTACCAGAACTCATTTTCTAAGGGGAATCACTCCAGAGTTCAAGCCCAGATGGACACAGTCATCTCATTCAACTGCCACGCAAATGACCACAATTAAAACCAAAACACTCCTTCATCGCCCTCATATTCTTCCACATAGACACTCATCATTACCTATCGCTGGAGTTTTCCATGAGGGGTGCAGCCCAAGACAGTGTCCAAAATAAGGTCCCTTTCCCCTCATTTGGCTAAAGTCATGGTGGGCTGGACACCCTTTCTGTGAACCAGGAGTGGTCAAATAGGCTTGCCTTTAATACTGCTCTGCTTCTCCAATTTGAGGCCTAATGACTGTCAGGTGTAGATTCTTAATGTGATATGGAGTCATGAGAAAACCCAAGCACCTATGGGCTAGCCTCTGCAGGGCTTTGAAGAGCTCATTTGAAAGAAAGGATCCCTATTCTCACTTGATGGAGATCAGTAACCTAACAGAGGAAGGCAAGAGACTTCATCCACAATGACTGAACTTTTTGCTATTTTGGTTTTGGATGTACACATGGGATCATTCTTTGGATCCATCAGGTGCTGAGAATCTAATCCACGGCCTAACACAGGGCCAAGAACCTGATTTAGACAAGTCCCTTTCCAAAGCAATTAAGCAAAGAGCCACAGGTGATGCCTATTCAATTCCATTTAAAAACTGTTTTCTTCACGCTTCACAAAGTGGTGGCTTGAGGCAAAAACCTTCCTGAGATTCAGGGCAACAGAACAATAGGTAAGCAAAAGGCCCAAAGCAGTGTTTCTCCACTGATATTTTCCTGGTCACACTGATATCTGAGATTTCTGAGATGCTCCCCATTCCCTTCAGCTATCCAGTGCACGGCCATGTCCCAGAGCTTGGAGGTGGTACATATCTTGCACACAAAACCATGAGCCTATTTTGGAGAGTGGCCAGAATTCCTGATGAAAACAGGGACTTAGGAAGGAAGTAGGTGTTGCCCATCCCTAAGGCAAGTGACAGTCCATTCATAAATAGGGTAGGATGAATGCTGGGAAGCTTTCTACTAGACAGGACACATCCGTGATGCATTCTCTTTTCTAATGTCTACAACGAAGGACACAGTGGGATACACAGATATAGAAACACTCACCTTGTCATAAGACCTACTAGAATTTGTCCACTCCAAACCAAACAAACCGCCTTTCTTACCTATTCTCAGAACATGAGACAAAACCACAAACTCACACCCACACCCACAAAGGCACCACCTTCCCCCTAGTATGTCTGTGACTATCCAGAGTGTCCTATGACTGGTGGGCCCTACTATGTTTTCCTGAAATGGCCTGTCCTGTCTCGGGTCTGGTCTCCTTGGCCAACACTGTGAAGTTGTCTGGAGCCAGCGGTTAGCCACTACCTGCTTTCTCAGTAAAGGCCCCTCTTCAGAGCTCTTCTGGCTTTTTCCATCCTCACATCAGCAGGTACCAAGAAAGACTGACTCTTTCCTTGGTAAATCCAAACAAGTGAGTCCACTGGGACTAGTACTGCAACTGGCTCCGAGTGCCTGGCTTCCTGGATCCCAAGTTCAGAGAGTTCCATCACCAAGGAAGAGATGTAGGTCACTTCCTTTAGGAACTGAATGAGCTAACTGCCTTAGCATCCACTTGGTCCTAAGAGTTGCTTCCAAGTGTCCCATGAGGTGGAGGCTGCCCCTACTTACTGTGACACTTTCACAAGTTAGAATGGTATATCAACCATAGGCACCAGGGAACAGCTCTCCAAACAGGCCTGGTTTGGTCCATCTTCTCTATATTAAGAACAGAGAGACTGATACAGACAAAACCCTTCATCCTGACAAGGTTGTTTGCCATTGAAGATGACTTTTGCTCTCTCAGGTCCTTCATAGCTGCCTACAACTTCTCCAGAGTTCATTTCTACATGGATCTTTGAGTTTCTCAGCATGTGGAAGATCTCCTACATTCCTGTATTGAAAGACCAACTCTGGGCCTGCTCTTCTGTAAAGTTAGATTGAGGGAACAGTGTATGGTTAGGGTTAATAACAGGTTCGATTTGGGTTAGGAATCATTCTGCGTGATGACTAATAGTATTGGGAATCTGCAATATTTACAAGAATATATAGGTGAAATATAAGTATGAAAATATAAATCTAGGTAAGATTTGAAGCCTAGAAGTGCATTGGGCCCATGATTGGTATACTTAGCTTTGAATTACATTCTGCACAGATGTCTCAGATAAATCATTATAAAATGGGATAGGACCTTCTACCTTGGATGATTGAATGTCGAAGAGAACATCCAGTCAAAAAGGCATAGTCGGTAGGATTAGGAAGATAGTCTGTAGGTTTAGAAAAAAGAGTGATTATGGCATTTGGACAAAAGTTCTTTAGCAATAGATTTTTGGGTAGTGAGTGAATGTCAGTGTCAGCACACGCGAAGGGTCAGTCACAATGATGAACTGGGGAAAATAAGTAGGAAAGCAGATATCAATAGAGACATTAGGAAATCAGGCAAAGTATAATGTAAGAGGGTTAGACATTTTCAACATGGTTGAGGTTGAATATATAATCTTAGGAAGAAAGACATATGTTGCCTCCAATATGATTAACATTTGAGAGCATTAGGCAACCTGGACATGGTTGTTTTTAGTAATCCATGCTCACTTTCCATTTTGCTTAGGTGAAAGGTTAATTAAATAGGCACTTGTCACTTCCTGTTTTTCTGTATGCTTAACAAACTACTGTTGAAATCTTGAGAACTGTTTGCTATTTTGTTCCCAGAATGTGCTGTCCCCAACTGACAAACTGCAGAATATACTACCTCACCGGGGTGCACGCAAACCGCACACTCGCCCTGACCCATCAATAAATTTCCCTTTCTGCCCTCTCCAAGAAAAGTATGTAAGCTCTGTTAAAGCTGTTCTCAGGGCTCTCTGCTCTATTTAAGTGAGCTCTGAGCCCCAGCATGCTGGAACCCCAATAACCTCTTTGCTGTGGCCGAGTGAAAATTGTATACTGTTCTGTACCTAAAAGATGCTTTCTTTTGCTTGCCTCTGCATAAAGATAGTCAGTTGCTGTTTGCTTTCGAGTAGGTAGACCCAGAAACCGGAACGTCTTTTCAACTAACTTGGACTAGACTCCCACAGGGGTTCAAAAACTCCCCCATTCTCTTTGATGAAGCCCTTCACAGACATCTCTACAACTTCAGAACTACACACCCCGAAGTCATTCTGCTTCAATATGTGGATGTCCAGCTACTGGCAGCCAACACCAAAGAAAACTGTGAGTCTGAGACCCAAGCACTATTATCTGAGCTTGCTAAACTCAGGTAGAGAGCTTCGGACAAAAAGGCCCAAATTTGCCAGCAAGAAGTAATCTTCCTGGGGTATTCCCTTAGGCACGGTAAATGATGGCTCACTGAGCCCAGGAAACAAACCGTTGTGCAGATACCACCCCCATTTAACAGGAGACAACATAGAGAGTTTCTTGGGACTGCTGGCTTTAGCAGGTTATGGACCTGGGTTTGTGTTCTTAGCTGCTCCTTTATACCCGCTGTTAAATGAGAATGCCCAATTCCAATGGACCCTTGAGCACCAGCAAGCTTTTGATAACATCTAAGAACACTGACAATGAACTCCTCAACTTCAGTGAGCCCAGCCTGCAATTACAGAAAGCCCTACACTACGTTAAAAATGTACATCAACTCAATCAACTTGGTTCAAAAAAACTGCAGGCATTACTGTAGGATCAAGAACAGAGTTTTAGACTAACTCACTCACAGTGAAAGGAAATAATTGAATGGGTAACAAAAGCCTGTCAGTTCTGTCAATTGGTTAATGCTTACACTTCCAAGCTTCCTACAGGAAAGCACCTATGAGGAATTAGACCAGGACAATTCTGGGAAGTGAACGTTACTGAAATTAAGCCAGCAAAGTATGGGCTTAAATATCTCCTAGTCTTTGTAGATACATTTTCAGGATGGATTGAAGCCATTCCCACCAAAAAAAAATAAAAGAAAACCGGCACAAATTGTGGTCAAGAAGATTCTGAAAGATATTCATCAAAGACACGGCCTGCCTAATGTAACATGGTCTGATAATTGAAGACCCTTCATGGGCCAGGTAAATCAGGGGATAGCCAGGACCCTGGGGATTAATTGGAAGTTACATTGTGTTTATAGACCCCAGAGATCAGGACACGTAAAAAAAATAAATAAAACCATTAAAGAGACCTTAACGAAATTAAGCTTAGAGACTGGCATAAAAGATTAGACTATGCTCCTGCCTTATGCACTGTTTCATGCAAGAAATACTCCCTTTGTTTCTTTGTGTAACCTCACCCCCTATAAAATTCTCTATGGGGCCCCTCCTCCACTAAGAGACCTAACCCCGACTCTAAGACCTAAGGATCCCTTCCACACACCCTTGCTTGACAGACTTAAATCTCTTGTAAGAACTCAGATATACCTTTGGAAACAGCTGGCTACTGCCTTCCAACCTGGGGACGAGGGGAATCCACATTGATATCAAGAAGGAGACTTCCTCTACATAAGATGACATCAGGTGTCATCCCTGGAACCTCGCTGGAAAGGACCATTCCAGGTGCTACTTATAGCACCTAAAGCAGTAAAAGTAGAGGGAATCACTTCCTCCATCCATGCGTCTCATCTCAAGCCTGTGCCATGTCCAGACTCTGGGTGGAAACTGGAAAAGACTGGAAACCCTTTCAAATTGCATATTCCCCACGTGGGTAAGGCTATAGACTCTCTCCTTGGCCACCCGTAGTCCTAACGCTCATCAGCCCCTACTGCAGCGATGGCTGATCACAAATCCTATTAGATAAGAAGTATGGTCTCTCTTGCATACAACCCACTTAGGGACCTGGAGGCCATCTCTCCGCCCAGACATTTGCCAGCTGGCTATAGGTCTTTCCTATTAGAATATCCCAGATGAAGAGGATCCCATTAAAATTCCATTAAATCCTTTCCGTACCATAGATAATGGAAACAAACATTATGGTTGTAGGGACAAGCAAGCCAGATGCAGGTTGGCTAGCCTATATTAGTATGTTTGCCCGGCAGACTATCAAAGCCACAAACCGCCACGGCTGTGTGGGGGAAAAGCCGACTTCTTCTGTAAGTCATGGGGATTTGAGCATACAGGGGCTGCCTGGTGGAACCCAAAATCCTCATCAAATTCAGTACACAGCATTGGCCATATTACCACTTAGACAACCCAAACTGATGGCCCCCAGAGGAGTCTCTAGATCCTCAAATTCTGTGTGACCTTTTTAACTTCTGCAAGTGCTCAAAAGGGTGAAAGGAAATTCCCCTATGTGAAGGCCTTTTTCCTCTTTCGCTCACATCCTGAACTATGCTTCTCCAATAGTTCCTCAAACTCAGCCTTCTGCTCCATACTATCTGCTGTCAGTCCCACCTCAGCAAACCTGATTTCTCTTCTCCAATTACTAGATCAAAAACCGAAACCTCCGCCGGTTCTCAGAGCATTGCCCCCTTGCTGAGGTAGCACGTACTGAGGTACCCATCCACCCACTCACTTCTCTCTTTTCCTGTCAGTGCCCACACCGGGTCCCACCAGGTCCTCTTACCACCTAACGCAAAGCTCAAACCAGCTTAGGAGAGCCCTCAGACCCCTATCGAAGATGTAATGAAAATGGCCTTTAAAGTTGCTTTGTCATCACTGAAAACAGGTTACTAAATTTTAAAGTCCCTCACAGGCTTTTTGGGATACTCACTCCCGTCTTCCTTTCTGCTCTACAGTTTCTACTGCTCAATTTATGTTGCTAGGAAAATCCCAAAATCCTTTCCCATTATTCTTTTACATCTCTCCTTCCTTATTCTGAGATCCACAGAGCTGCTCTCACCTCCCGCCTTCCCCATCTTCCCCCTCTGTACCAGGCCCACAGAAAAATCTTCACTGAACTTCTCCAGAAGTCTTCACCATGGCTGACTTTAGGACTTTCAGCAAAAGAGTCTCTATAAATGAGTTCAGTGTAGATTAACTTCCTCTTATTCTGTTGCCCTGTTCTACTTGCCTACTGGCTGGAAAAATCATCACTCCTAAGCCAGAAACCCCCTTAATAGTTTTTCACAGAATATGTGAACAAGGCCTCTGGCCTTGAGCTGGGGCTTCACAGAGATGGCTACATTTCTAAGATAAAAAGTTACAAACTGGGCTCCATGGTAACAGTTGGCAGGGGGATAAAGAAAAGGAAAAAAAATCTCTCTACCTCCCAGGTGTCCTTGAAAAGTTAACTTGCCCACAATAGAGGAAAAAACAGAAAAAAAAAAAGCTTCGTTTTGTGAATTTCTGCAGACTGTGAACTTCTGAGTCCCTTCTCTTTCATGTTGGGTACAAAATTCTAAAACTACCTAAAATTGGGGTTCAGGGAGTTAATTGATTACAACAGAAGCAATGCCCTCTGAATCCGGTTGCAACCAAATAGGACTGTTTCCCTGTCTTTGGTACTATCTTAGGTGCCATGCCTTGTCCGTCCCTACAACAGTATAATTCTATATACTTAAACATTGTTTATGTTTTCATGAAATGGTCAACAGGTATGATTAATTGTGTAATGGTGAAGATGTGTCCCAGATTGCTCTATAATGACCCAGGTTCATTTGAAGTTCAAACAGGGGGGCATACAACCCGGTTCCACTGGGAACATATATCCCTCACTTTAGCCATCATATTAGGAATTGGAGTTGTGGCATGGGTAGTCACAGGAACCACTGCCCTGCTCCATGGTACACAACAAATGACCCAAATAGAAGCAGCAAGAGACCAAAACTTAAAGATAATAGAAACCTCCATCGCAGCTTTGCAGGAATCTTTAACATCTCTCTCTGAAGTTGTTTTACACTCAAGTTGAGGGTTGGACCTCCCCTCCATGAGAGAAGGGGGCCTTTGTGCTGCATTGATGTAATAATGTTGTTTTGATGCCCACCATACTGAGGTTGTAAAATAAAAGGATGCCTTGAAAAGCGTCAACGAGAGAGACAGGCCCAAAAAGGGTGGTTTGAGTCTTGGTTCACACAGTCCCCCTGGTTATCTACGCTTTTATCAACCCTGGCCTGTCCAATAATAATCCTCATATTATTGCTAACTATAAAACCCTGTTTGCTCAACCATGTAAGTTCTTTTCTCCAAGCTCAAATTGGACAAGTTAAACCTATGGTAATACCCCACTAGCAGACATAGAATGTGACACGCCCCAATAATCACTTTTATGATTAAAAGTAGCAAGAAGAAGAAGTGCGGAATGAAAGGTTAATAAAAAAGGTACTTGTAACTTCCTGTTTTTCTGTATGCTTAACAAAACACTGTTGAAATCTTGAGAACTGTTTGTAATCTTGTTCCCAGATTGTGCTGTCCCCAACTGCCAAATTGCAGAATGTATTCCCTCACCCAGATTCACACTAACCGCCCACTCGCTCTGACCCATCAATAAATTTCTGTCCCTGCCCTCTCCAAAGAAAGTATATAAGCTCTGCTTAAGCTGTTCTCAGGGCTCTCTGCTCTATTCATGTGAGTATATTCAGAAGGAGTATAAAGTGAGTGACAGGATTAGACATTTTCAACAGGCTTGAGGTTGAATACATAATCTTAGGAAGAAACAAATATGTAGTCACCAATAGGATTTATATTTGAGAGCATTAGACAAAGGTGAAATGGATGTTTTAGGAATCCATGCTCACTTTCCACTTAGGATATGGTACAATCATAAGTGTGAACTTTGCATTTGTGTCCAGAATATTACTGTGACAAAATGTATGTGTAGATCAGGTGCATGAGTATTTCTTCCACCATTTCTGGGAGCAATATTTGAAGACTATAAATTATTATTGGGGGTGCAAATAGATGTACCCTGTGTTTATGAAAATAGAAATAATGCATGAATAGACCATACTGTGAATAAGTAATGTAACTGGTTCCAACTTTAAATAATGGATTGAATTCACATCTGAAATTAAACAGGGAATCTTATATTGATATACAATCATTCATTCCAACCAGTAATACATCTAATGGTAATATTAGGGTTATGGTTTATCATGATGTGTGTGAGTTTTGCTTCAAAAGTGATTATGGAAATTGAAAAAAATGTGTTTGGAAAGAAGTCTAATGAAAAGACCAGTCAAGAAACCTGGAGGAATGCATGTATTCTGAAGCAGGAAGTGATTGAAAGTGAAACAAATGCATATAAATTTGTGAACTTGTGGATGAAATATATATATAATGAAGTGCAAAAACTGAAGAAATATTAATGTACCAGTGTTGAATGAAATTGAACGTCAAAAGACTCATCATGTCCCATAGGAATTCACTTGCATTGATTTTAAACTGGGTCAGTGACTGTAGAAATATTGATATTTGTAACCACCATTCGCTGTAGTGAGTTTTCTGTTATAGAAAACAAATATGTATTTCAAGTGGATGAATATTTCTGAGATAAATCTTGTGAGAAGTTGATTATTAATCCACATACATGAAAAAGAATGAATTTTGAGAGTGTATATAAGACACATGTAATTCATATTTTGAAATATTTTTAGAGTGTATATATATATATATATATATATATATATATATATATATATATATATAAACACACACACACACACACACACACATACATCACATACATACACACAAAATACACACAGACATTAAATAGTAGCAATATATATGAAAAACGTAATTCATCATAAAATATATACCAACCACAGATGGAAAAATAATATTTATTTTACTGAAAATGGATTTATGTATAATGTTCTACTAGGAAGCTCACCCATAGGTTGAATTTTTAGTTCCAACAGCGTTTACGAGAAGTGATCTCTTCTCACAATTTGTATCTGCCAAGTCAGGCACCTCACACAAATGTACGTGTGATACCAGGTAGGATTCTATATGTGCATATAAAAATACACGTGCGGAATAGGCTAGAGAGAAAGGGAGTCAGGAATTGACATATTTGTTCATTTTTAAAACACATGGAGAAATATTTTAATAAAAAATTCACTAGATTTATAACACCTACCCTTTATCTTGCAAAAGGCAATTCTAGTATACACCATGCCTCCTCTGAAATGCTTGTATTTCAATTCTATTTGGGTTATTTTTCTCCATCATATTAGTATTAGTAGTTAGAATCTAGTAAGCTATGGGTTAGTGTCAGGGATTCAGTATTTCGAATGGAAAATTGGAAAATGAATCCAATGTATATGCAAATATGTGCTGCACAATAATCTTCCCACTCTCATCCAGAATAATGTCTTGACATTACCTTGGCCTCAAGTAAGACACAATTAGAGGAGAAGAGTTAGAAAATCTGTGAATACATATCTGGATTGGAAAATGCTCAGTAGTTCACAACCTTGGAGGTTGTAGAGGAGTTTCCAAAAGTAAGGGACACGGTTGATACACCCAACCTAAGCTTTTATTAAAATTAGGAGCCATCTTTCCACAAAACCATGAAAAGATAATTTTGGCTTTAGTATAAATTACTGCAAATTCTGAACCTGCTTGAAATGCCTGCCCATGCCTTGAACTCCCCCATGCCTAGCTCTCTGACCAGATCGCAGCCCTCTCTGAAACTTCAGTGACACCTCATAAATAATGGCCTTCCCTGACCATACAACGACCCTCTCTGAGGCTCTAATGGTCCTCATAATTTCTGATTCTAGGGCCAGCAAAAAAAAATGTAAACAAAAATTAGTGTGATGCTTATCAAAATTCTGTTTTCTGTAACGCCCCTTTTGTGTAACTTTCTGGGCTATAAAGCTGGGCTGTAGGAGAGGTGGGTTTGCTGTCTTGTTTCCACTATTTTGAGAGGAAGATGCAGCCCGGCCACTGAAAATAATAAGCTTGTCTTAATTTGACTTTAATTGGAGTCAGTGGTCTTTTCTTGAATCGTGGTCTAACATTTTGTAGTTCCGCAGCGAGATGAACCTGCCCCAACAGATCACATCACCAGACTGCTGGAAATTCTGAAGCTGGCCTTCCCTCCAGGGCTCCGTCCTGGAGAGGCAAGTTCCAAGGCCTTGGAGTGAGCTTTTGTTCCGGGGAGAACTGCAGTGAACCACCGCACTAAAACAATTAGCAAGCTCATGGTGGAGGAGGCCTCCATTGGTAAGTAGCACCTATATAACATTTGATATCCGGTAAAGGGAGATCTCTTCTGATGACAGAGAGGTGGCCTGGGGAGGCACACATATACTCCTGTCTGGGACAGTAACGAGAATCATTCTGTCCTCTGTTCTATTCTGTAGTGAATTCCTCTGAAAGGGTAGAGAGGTGCCAACAGACACACAGAAGTTCCTATCCCGGAGCATTAGCAAGATGTTCCATTGCTCCTCTGTTTTTCTGTTTCTGCGCCGAATTTCTGTGTTTTTTTTTTTCTGTGTTCTACATGTTTTTGTTTGTTTGTTTTTGTGTGTTTTGTTGTGTGATTTCTGTGGAAAAAACTTAAGGATATTGGACATGAAAATGGGTAATAAAGCATGTAAGGCTGACATCCCTTTGAACTGTGTTTTAAAGAACTGTGATGAACTTTACCCCCCTTTGTTAAGCAGGATAAGAGAAGCCACTAGCTGGCTGCCTGGAGCACACACACTGCACAGGGCAATGCCTGCTGGGGACGTAAGAACTGAGTATCTCCCAGGTTAACAATTGAAACTCCTTTAAAACCCCTTGTCCCTTCAGACAAAGAGAGTTACAACCTTTGGGCAGAGACCCCTGTGTTTTTCCTTTGTTAGCAAAGCAGTAAAACTCCCTTTTTCTTTTTCTCAAACCCTGTCCTCATTATTAAATTGGCATGAATTGACTTCAATTTCAGGAAGTGAACTTTAAGTTACAAATTTTGGTACCCCCCACCGCCCCGGAAATTTTTGAGAGCTGACTACTGAAATGTTAGGAGATGGAGCGTGCTTGGGGTGGAACGAAACCAGAAGAGCTAATCCTGTAAGTATAAGGAGGGACTGAGCGACTCCCAGCAGCTGCCAAAGCCCTGTTTTTTCAGAGAATTACCTCCTTCCTTCCCTGTACTCTAAGGATTATGCCACCTCTGTTTTTTTAAAAAAGAGAAAAAGAAAAAGGGGACACTAAATGCAGTAAAGTAACCATGGAGACCCTTGATATTACATTTCAGGTTGTCCCTCTGTGAAAACATCTGGTTCCCTTGTGGGGACATCTATGGTTCCACTGGTGTAGTTGATTTTTCTCTTATCTGCTCTGTTTTAAAGGCTTCTGTCTGTCAGCCATATTCTGGAGCTCCTTTCTGTCTGTCTTGTGTCTTTTTTTCTGGCCCTTTAAGACATGTGCAATGATATGTTGATATTATAAATTGTTTCTTGGGAATGATCTTAGCTGAATGTGTGTCTAAATGATGATGTTTTATTGTAACAATCTGGTATCTGAATGGGTTTTTAAAGCATTGCACAATCTTGCAGTTAAAAGTTGGGTTTAGGTAATTGTTTAGTTTATGATTTCAGATAATTCATGTCAGAGAAATTAAATTCTTAGGATGGAAAACTAAACAACACAACTTCCAAGTTGGCAAGTAACTTCCCAATCATTCAGGCTATTTTTCACCAATTTTGAACTGGGTAGCCTGGGAAAATGTCACTGTGTGTAGCAGTGCATTAAATTGGACAAGGATAGTAAATCATAGTATGGTATCTGTTGACAAAAAAAAGATGTAAAGATATAAAATTTTGTGAATTGTATCTTAAACTTGTATGATAATTTTCAACATCCAAACCTGAATATTATGGTTGAAATGCCTTAGGCCTGAGGTGTCTGCTCAGATTAGCAGCTTTTCCCTGTTCCTTCTGGACCTCAGCCAGGACTTATGTTGAAATGCAAATGAAAGAAGCCTGCTAACTTAGTAGGAGACTGATCTGAGGCCTAAGAGAAAAAAAAAAGTTAAATTGTATGGTATTTACTAATTAATTATCAGTCATTTTTTCTAGAACTCTTATTTTTTTTCTTAGATTCTTTATTTTTTGAGCTCATGATTTTGATCCTACAGACCTAGGTTAATGTTTTTCTGATCAGTTCTATCTTTGACCAACTGTGGAGTTTTTGAAACATTGCAATGGATATTTCACCTGTGAAAAGCTACAAGACCTTTACTATTATTATGTGTACACACTGTTGTTATGTGTTGTATATCTATATATACATATGTCCGTATATCATATATATGATACACAAATTAACATATATAAAGTGCACTCATAAAAACAACGCTCATAAAAACAAATTTTACAAAGTGGATCTAAAGATCTTTAATTCACGTGATTTAAATTGTTGAATTTAAATTGGATAAACAGATAAAAATAAATGTCTTTAAAACTCAGCTTACAAGTTTTTCTAGGTGTTCAAAAATCTAATAAAATATTAATGTCTACAAAAATTCTAATATGACTTGGTTCTAGGACTTTTCCTTCAACAAAAAAAATGGTTTACAATCTTCAATACATTTGTCTAATATTTTGATAAATAAGTAAAGTAAATTTGATATGGGATTACTCATTCATGAGTACTTTTGTTACATATCTGATTGATTTACTAAGGTCTGTAGAAGTGTGTAATAAAGTCTGTATAAGATTGTAAAAATCAGTCATGTGTTAAAGAGACAAAAATTTCTGAAAACATAAGTTTACCCATAACATTGTGTTTTATTAAGTTTTATTTTTTCTAGAGCAAGCAAACATAAAAATTAAACAACTGATTAAATAAGAACTGTTATTTTAGAGCCCTGTACTGCCATTTCTTTAAAAGCTAAACTTGCTTAATGTAGAAACATCAATGTAATTGTGATGCTATTAATGTGCTCCTATCTTTCAGCTATACAAGTCTGTAAGGTAGAAACTTTAAAAGAGCATTATACCAAGCTGGTGTTCTGAAGTTGTATAGTAAAAAAAATATATTGGGCATTCATTTACCAGTTTTCAATAAGATATGTAAAGTTTTATGTTACTTTTTACATTGGGGAACAATTTAAATGTATTTTTATGTTAATGAGAGCCTTATCTATGCAAAGGTTAAAAACTTTCAGTGTTTATTAAATTCATGTTTTAAATGTGATATCCTATGGTGTTAGCTAATGTTCATGTGACCTCAAACAATTTATATAAAATTTGTAAAATGATATTTAAAAAAACAAAGTTCATCTTTAGAACTAAAACACTTAATATTTATAAAGAGCCCTGCCTTACCTGAGATAAGGCTCTGTGTCCCATATTACTACATGTGAGAATGACTACAAAAGCTGTAGGTAAGATTATGTTTCATTTAAAGTTATGTTCAAAAGTTGTTTTGTTTTCTGTTAAGATTACTAGGATCTCAAACAGGGGATATAATGTATAACTCAGCTAAAAAATTCAGGGGAGCTATTACACGAACTAAGTATTTTTACACTTGTTAAAAAATTTTATTTTGTAATTTCCTTATAAGTGATCTAAAGATTCCCTGTTAGTGTTTTACAGAAGTGTTGCTTTAAGAACACAGCATGGGTTAATTTAAGATAATAAGTCATCACCTACAAGACACCTACAATACAGATCCCAATTAATAAAAAGATAAATAATTATAAACTTATAGACATTAAACCCCAGTACTCTTAATATAAGGCTGTTAAAATTTATTTGCTGGATAATTAAGATTAGGATTTAAAATTAAATTTACATGAAAAGAGCCAAGAAAACCAATATTTGGCTCTTGCCCTCTGAGTCAGTCTGAATCCATTGAACAGGGGACTTCTCTAAAAGCTTTGCAACTCTGGGCCTCATTACCTTCCAATCAGGGAGATTAATGAGACCACTGGAAAACAGAAAGCCAATCAGTGCATTTTCTATGAAGAAGAGAGTCATCAGAGAAGGGAGACATCTTTGATGCTTCCGAGGGAAGCCCCATGGTCAAGCAAGACCTGGACCCACCTAGCGCAAATGGCACCAGCAGAACTGAGAAGCTGCTCTCAAGTTTCCCCAGGAATGACTTTCATAAAACTCAGCTAATATTAACAATAGATAGAAACAAAAGTCAGTTTGACAGCTTCATCTTAAACACTTAGCAAAGAGAGTTAAAACCAAAATACAGCCATTCCTGACATTTTAAATAATAATAATAATAATAATAATAATAATAATAATAATAATAATAATAATATTTTAAGGTATTCACTTTATGTTATCCTCCCAAAATAAGTAAGACAGGAGGCCACAAAGAAGGATTCTCAGTCAGCAATGCCTGATAACTATAAAAAGTGACTATCAAGAGGAGCTGCCAGAGGCACAAATTTTAAGTTTAAGGCCTACAGATATTCATAACCTACACAGGTAGGCTTGGTGTTTGCTAGTATGATTATCCAGCCCTGAGTAACAGAATTAAAGGTTTCTCTATTACACACAGAGGTCATACTAGTAAAAGAATTTTGCAAGATCAGATGACATTAAATTATTAAACTGTATCTTATGGGGAGGGACAAATGTAACACTAAATGTTAAATATTAAGTTGACATTCTGATAACTGGGGATATTAAAGCCTGCTGAGGGAACTTCTATACAGTGACATGTTCCAGCTGCTGCAACATTTTTTCAGTACTCATGGTTTTTGTTTCTCACATAGAAGAACCCATCCCCAGATGACTTTACAACCTGTTCTTCCCCAACCAGACTTCAAACCGAACTGATTTCTAAAAGGCAACCCATGTCCCTCAACTGACTTCTAAAAGACAAGTCATGTCCCATATGCTGTGCCCACTCACGTCACCCTCTCTCAGCTCTGAAGACGCCAAAATGAGTGACGCCTCTGGTCTAACAACTATGGAGCCAAAAATAAATAGACTATCAATATAAGTAATTAATTATGTCAGGTAAAATCAGGAATCCAGTTTTGGGTGAGTTCTAAAAATTTGGAGACTGTTACCTGAGGAATTAAAATTCCCTCATTGCTCTTTTCCTACCCTATCAAAGATTTGGAAGGGGCACATTAGAAAGGGGGAATGATAGACCCAACATGATCATTTATTAAAATTGGGAGCCATCTTGCCACAAAACCATGAAAAGATAATTTTGGCTTTACTATACATTACTGCAAATTCTGAATCTGCTTTGAATGCCTGCCCATGCCTTGAACTCACCCATGCCTGGCTCTCTGACCAGATAGCAGCCCTCTCTGAAACTTTAGTGACACCTCATAAATATTGGCCTTCCCTGGCCAGACAACGACAGTCGTTGAGGCTCTAATGGTCCTGATAAATTCTGATGAGGGGCCAGCAAAAAACAAAAAATGTAAACTAGCATTAATGTGATGCTTCTCCGAGTTCTCTTATCTGTAACCCGCCTTTGTGTAACTTTCTGGGCTATAAAGGTGGGCTGTAGGAAAGGTGGGGTTGCTGTCTAGTTTCCACCATTTTTAGAGGGAGAGGAAGCCAGTGGAAATAATAAGCTTGGTTTAATTTGATTTTAATTGGAGTCAGTGGTCTTTTTTCATGTCCTGGTCTAACAGGTAAACACTCCACAAATATGGAGCTCTGCCGGCCTAAAACTTCTTGAGAAACTGCCCCTGACCTTGGGCACTTGAAATATATGTTGTTGTCAGGAGCTTTAGCTTCCTTTGTAGTGAGACCATCAAAGCTGGGTCTGCATATATGTGACCTGGAAGATATAGTTTCTTATTTTCAAATGAACATGAGGCAGCAGTGCTGAATTCTCTCTTTGTTGGGAAACTGTGGCCACTGAAGGCTAAGTGCCTCCCCGTGTGGACTGTGAAGCCATTTGCTCATCTTCCACTTTTCATGGTGTTTCTTGCTGTTGCACTGGGAGTTTGGTATTTGCTTCACAAAATACAAGGAGATCAACAGGGACTCAGTGCTGGAGGAATTTCTCATACGTGTGGTGGGTCAGGGTCTGCAGGAGAATACACCAACCAGGCTTCTATCCCACATAGCTTGCCCCCTTAACCATTGCAACCTGATTGTGAACATTGCCCTGAAACCTCTCCATATAACAAGATGCCTTTATATGAAGAGGTCAAACGTATAAGGGATTACACGCTGCACCATTTCAGCCACAAGCCATTTGGAAGTCATTGGCAGATCCACATGGCCCCACCAGAGATGTTTTATCACACACCTGTGCACCACAGCTCTGTGTCACTATTCAGCAGTCCCCATCTGAGTTTGCCTAGATCTCAGTTTCCAAGGGCGACTCTCATGAGTGGCCTCCTAAAATCCCAACACAATTCATGGCAATTCTTCTCTGAGGTCAGTTCCAGAACTCAGTTTCTAAGGGGAATCACACCAGAGTTCCAGTCATGGTGGCCACAGTCATGTCTTCCAACCGCCACAAAAATGACCACAATTAAAACCAAAACACTCCCACATGGCCCTCATCTTCTTCCATATAGACACTCATCAAATTCTCTGGCTGGAGGTTTTCATAAGGGGCGCAGTCCAAGACAGTGTCCAAAATATGCTCCCTTGCCCCTATTTTCCCTAATTCAGTGTGGCCTGAACACCCTTCCTGTGAACCACGAGTGATCAAATATGCCTTCCCTTATTACGGCTTCACTTCTCCAATTTGAGGCCTAATGACTGCCAGTTATAGATTCTTTATGTGAATTGGAGTCATGAGAAAACCCAAGCATCTATGGTCTAGCCTCTGCAGGCATTTGAAGAACTCATTTGTCCCAAAGGATCCCTATTTTCACTTGATGGATGTCAGAAATATTACAGAAGATGGCGAGAATCTTCATACACAATGACTGCTATTTTGACCATTTTGGTTTTGTAGCACACAGGGAATCTTTCTTTAGATCCATCAGGTGCTGAGAATCTAAGCCACAGCCTCACACAGGACAAAGAGGCTGATTAAGAAACATCCCTTTCCAAAGCAATTAATCAAAGAGCCACAGGTGATGCCAATTCATATCCATTTGAAAACTGTTTTGTTGAGGCTTCACAAAGGGGTGGCCTGAGGCAAAGACCTTCCTGACATTCAGGGCAATGGAACAATAGGTAAGCAAATGGCCCAAAGCAAGGATTCTCCACTGAGACTTTACTGGTCACATTCATATCTGAGTTTTCTGAGATCCTCCAATTCCCTTCATTTATCATGTACATGGCCATGTCACAGAGCTTGGAGGTGATACATATCTTGGACACAAAACCATGAGCCTAGTCTCGAGAGTGGCCAGAATTCAGGAAGAAAACAGCAAGGTAGTAAGATAGTAGGCATTGCCCATCCATAAGGCGAGTCAAAGTCCATTCACAAATTGGGCAGAATGAATGCTGGGAAGCTTTCTACTAGACAGGACACATCCATTGATGCATTCTCTTTTCTAATGTCTACAACCACGGGCAAAGTGGGATACACAGACATAGAAACACTCGCCTTATCAAACAACTTACTAGAAAAAGTCCACTCCAAACCAAACAAACCGCCTTTTCTACCTATTCTCAGAACATGAGAAAAAACCACAAACTCACACCCACACGCAAAAAGGCACCTCCTTCCCCCAAGTAGGTCTGTGACTATCCGGAGTGTCCTCTGACTGGTGGGTCATACTATGTTCCCCTGAAATGGACTATCCATTCTCAGATCTGGTCTCCTCGGCCAACTGTGTGAGGTTGTCAGGAGCCTGTGGTGAGACACTACCTGCTTTCTCAAGAATGACCCTGGCATTTGGCCATCCTCACATCAGTAGGTACCAAGGAAGAGTGACTCTGTCCTTAGTAACACAAAACAAGTGAGCCCACTGGGACTGGGACTGGGATTGGCTCTGGGTACCTGGCTTCCTGGATCCCAAGTTTAGAGAGTTCCATTACCAAGGAAGTGAGGTAGGTCACTTCCTTTAGGAACTGAATGAGGTCACTGCCTTGCCAAACACTTTGTTCTAACAGTTGCTTCAAAGTGTTCCATGAGCTGGAGGCTGCCCCTACTTTCTGTGACACTTTCACAAGTTAGAATGATATATCATTCATAGGCACCAAAGAACAGCTCTGCACAAAGGCCTGGTTTGATCAATCTTCTCTACATTAAGTAGAGAGAGGCTGACTCATACACTTCCCTTCATCCTGACCAGGTTTTTTGCCATGGAAGATGACTTTTGCTCTCTCACGTCCATCATAGCTGCCTACATCTTCTTCAGGGATCCTTTCTGCATGGACCTCTGAGGTTCTCAGCAGGTGGAAGATCCCCTACATTTCTGTATTTTAAGATCAGCTCTGTCCCTGCTCTTCTCTAAAGTTAGAATGAGGGAACA
Source organism: Callospermophilus lateralis (assembly GCF_048772815.1). Taxonomy (NCBI): domain Eukaryota; kingdom Metazoa; phylum Chordata; class Mammalia; order Rodentia; family Sciuridae; genus Callospermophilus; species Callospermophilus lateralis. Next base: position 292,373 of record NW_027516478.1, read on the forward strand.
CTGTGTAGTTAGGGTTAATATCAGGTTTGATTTGGGTTAGGAATCATTCTGTGGGATGAATAATGGTACTGGGAATCTGTGATATTTATAAGAATATAGACGTATGATTCAAGTATGAAAAACAGAAATCTAGGTAAGATTTGAAGCCCAGAAGAGAATTGGGCCCTTGATTGGGATACTTAGCATTGAAATACTTTCTGCACAGATGTCTCAGATAAATCGATATACAATGGCATAGGACGTTGTACCTTGGATGATTGAATGTCAAAGAGAACCTCCAGTCAAAAAGGGATAGTTGTTAGGATTAGGAAGATAGTCGGTAGGTTTAGAAAGAAGAGTGAGTATAGGATTTGGACCAAAGTTCTTTATCAATAGAGTTTCAGTTAGAGAGTGAATGTTAATGTCATTCCATGTGAAGAGTCAGTCACAATGATGAACTGGGGAAAATATGTAGGAAAGCAGATATCAATAGAGACATTATGAAATCAGGCAAAGTATTAAGTGAGTCATAGGATTAGGCATTTTGAACAGGGTTGAGGTTGAATATATAATCTTAGGAAGAAACAAATATGTAGTCACGAGGAGAATTGACATTTGTGAGCATTAGGCAACCTGGACAAGAATGTTTTTAGTAATCCATGCTCACTTTACATTTAGGCTTTGGTGAAATTACATAAAATAGGTAGTTGTCACTTTCTGTTTTTCTGTATGCTTAACAAAACACTGTTGAAATCTTGAAAACTTTTTGCTAATCTTGTTTCCAGAATGTCCTGTCCCGAACTGCCAAACTGTAGAATGTATTCCCTCTCCCGTTTACACGCAAACCGCCCACTCGCCCTGACCCATCCATAAACTTCCCTCCCTGCCCTCTCCAAGGAAAGTATATAAGCTCTGCTTAAGCTGTTCTCAGGGCTCTCTGCTCTATTCAAGTGAGCTCTGAGTCCCAGAATTCTGGATCCTTGGCTGTTGCATGAGACAGTCTCTTGGTGGTCTCTTCCTCCAACGCTCGCCCGAACTTTACATCTGAGGGCCGCAGGGAGATCCAGCAGTGGTGGATGAAAGACAGATAATGGGCTCCTCTCAGGGTGAGTAAGGTGCCTCTTTCTGGTTTCAGGTTTCAGGTTAGGGATGGGCATAATGGCTATCGGTGATGAGCATGAGCTCTCTCTGAGGGTGCCTGACAGACGTGTCACAGAGCCACAGGTCATGTCTCTGGGGGACGCCCTGGAGGTCTCGGGAAATTGAGTAACAATAGTCTCCTCGACTCAGTGTTATTTTGTTTTGGATTCGGTATTGCCCGCCCATCAGGTTTTGCCGGCTACTCTGTCCTGGTCTCAGTACTGGAAGTCCATTGCCTGTCTTTATTGTCTTGTCTTGTCTGTGTCGTGTGTCATTGGTTTCACTCTTTGTGTATCTTTCATATGGGACAGAGCACTTCAACGCCTCTGTCCCTGACCCTTGATCAGTGGACCAAAGTCTGCTTAAGGGCTCAGAATCTTTCTTTTTCAGTAAAACGCCGAACCTGGTAGACACTCTGTGCCTCAGAATGACCCACCTTCGGAGTCGGATGGCCCCCAGAAGGATGTTTCTACTTCTCACTAATTTAAAAACTCAGAGATATTGTCTTTCAGCCAGGGCCACTTAGCCATCCAGATCAACAGCAATATATCTTAACTTAGCAGGACCTCTGCAAATCTCCTTCTCCATGGGTGAAACCTTTCCTTGAACCTGCCCCCGCTCCTACTGCTTCCCCCATGATTGTATCCCTCAAACCCTCTGCTCCTCCTCCTCCACCCTCTGTTCTCCCTGAGTCTCAAGACTCTACTGGACTCTCCTCCCCCTCCTTATGCCCTGTCCTCGTCCCCCAACCCCCAACTCCCTCTAAGAGATTCCCCTGCTGGTGACTCAGATTCTCCACCATTGGAGGAATCTAGGCCAGCCCAGCTCTCTCCAGATGACTACCCCGTGGCACACACAGCCCCTCCTTCCCTGGAGGAAGCTGGCCCTGCCAAGAGAACTCAAAGAACTTGCCGGCAGTGAGTAAATTTTGAAGTGGACACAGGGGCAGTATACTCAGCCCTTAAGACACCATTGGGCCATCTATCAAATAAAATGACTCTAGTTCAAGGGCCTAATGGCAGTAAATATGGGGCTTAGACAACTAAGAGGACCATGGTCCTGGGGAAAGGAAAAATCCATCACTCCTTTCTAGTAATCCCAGAATGCCCCCCCCCATTGATGGGCAGAGATCTGCTCAACAAGCTCCAGGCCAGAATAACTTTTATCCCTGAAGGCCCCCAAGTGAAATTTCTAAAACCTTCAGTAGAAACTCCTATAGTCACGGCTTTAACTATGTCAGTAGAAGATGAACATCAACTCGTCACCCCCCCCAAGACTGATCAAACAGGCAAGCTACCCCAGAAATGGATAACAGATTTTGCAGATGCCTAGGAAAAAACTGCTGAGTTAGGCCTAGCCATGAAACAACCTCCAATAACAGTGGGGTTAATAACTACAGCCCACCCAATCAATGTCAAAAAATATCCTCTGAGCAAGAAAGCTAAAGATGGGATAAGGCCCTGTATTCAGAAATATCTGGCCTTAGGGGTCCTAAGGCCCAGTCATTCAAACTGGAACACACCTCTGGTACCAGTAAAAAAATCCAGGAACTGGGGTCTATCGCTTCCTTCAAGACCTAAGAGAGATCAACAACAGAGTGCAGAACATTCACCCCACGGTACCTTATCTGTACAATCTGCCTAGCACTCTGAACACTGAGCGGAATTGCTATACTGTTCTGTACTTTAAAAAAATGCTTTCTTTTGCTTGCGTCTGCATAAAGATAGTCATTTGCTATTTGCTTTCGAGTGGGTAGACCCAGAAACCAGAACGTCTGGTCAACTAACTTGGACTAGATTCCCACAGGGGTTCAAAATTTCCCCACTCTCTTTGATGAAGCCCTCCCCAGAGATCTCAACAACTTCAGAACTACGCACCCTGAAGACACCCTGCTTCAATATGTGGATGACCTGCTACTGGCAGCCAACACCAAGGAAAACTGTGAGTCTGGGACCCAAGCACTATTTTCCGAGCTTGCTCAACTCGGGTATAGTGCTTCTGCCAAATAGGCCCAAATTTGCCAGAAAGAAGTAATCTTCCTGGGATATTCCCTTAGGGGCAGTAAACGATGGCTCACTGAGCCCAGAAAAGAAACCATTGAGCATATACCACCCCCATCTAATAGCAGACAATTCAGAGAGTTTCTTGGGACTGCTGGCTTTTGCAGGTTATGGATACGCGGGTTTGCGTCCTTAGCTGCTCCTTTATACCCGCTGTTAAAAGGAGATGCCCAATTCTAATGGACCCCTGAGCACCAGCAAGCTCTTGACAACATCTAATGACACTAAAACTGAAATCCTCAACTTCACTGAGCCCAGCCTGCATTTTCAGAAAGCCCTATGGTACGTTAAAAATGTACATCAACTCACTCACATTGGTTCAAAGAAACTTCAGGCATTCCTGAAGAATAAAAAACAGAGTTTTCCACTAACCAACTCAGAGCGAAAGGAAATAACTGAACAAGTAACAAAAGCCTGTCAGGCCTGTCAATTGGTTAATGCTTACCCTTCCAAGTTTCTTGCAGTTAACCACCTACAAAGATCCAGACCAGGACAATTCTTGGAAGTGGACTTTACTGAAATTAAGCCAGCATGGTATGGACTTAAATATCTCCAAGTTTTTGTAGGTACATTTTCAGGATGGATTGAAGCCTTCCCACAAAAAAAAGGCACAAATTGTGGTCAAGAAGATCCTGAAAGATAATTTTCCAAGATACGGACTGCCTAAGGTAATAGGGTCTGAAAATGGATTGGCGTTCATGGCCTTGTAAGTCAGGGGTTAGCCAGGACCCTGGGGATTAATTGGAAGTTACAATGTACTTATTGACCCCAGAGCTCAGGACAGGTAAAATAAATAAATAGAAGCATTAAAGAGACCTTAACAAAATTAAGCTTAGATATCAGCATAAAAACTTGGACTATGCTCCTGCCTTATGCACTGTTTCATGCAAGAAATACTCATACTCCCTCTGTTTCTTTGTGTAATCTCACACGCTGTGAAATTCTCTATGGTCCCTCCTCCAGTAAGGGACATAACCCCAACTCTAAGACCTAATGATCCCTTCCGCACCTCCTGAGTTGACAGAGTTAAAGTTCTTGAAAGAAGACAGTGATATCTGTGGAAACAGCTGGCCACTACCTACCAACCTGGGGACGAGGGGACTCCATATCAATATCAAGTAAGAGACTTCATCTACATAAGACGACATCAGGTGTCATCCCTGGAACCCCGCTGGAAAGGACCATACCAGGTGCTACTTATAACACCTACAGTGGTAAAGGTAGAGGGAATCACTTCCAGGATCCATGCCTCTCATCTCAAGCCTGCGCCCTGTCCAGACTCTGGCTGGAAAATAGAAATGACTGGTAATCCTTTCAAATTGTGTATTTGCCATGTGCATAAGGCTATAGACTCTCCCCTTGGCCAATAGTAGTCCTAAACCTCATCAGCCTGTTCAGCAGCGATGGCTGATCACAAATCATTCTGTACTAGAAGTATGCTCTATCTTGCATACAGCCCCCTTAGGGACCTGGTGGCCATCTCTCTACCCAGACATTTGTCAGCTGGCTATAGGTCTTTCCTATTGGGATATCCCTGATGAAGGGGATCCCACTAAAATTCCATTAAATCTTTTCCGTGCCATACGTAATGGAAACAAACATTATGGATGTAGGGACACGTGAGCCAGATACAGGTTGGCTAGCCCAGATTACTATGTTTGCTCAGCGGACTATCAAACCCACAAACAGCCAGGGCTGTGTGGGGGAAAAGCCGACTTCTTCTGTAAGTCATGGGATGTAAGCATACAGGGGCTGCCTGGTGGAACCCAAACTCCTCATCAAATTCAGTACTCAGCATTGGGCATATTACCAATTAGACAACCAAAACCGATGGCCCCCAGAGGGGTCTCTAGATGCTCAAATTCTGCATGACCTTTTTGACTTCGGCAAGTGCTCAAATGGTGGAAGGAAATTCCCCTATGTGGAGGCCTTTTCCCTCCTTCACTCACATCATGAACTATGCTTCTCTAATAGACCCTCACCCTCTGCTTTCTGCTCCAGACTCTCTGCTGTCACTCCCACATAAGCAACCTGATTTCTCCCCTCCAATTACTAGATCAAAAACCGAAGCCTCTGCCGGCTCTTAGACCATTGCCCCCTTGCTGAGGTAACAAGTACTAAGGTACCCATCCACCCACTCACTCCTCTCTTCTCCTGTCAGTGCCCTCACCAGGTCCCACCAAGTCCTCTTACCAACTAAACCAAAGCTCAAAAAGCTAAGGAGAGCCCTCAGCACCCTATCCAAGATGTAATGAAAATGGCCTTTAAAGTTTTTTTTGTCATCAGTGAAAACAGGTTACTAAAAATTTAACATCGCTCACAGGCTTTTTGGGATACTCACTCCTGTCTTCTCCTCTGCTCTACGTGTTCTACTGCTCAACATTTTGTTGCCTGGAAAATCCCAAACCCCTTTCCCATTATTCTTTTACATCTCTCCTTTCTCATTCTCAGACCATTCTCTTAAACCTCTCTCTCTGAATTTGTTTTACAGAACAGGCGAGGGTTGGACCTCCTCTTCATGAGAGAAGAGGGCCTTTGTGCTGCATTGAGGGAAGAATGTTGTTTTTATGCCGACCATACTGGAGTTGTAAAAAAATTTATGAGTAAGTTAAAAAGATGCCTTGAAGAGCATCAACAAAGGAGAGGGGCACATAAAGGTTGGTTTGTGTCTTTGTTCACATAGTCCCCCTGGTTACCTACGCTTTTATCAACCCTGGCCAGTCCATTAACAATCCTCATATTAATGCTAATTGTAGGAACCTGTTTGCTCAACGTGTAGTTTCTTTTCTACAAGCTCAAATTGGATAAGTTAAACTTATGGTAATCAGACAACAATATACCTCACTAGGAGACATAAAATCAGAGACCCCCAATGATCACTTTTATGATTAAAAGTAACCAAAATGAGAAGTGGGGAATGAAAGGTTAATAAAATAGGTACTTGTAATACCTGTTTTTCTGTATGCTTAACAAAACACTGTTGAAATCTTGAGAACTGTTTGCTAATCTTGTTCCCAGAATGTGCTGTCCCCAACTGCCAAACTGCAGAATGTACTCCCTCTCCCATTGGCACGCAAACCACTCACTCGACCTGACCAATCAATAAATTTCCCTCCCTGCCCTCACCAAGTAAAGTACATAAGCTCTGCTTAAGATGTTCTCAGGGCTCTCTTCTCTATTCAAGTGAGCTCTGAGCCCCAGCATGCTGGACCCCCAAAAAGCCCTTTGCTGTTTCATGAGACAGTCTCTTCCTGGTTTCTTCCTCCAATGCTCGGCCGACTTTTACATTGGTACAATCATAAGTGTGAACTTTCCTTTGTGTGTCCAGAATATTACTGTAATAAAATGTATATGTAGATCAGGTGACAGGAGTATTTCTTCCACCATTTCTGGGAGCAATATAATGAAGATGTATGAATTAGTATTGGGGATAGAAATAGGTGAACCATGTGTCTATGAATATAGAGATAATGCATGAATAGACAATACTGTGAATAAATAATATAACTGGATTCAACTTTAAATAATGGATTGAATTGATATCTGAAAATATACAGAAAATCTTATATTGATATAATACATTTAATCCTACCCGTTATATATCTAATTGTAATATTAGGGTTATGGATTCTCATGAAGAGTGTGTGAGTATTGCTTCAAAAGTGATTATGGAAATTGAAAATAATGTGTTTGGAAAGAAGTCTCATGAAAAGACCAGTCAAGAAACCCAGAAGTGTACATGTGTTCTGAAGCAGGAAGTGATTGAAAGTGAAACAAATGCCTAAATATTTGCTAACTTGTAGATAAAATATATATCCTATGATGTGCATTAATTGAAGAAATAGTAATGTACCAGTGTTGACAAAAATTAACATTAAATACACATCATGTCCCATAGGAATCTACTTGAATTGATGTTAAACTGGGTCAGTTACTGTAGAAATATTAGGATTTGTATGTACCATTCACTCAAGTTAGTTTTCAGTACTAGGAAAGAAATATGTATTTCAGGTGGATGAATATCTCTGAGAATAATCTTGTGAAAAGTTGATTATAAATCCACATATATGAATATTAATTAATTTAGGGAGTGTATAATAAGACTCATACATTTCATATTTTGAAAAATCTGGAGAGAGTGTGTGTATACACACACACACACACAGACACACACACATTGAGACATTAAAAATAGCAATATATATATATCAATCGAAATTCACCATGAAATATATATCATCCACAAATCCAAAAATATTCATTTTATTGAAGATAGATTTATGCATAATGTTGTTGAACTAGCAAGTTTACCCATACATTGAATTTTCAGTTCCAACAGCATTTAGGAGGAGTGATCTCTTCTCACAATTTGTATCTGCCACGTCAGCCACCTCACAAAAATGTACGTGTGATACCAGGTAGTATTCTATATGTGTATATAAAAATGCATGTCCTGAATAGGCTACAGAGAGAGGGAGACAGGAATTCACATATTTGTTAACATTAAAAACACATGGAGAACTATTTCAACAGAAAATTGACTATATTTATAACACATACCCTTTTTTGTGCAAAAGGCAAGTCCAACTCTACACCATGCCTCCACTGAACTGCTTGCATTTCTATTCTGTTTGGGTTATTTTACTGCATCATATTAGGATTAGTAGTCAGAGTCTAGTTTGTTATGGGTTACTGTCTGGGATTCAATATTTCAAATGGAAAATACGATAATGAATCCAATGTGTATGCAAATATGTGCTACATAAAAATCATCCCACTCTCATCCAGAACAAAGCTTTGACATTCCCTTCGTCTGAAGTAAGTCACAGTTAGAACAGTGGTGTGAGAAAATCTGATCTGTGAATACATATCTGGAATGGAAAATTCTCGGGAGTTCACAACCTTGGAGGTGGTAGAGGAGTTTTCAAAAGTAAGGGACATGGTAAACACTCCTCAAACATCGAGGTCTGCTAGCCTAAAGACATCTTGAGAAACTTCCTCTGAGGTTGGGCACTTGAAATATATGTTATTTTCAGGAGCTTTAGCTTTCTTTGTAGTGGGACCATCAAAGCTGGGTCTACATCTATGTGACCTGAAGGATATGGTTTCTTATTTTCCAGTAAACTTGAGGCAGCAGTTCTGAATTCACTCTTTGTAGGTGAACAGTGGCCACATGGGTCTAAGTGTCTCTCCGTGGGGACTGTGGAACCATTTGGTCATCCTCCACTTTTCGTGGTGTTTTTTGCTGGTGCACTGGGAGTTTGGTATTTCCTTCACAAAATACAAGAAGTTCAACAGGGACACAGTGCTAGACGGAGTTCTGTCACTTGCGGTGGGTCAGGGTCTGCAGGAGAATGCACCAACCAGGCTTCTTTCCCACATAGCTTGCCAACTTGTGCATAGAAACTTGATTCTTAACATTGCCCTGAAACCTCTCCATATAAAAACATGCTTTTACATATACGGGTCTCCTGCCTGCACGATGTCAGTCACAAGCAATTTGGAAGCCAATGGCAGATCTACATTGCCACAACACAAATGTATTATCACACAACTGCACACCACTTTCTAGGCCCACTACTCTGCAGGCTCTAACTTAATGGCATCTCTGTTCTACACCATTTTCATGAAACCCAGTCAATCAAGGAATTGTCTGGTACACTCTTGATCAGCAACAGGACATCCAAAGGTTCTCCAGTGCCATCTGGTCATGGGAATTTCAAAAATTTCATTTTATTTATCTAGCCATTTTTCAAGGATGAAGTTGGAGGCACTGTGGGTTTCAATTCATTCAGGAACCATTAAATGGTGAGGAAGTTCATTTCAATGAAAGCTCTGGAGAATGATAACAGGCAAGGTTTCCCAAAGAGTGTCCAAAAGGTCACATGAAGCCAGCGCTTTTGAGGTCTACAATGTGAGGTCCATGTGTGTTTTGACTCTCAACTATGGCTGCCAAGTTTTTCAGAATAAAATCATGTGATATTCCGGCTGAGATTTCCAGTGCTCTCTGGAAAGCCACCTGGGCCTAGATCTCAGGTTCCAAGGGTGACTCTCATGCATGGCCTCCTTAAATGCCAACACAATTCATGGCAATACTTCTCTGAGGTTAGTTCCAGAACTCAGTCTCTAAGGGAAATCACACCAGAGTTCAAGAGCAGGTGGACCCAGTCATCTCTTCCAACTGCCACACAAATGACCACAATTTAAACCAAAACACTCCCACATGACCCTCATCTTTATCCATATAGACATTCATCATAACCTCTGGCTGTATGTTTCCATGAGGGGTGCAGCACAAGACAGTGTCCAAAATAGACTTCCTTGCCCCTCATTTGCCTAAAGTCTGGGTGGCCTGGAAACACTTCTTGTGAAACAGGAGTGATCAAATAGGCCTGCCCTAAATACTGCTGTGCTTCTCCAATTTGAGGCCTACTCACTGTCATGTATTGATTATGTATGTGATTTGGAGTCATGAGACAACACAAGCAACTATGGGCTAGACTCTGCAGGGATTTGAAGAGCTCATTTGACCCAAAAGATCCCTATTCTCACTTGATGGAGGTCAGGAACCTTACAGAGGAAGGCGAGAGACTTCATCCACAATTACTGCACTTTTTGCCATTTTGGTTATGGATGCAAACATGGGATCTTTCTTTAGATCCATCAGGTGCTGAGAATCTAAGCCAAAGCCTCACACAGGGCCAAGTGGCTGATTCAGACACATCCCTTTCCTAAGCAATTAAGCAAAGAGCCACAGGTGATGTCCATTCATTTCCATTTGAAAACTGTTTTGTTCAGGCTTCACAAAGGTGTGGCCAGAGGCAAAGGCCTTCCTGACATTAAGGGCAACAGAAGAATAGGTAAGCAGTAGGCCCAAATCAGGGTTTCCCCACTGAGACTTTCCTGGTCACATTGATATCTGGGTTTTCTGAGATGCTCCAATTCCCTTCAACTATCCAGTACATGGCTATGTCACAGAGATTGGAGGTGGTAAATAATTTGGACACAAAACCATGATCCTATTCTGGAGAGTGGCAAAATTCAGGAAGAAAAGAGAAACTTAGGAAGATAGTAGGCATTGCCCATCCATAAGGCAAGCTGAATTCCTTTCATAAATTGGGTAGGATGAATTCTGGGAAGATTTCTACTACACAGGACACATTCATTGATGCATTCTCTTTTCTAATATCTACAACCAAGGTCACAGAGAGATGGACAGACATAGAAACACTCGGCTCCTCAAAGGACTTACCAGACACAGTCAACTCCAAACCAAACAAACCACCTTTCCTACCTATTCTCAGAACATGAGACAAAATCACAAACTCACACCCACACCCACAAAGGCACCTCGTTTTCACAAATAGGTCTGTGACCATCAGGAGTGTCCAATGACTCGTGGGCCCTACTATGTTTTCCCGAAATGGCTTGTCCTGTCTCAGATCTGGTCTCCTTGGCCAACTCTGAGGAGTTGTGAGGAGCAAGCGATGAACAACTACATGCTTTCTGAAAAAGTACACTCTTCAGAGCGCTGATGGCATTTGGCAATCCTCACATAAGTAGGTACCAAGGAAGACTGACACTGTCCTTGGTTATTTCAAAAAACTGAGCCCACTGGAACTGGGACTGGGACTCGCTCTGGGTGCCTGGATTCCTGGATTCCAAGTTCAGATAGTTCCATCACCAAGAAAGTGAGGTAGGTCACTTCATTCAGGAACAGACTGAGGTCACTACCTTGGCGACCACTTTGTCCTAACAGTTCCATTCAACGGTCCCAATCGATGGAGGCTACCCCTACTTCCTGTGACACTTTCACAAGTTAGGATGGTATATCAACCATAGGCACCCAGGAACATCTCTCCACACAGGGCTGGTTTGGTCCATCTTCTCTACATTAAGAAGAGAAAGGCTGATTCAGACACAAACCTTCATCCTGACCAGGATGTTTGCCATGGAAGATGACTTGTGCTCTCTCAGGTTCTTCATGGCTGCCTACAACTTCTCCAGGGATTATTTCTGCATGGACCTTTGAGGTTCTCAGCAGGTGGAAGATCCCCTACATTCCTCTTTTGTAAGACCAACTCTGATCCTGCTCTTCTGTAAAGTTAGATTGAGGGAACAGTGTATGTTTAGGGTTAATAGCATGTTCAATTTGAGTTAGGAATCATTCTGTGGGATGAATAATGGTACTTGAAACCTGTGATATTTACAAGAAAGGGGAAATATAATTATGAAAACAGAAATCTAAGTAAGATTTGAAGCCCTGAAGGGCAAATTGGGCCCTTGAGTTGGATACTTATCTTTGAATTATGTTCCGCACAGTTATCTCAGATAAATCCATATACAATGGCATAGGACCTTGTACCTTGGATAATTGAATGTAGAAGAGAATATCCAGTCAAAAAAAGATAGTCAGTAGGATTAGGATGATCGTCGGTAGGTTTAGGAAGAAGAGTGAGTAAATGATTTGGACCATAAGTTCTTTCGCAAGAGGGTTTTGAGTAGAGAGTGAATGTAAATGTCAGAACATGTGAAGAGTCAGTCACAAAGATGAACTGGGGAAAATATGTAGGAAAGTAGATATCAATAGAGATATTAGGAAATCAGGAAAAGAATAAAGTGAGTGATTGGATTAGACATTTTCAACAGGCTTGAGGTTGAGTATATAATCTTAGGAGGAAACAAATATATAGTCACAAATAGGATTTACAATTGAGAGCATTAGGCAACCTGGAGATGGATGATTTTTGTAATCCATGCTCACTTTCCATTTAGGATTTGGTACAATCATAAATGTGACTTTGCATTTTGTGTCCAGAATATTACTGTGATAAAATGTATATGTACATCAGGGAACATGAGTATTTCTTCCACCATTTCTGCAAACAAGTTTTTGAAGACATATAAATTAATTTTGGGAGTAAAAATAGGTGTGCCCTGTGTCTCTGAATATAGAGAAAATGCATGAATAGACCATACTGTGAATAAATAATATAACTGGCTCCAACTTTAAATAATGGATTGAATTGATATCTGAAAATATACAGGAAATTTTATATTGATATACATCCATTCATTACAACCAGTTATACATCTAATGGTAATTTTAGGGTTATGCTTTATCATGAAGAGTGTGTGAGGTTTGCTTTAAAATTGATTATGAAAATCGAAAATAATGTGTTTGGAAAGAAGTTTCATGAAAAGGCCAGTCAAGAAACCTGGAGGAAATCATGTGTTCTGAAGCAGGAAATGATGGAAACTGAAACAAATGCCTATAAATTTGTGAACTTGTGGATGAAATATATATATAATGATGTTCAAAAACTTAAGAAATAGTAATATACCAGTGTTGAATGAAAATGAACCTCAAAATACACACCATGTCCCATAGGAATCTACTTGCATTGATGTTAAACTGAGTCAGTTAGTGTAGCAATATTAGGATCTGTAACCACCATTCACTGTAGTGAGTTTGTTGTACTAGGAAACAAACATGTATTTCACGTGGATGAATATTTCTGAGAAAAATCTTGTGAAACGTTGATTATAAATCCACATACATGAACATGAATGAATTCAGGGAGTGTATATAAGACACATATATTTCATATTTTGAAAAATCTGGACAGTATATATATATATATATATATATATATATATATATATATATATATATATATATATATATACAAAACACACACACAGAGACATTAAAATGTAGCAATATATATGCCAATCGAAATTCATCATGTAATATATATCCTCCAGAGATGGAAAAATTTATATTTTAATGAAAATGGATTTATGTATAATATTCCACTAGGAAGGTCACCCATAGGTTGAATTTTAAATTCCAAAAGTGTTTAGGAGGGCTGATCTCTTCTCACAATTTGTATCTGCCAATGCATGCACTCACAATAATGTACTTGTGATACCAGGTAGGATTCTATATGTGCATATAAAAATACATGTGCTGAATAGGCTACAGAAAAAGGGAGACAGAAATTCACATAGTTGTTAACTTTAAAAACTCATGGAGAACTATATCAATTAAAATTGACAAGATTTGTAACACCTACAATTTGTTATGCAAAAGGCAAGTCTAAATATATGTGATACATCCACTGAACTGCTTGTATTTCTATTCTGTTTGGGTTATTTTTCTCCAACATATTAGGATTATCAGTAAGAGTCTAGTTGGGTATGGGTTATTGTCAGGGATTCAGTATGTCGAATGGAAAATAGGAAAATGTATCCAATGTGTATGCAAATATGTGCTACACAAAAATCTTCCTACTCTCATCCACAAAAATGCCTTTACATTACCTTCACCCCAAGTAAGACACAATTAGAGGAAAATAGTTAGAAAATATGTGAATACATATCTGCAATGGAAAATAATCAGGAGTTCACAACCTTGGAGGTGGTAGAGGGATTTCCAAAACTAAGGGACAGGGTAAACACTCCACGTACTTGGAGCTCTGCCGGAATAATACTTCTTCAGAAACTGCCTCTGTGGTTGGACACTTGAAATATTTGTTGTTCTCAGGAGCTTGTCAGAAACTATGTTCCTTTGTAGTGAGAACATCAAAGCTGACCCTGCATCTATGTCCAATGAACATGAGACAGCAGTGCCGAATTCTCCATTTGTATGTAAACTGTGGCCACTGTGGGTAAGTGTCTCCCCGTGTGGACTGTGAAGCCATTTGGTCATCCTCCACTTTCCATGGTGTTTTTTGCTCCTGCACTGGGAGTTTGGTATTTGCTTCATGAAATACAAGGAGTTCATCTGGGACACAGTGTTGGAGGGAGTTATGTCACATGTGGTTTGTCAGGGTCTGCAGGAGAATGCACCAAACAGGCTTCTATCCCACATAGCTTTCTCCTTGACCATAGCAACCCTATTCTGAAGATTGCCCTGAAACCTCTCCATATAAAAAGATGCCTTTACAAGAAAGAGCCTGCTGGCTGCACCATGTCAGCCACAAGCTATTTGGAAGTCAATGGGAGATCCACATGTCTCAACCACAGATATTTTTTCACACACCTGCACACCACAGCTCTTGGCCCACTACTCTGCAGGCTTCAATATACTGGCATCTCTGTTCTACACCATTTTCATGAAACCCAGTCAAACAAGGCACGGTCTGGTACACTCATGATCAGCAACAGAACATCCAAAGGTTCTCCAGTGCAACCAGGTCATGGGAATTTCAAAAATTTCATGGTATTTATGTAGCCATTTTTCAAGGATGAAGTTGGAGGCACTGTGGGTTTCAATTCATTCAGGAACCATTAAAAGTTGAGGAAGTTCATTTCAAAGAAAGCTCTGGAGAACTCTCACAGGCAAGGCTTCCAAAAGAGTGGACAAAAGGTCACATGAAGCCAGGCCCATTGAGTTCTCCAATATGAGTTCCATGTGTGTTTTGACTCTCAACTATTGCTGCCAAGTATTAAAGAATAAAATCCTGTGATATCCTGGCTGAGATTTTCAGTACTCTGAGGAAAGCCACCCTGGGCCAAGCTGTCTGTTTCCAAGGGCGACTCTCATGCGTGGCCTCATAAAATCCCAACACAATTTATGACAATACTTCTCTGAGTCAGTTCCAGAACGCAGTCTCTAAGGGGAATCACACCAGAGTTCAAGCCCAGGTTGACCCAGTCATCTCTCCACACCACCAAACAAATGACCACAATTAAAACCAAAACACTCCCACATGGCTTCCATCTTCTTCCATGTAGACACTCATCATAACCTCTGGTTGGAGCTTTCCATGAGGGGCACATTCCAAAGAGTGTCCAAAATAAGCTCCATGTCCCTCATTTGGCTAAAGTCAGGGTGGGCTGGAAACCCTTCCTGTGAAAACGGAGTGATCAAATATTCCTGCCCTTAATACTGCTCCGCTTCTCCAATTTGAGGCCTTCTGACTGTGGGTTTAGATTCTTTATGTGAATTGGAATCAGGAGAAAAGACAAGCCCTTCTGCAGAGATTTGAGGAACTCATTTGACCCAAAGGATCCCTATTCTCACTTGATGGATTTCAGGAGCCTAACAGAGGAAGGCAATAGAATTCATTCACAATGACTGAACATTTTGCCATTTTGGTTTTGGATGCACACATGGAATCTTTCTTTAGATCCATCAGGTGCTGAGAATATAAGCCACAGCCTCACACAGGGCCAAGAGGCTGATTCAGACACATCCTATTCCAAAGAAATTAAGCAAAGAATCCAAGGTGATGCCCATTCATTTACATTTGAAAACTGTTTTCTTCAGGGTTCATAAAGGGGTGGCCTGAGGCAAAGACGTTCCTGAAATTCAGGGCAACAGAACAATAGGTTAGCAAATGACCCAAAGCAGTGTTTCTCCACTGAGAGTTTCCTGGTCACACTGATATCTGAGTTTTCTGAGATACTGGCCATTCCATTCAGCTATCCAGTACAAGGCCATGTCACAGACGTTGGAGTTGGCACCTATCTTGGACACAAATCCATGATCCTATTCTGGAGAGTGGCCAGAATTCAGGAAGAAAAAATGGGACTTAGGAAGGTAGTAGGTTTTGCCCATCCATAAGGAAAGCCACACTCCATTCATAAGTTAGACAGGATGAATTCTGGGAAGTTTTCTAGTAGACAGGACACATCCATTGTTGCATTGTCTTTTCTCGTGTCTACAACCACGGACACAGTGGGATACACAGACATAGAAACACTCACCTTGTCAAACGACTTACTAGAAACAGTTCACTCCAAACAAACAAAAAAACAAACAAACAAAAAACAAAAAAAACGCCTTTCCTACCTATTCTCAGAACATGAGAGAAAACAACAAACCCACACTCACAAAGGCACCTCCTTCCCCCAAGTAAGTCTTTGAATATCCGGTGTGTCCTCTGACTGGTGGGCCATACTATGTTCCCCCGAAATGGCCTGTACCCTCTCTTGTTTCCTTGGCCAACAGTGTGAAGTTGTCAGGAAAAAGTGGTGAGCCACTACCTGCTTTATCAGGAAAGGTCCCTCTTAAGAGCTCTCCTGGCATTTTGCCATCCTCACATCAGTAGGTACCAAGAAAGACTAACTGTCCTTGGTAAATTCACACAAGTGAGCCCACTGGGACTGGGACTGGGAATGCATCTGGGTGCCTGGCTTCTTGGATACCAAGTTCAGAGAGTTCCATCACCAAGGAAATGAGGTACATCACTTTCTTTGGAACTGAATGAGGTCACTGCCTTGGCAACCCCTTTGTCCTAACAATTGCTTCCAAAGGTCCAGTGAGATGGTGGCTGTCCCTACTTTCTCTAACACTTTCACAAGTTAGAATGGTATATCAATCATAGGCACCCGGGAACAGCTCTCCACACAGGCCTGGTTTGGTCCATCTTCTCCACAATAAGAAGAGAGAGCCTGATTCAGAAACATCCTTTCATCCTGACCAGGTTGTTTGCCATGCAAATTGGCCTTTGCTCTCTTAGGTCCTTCATACCTGCCTACAACTTCTCCAGGTATCATTTCTGCATGGACCTTTGAGGTTCTCAGCAAGTTGAATGTCCCCTACTTTCCTGTATTGTAAGAACAACTCTGTCCCTGCTCTTCTGTAAAATGAGATTGAGGGAACAGTGTATGTTTAGGGTTAATAACAGGTTTGATTTGGGTTAGAAATCATTCTGCTCCATGAATAATTGTATTGGGAACCTGTGATATTTACAAGAATGTAGAGGTGAAATATAATTATGAAAACAGAAATCTAGGTATGATTTAAAACCCACAAGGGCATTGGGCCCTTGATTGGGATACTTAGCTTTGAATTATGTTCTGCACAGATGTCTCAGAAAATTTGATATACAATGGCACAGGACCTTGTACCTTGGAAGATTGAATGTAGAAGAGAACATCCACTCAAAAAAGGATAGTCATTAGGATTTGAAAGATAGTCGGTAGGTTTAGGAAGAAGAGTGAGTATATGATTTGGACCAAAAGTTCTTTAGCAATAGGGATTCAGTTAGAGAGCAAATGTATATGTCAGCACATATGAAGAGTCAGTCACTATCATGAACTGGGGAAAATATGTAGAAAAGCAGATATCAATAGAGACATTACTAAATCAGGCAATGTATAAAGTGAGTGAGAGGATTAGACATTTTCAACAGGGTTGAGTTTGAATATATAATCTTAGAAAGAAAGAAATACGTAGTTACCAATAGGATTGACATTTGAGAGCATTAGGCAACCTTGAAATAGATGTTTTTAGTAATCTATGTTCACTTTCCATTTAGGCTTTGGTAGAATCATAAGTGTGACCTTTACAATTTTTGTCCAGAATATTACTGTGATAAAATGTATACATAAATCAGGTGACATAAGTATTTCTTCCACCATTTCTGGGAGCAATATATTGAAGACGTATAAATTAGTATTGGGGGTAAAAATAGGTGTACCCTGTGTTTATGAATATAGAGATAAAGCATGAATAGACATACTGTGAATAAATAATATAACTTGTTCCAACTTTAAATAATGGTTTGAATTGATATCTGAAAAATTACAGGAAATCTTATATGGATATACAATCATTCATTCCAACCAGTTATTCATCTAATGGTAATATTAGTGTTTTGGTTTATCATGAGGAGTGTGTGAGTTTTGCATCTAAAGTGATTATGGAAATCGAAAATAATGTGTTTGGAAAGAAGTCACATGAAAAATCCAGTCAAGAAACCCTGACAATACATGTGTTCTGAAGCAGGAAGTGATTAAAGTTGAAACAAATGCCTATAAATTTGCTCACTTGTGGATGAAATATATATGGGAGTATTCCATGGAGAAGTAGAAGGTTGGATGTGACCCAAATCAAGTTGTTTTTTGACTAGATCATGGGCTGCTGCCAGTTTAGCCGAGGGAAGAGGCCACTGAGGCACCCAAACAGGCTCCTCGGTGAGCCATGTTATGGGTATTTGAGCCCCAGTGGCCCCTAGGAAAAACCCAGACCAAACCTGTTAAGCTTTTGATGAGCTAGCACAGGATGCTTACGCCCCTGTAGGTGCCTATTAGGGTCCCCAAAAATCTCTCCAGCGGCCTCCACCATCCTTGCTACTAAATCTGAAAAGGGTTCTGTAGAGCCCTGCAAAATCTTAGTCCAGTAACCAGACACCTCTCCTCTATTTGGAAGTGACTTCCATGCCCGAATGAAAATGTTGTTAATTTGATCATATGCCTAAGGAGGGAATCCTGTCTGTTGATTAGCAAATCTGCCTTGTCCTAAAAGCATATCCTTGTCCCAATGGGGGTGTCCCGCCACATAGTTTTGGGCGGCCTGCTCAACAGCGCCCTCTAGCAGAAAGGCTCTCCATTCCAAATATTTACCTGGAGAAACACAAGCCCGAACAAGGCTAGCCCAATCTGAAGGAGTCATACAAAATCTAGCAAGTCCCTCCACCTGAGTAAGGGTGAAAGCGGCATCCACGCCATAAGTGCGGAAAGGTTTTAATTTTCTTAAAGTCTAAAGGCTCATGATATCTTCCCCTGTAATTGTCCTGAAATACAGGGTATGCAAGTCCCATATCTGTATTAACTGTCCTCCAAACTTGCGCATGAAAATATCTCCCGGAATTTTGGCTCCCCCCCACATACGGGGGTGGGGCAACCGGCACCATATCTTCTTTGAGATATTCTACCTCCTCCTCCTCAGAGTGTTGTTGACCGATATTGGATCCCGTCCCCTTTTTACAGTAGGCCTGCGTGCCCTGTATCCCTTTTTTCTTTTTCTTCACTTTTATCTTTCGTAGTTGTTGTAACAATATATCAAGGTCCTCAGAACTCTCTGAGCCGCTTGTGTTCTCAGGCGTTTTTAATTCAGCCAAGTCTGGGTAGAGCCTTCTCCTATTTTTAGTTTCAGGCTCTTTTGCCTTCTCACTACTCTTACTCCCAATGTTCTCTGCCACTTCACTATGTGATCCTTCAGACTTTTCCTCATGTAGTTGCTCAAAAACTTCTTGTCCTTTAGTAAGTGCTTCCTGACATCTGCCATCTGCGAGGCAACTACGGATCATCTTCCAAAGGGGTATCACCCCACCCTCTAATATGCCCTGCTCAGGAGCAAAGTCAAGATCTGTGCCTAACTTATCCCAGCTAGGTATAGTAAGGCTGCCCGAGAACGCAAACCACGGTGCAGCAATATCTGTCTTCCGTAAAAATCTCTGTAAAGTACTACGTTTCACTTCTAGGCCCTTGCAACGTAACAGGTTATCTAGGGCCAGGAGAAGCGGACTTGAAGATACGGCACTCATGACACAACAAAAGACACACAAAAAACAAAAGTGAAAGTAAGAGCGAAAGTACACAGTGCAGCTGCAATAAGATGTAATGCTCTCTCTGGCTTTACAGAGGAGCTGCCGCTTTGATAGAAGGTCCCACTTACCTGGGACTAATCCCCGCTTTGACCGCGGGTCCCACTTACCTGGGACTAACCTCCGCTTTTACCGCGGGTCCCACTTACCTGGGACTAACCGGTGCACCACCCCTGACTGCTGAAAGTTCTGTTTCCCGGGTTTTCAGCACCACTTGTCGCGACCCCTTGCCCGCAAGGAAGACACAACTCAGGAATCTTCTTTCAGCAGTTTATTCAGGCCCTTGATATTTCTTCTTCTTCCTTGTTGGATGCCCCTTCCAGCCTTAATAAAGCATCCCAAGCCCCAATGCAAAGCTTCCACGTGGAACTTTCTCACAGGGTGCTGAAAAACCATGCACCAAATCTCCCAAACAAGGAGTTGTTTGTTACAGACCACAGTGGAGCCAGCACCATCCTGCAATGGCGACCATAATCTGCAGAAGTGGCTCACCACACACAAACATGGAACTCTGCTGGCCTAAAGTCTTCTTAAGAAACTCCCTCTGAGGTTGGGCACATGTAATATATGTTGTTCTCAGGAGCTTTAGCTTCCATTGTAGTGAGACCATCAAAGCTGGGTCTGCATCTATGGGACCTGGAGGACATGGTTACTTATTTTAAAATGAACATGAGGAAGCATTGCTAAATCCTCTCTTTGTAGGTAAACTGTGGCCACTGGGGGCTAAGTGTCTCCCCATGTGCACTGTGAACCCATTTGTTCATACTCCATCTTTCGTGGTGTTTCTTGCTGCTGCACTGGGAGTTTGGTATTTGCTTCACGAAACAAGGAGTTCAACTGGGACATAGTGCTGGAGGGAGTTCTGTCACGTTTGGTGGGTCAGGGTCTGCAGGAAAATGCACCAACCAGGCTTCTATCCTACAAGCTTGCCTCTTTGAGCATAGTAACCTGATTCTGGACATTGCCCTGAAACTCCTGAATATCACAAGATGCCTTTACATAGAAGGGTCTGCTGGCTGCACCATATCAGTCTTAATCCATTTGGAAGCCAATGGCATATCCACATGGCCACACCACAGATTTTTTATCACACACCTGCCCACAATTTCTCTAGGTCCACTACTCAGCAGCCTCCAACTTACTAGCATGTCTTTTCTATATTATTTTCATGAAACCCAGTCAATCAAGGCACCTTCAGGTATACTTATGATCAGAAACAGGACATCCAAAGGTTCTCCAGTGCCACCTGCTCATGGAATTTTAAGCATTTCATGGTATTTATCTAACCATTTTTCAAGGATGAAGTTGGAGGCACTGTGGGTTTCAATTCATTTAGGAACCATTAAATGGTGAGAAAGCTCATTTCAATGAAAGATCTGGAGAACTCTCACAGGCAAGGCTTCCCAAAGAGTGGCCAAAAGTTCACATGAAGCCAGGCCCATTGAGGTCTACAATGTGAGGTCCTTGTTTGTTTTGACTCTCAACTATGGTTGCCAAGTCTTTCAGAATAAAATAATGTGATATCCTGGCTGAGATTTCCAGTGCTCTGTGGAAAGCAAACCTGGGCCAAGACTCATTTTCCAAGGGCGACTCTCATGCGAGGCCTCCTAAAATCCCAACACAATTCATTGCAATACTTCTCTGAGGTCAGTTCCAGAAATCAGTCTCTAAGTGGAATCACACCAGAGTTGAAGCCCAGGAGTAACCAATCATCTCTTCCAACCGCCACACAAGTGATCACATTTAAAACCAAAACACTCCCACCTAGCCCTCATCTTCTTCCATAAAGACACTCATAATAACCTCTGGCTGGAGGTGTACTTGAGAGGCACAGCCCAAGACAGTGTCCAAAAGAAGCTCCCTTACCCCTCATTTGCCTAAAGGCCCGGACTCCCTTCCTGTGAACCAGGAGTGATTAAATATGCCTGCTGTTAATACTGCTTCACTTCTCCAATTTGTGGCCTACTGACTGTGGAGTTTAGATTCTTTATGTGAATTGGAGTTATGAGAAAACCCAAGCACCAATGGGCTAGAGTCTACAGAGCTTTGAAGAACTCATTAGACCCAAGGAATCCCTATTCTCACTTGACGGAGGAAGGAACATTACAGAGGAAGGTGAGAGACTTCATGCACAATGACTGCTCTTTTGGCCATTTTCGTTTTGGATGCACACATGGGATCTTTCTTTAGACCCAACAGGTGCTGAGAATCTAAGCCACAGCCTCACACAGAACCAAGAGGCTGATTCAGACTCATCCCATTCCAAAGCAATTAAGCAAAGAGCCCAAGGTGATGCCCATTCATTTCCATCTGAAAACTGTTTTCTTCAGGCTTCACAAAGGGGCGACCTGAGGCAAAGACCTTCCTGACATTCAGGGCAACGGACAAATAGGTAAGCAAAAGACCCAAAGCAGGGTTTCTCCACTGAGACTCTCCTAGTCACACTGATATCTGAGTTTTCTGATATGCTCCCATTCCCTTCAGCTATCCATTACATAGTCATGTCACAGAGCTTGGAGGTGGTACATAACTTGGAAACAAAATCATGAGCCTATTCTAGAGAGAGGCCAAAATCAGGAAGAATACAGGAACTTAGGAAGATTGTAGGTGTTGTACATCTATAAGGCAAGCCACAGTCCATTCATAAATTAGGGAGGATGAATGCTGAGAAGCTTTCTACTAGACATAACACATCCATTGATGCATTCTCTTTTCTAATATCTACAACCACAGACACAGTGGGATACACAGACATAGAAACACTCGCCTTGTCAAAGGACTTACTAGACACAGTCCATTCCAAACCAAACAAACTGCCTTTCCTACGTATTCTTAGAACATGAGACAAAACCACAAACGCACACCCATACCCACAAAGATACCTCTTTCCCCCAAGTAGGTATGTGACTATCCAGAGAGTCCTCTGACTGGTGGGCCATTTTTGTTCTCCCGAAATGGCCTGTCCTGTCTAAGATCTGGTCTACTTGGCCAACTCTGTGAAGTTGTCAGGGCCCAGCAGTGAGTCACTACCTGCGTTTTTAGGAAAGGCCGCTCTTCAGAGCTCTCCTGGCATTTGGCCATACTCACATCAGTATTTACCAAGAAAGACGGACTCTGTCCTTGGTAAGTCTAAACAAGTGAGACCACTGGGACTGAGACTGGGCCTGCCTCTGGGTGCTTGGCTTCCTGGATTCCAAGTTCAGAGAGTTCCATCACCAAGGAAATTAGGTAAGGTCACTTCCTTCAGAAACTGAATTAGGTCACTGCCTTGGCAACCACTTTGTCCTAACAGTTTCTTCAAACGGTCCTTTGAGATGGAGGCTGCCCCTATTTCCTGTGACAATTTCACAAGTTAGAATGTTATATTAACCATAGGCACTTGGAACAGCTCTCCACACAGGCCTGGTTTGGTTTGTCTTCTCAACATTAAAAAGATAGAGGCTGATTCAGACACATCCCTTCGTCCTGACCAAGTTTTTTTTGCCATGTAATAGGACTTTCGCTTTCTCAGGTCCTTCATAGTTCCCTACATCTTCTCCAGGGATCATATCTACATGGACCTTTGAGCTTCTCAGCAGGTGAAAGATTCCCTATATTCCTGTATTGTAAGACCAACTCTGTGCCTGCTCTTTTGTAAAGTTAGATTAGGGAACAGTGTATGATTAGGGTTAATAACAGGTTTGATTAGGGTTAGGAATCATTCTGCTGGATGAATAATGGTATTGGTATTCTGTGATATTTAATAATATAGAGGTGAAATATAAGTATGAAAACAGAATTCTAGGTAAGATTTGAAGCCCAGAAGGGCATTGGTCACTTTAGTGGGATACTTACCTTTGAACTATGTTCTGCACAGATGTCTCAATTAAATAGATAAACAATGGCAAAGGACCATGTACCTTGGTTGATTGAATGTCTAAGAGAACATCCAGTCAAAAAGGCATAGTCGATAGGATTAGGAAGATAGTGTTGGTTTAGATAGAAAAGTGAGTATAGGATTTGGACCAAAAGTTCTTTAGCAATAGAGTTTTGGTTAGAGAGTGAATGTAAATGTCAGCACATGTGAAGAGTCGGTCACAGTGATGAACTGGAAAAAATATGTAGGAAAGCAGATATCAATAGAGACATTAGGAAATCAGGCAAAGTATATAGTGAGTGATAGGATTAGACATATTCAACAGGCTTGAGATTGAATATATAATCTTAGGAAGAAACAAATATGTAGTCACCAATAGGATAGACATTTGAGAGCATTAGGCAACCTGGACATGGGTGTTTTTAGTAATCCATGCACACTTTCTATTTAGGATTTGGTACAAACATAAGTGTGACATTTGCTTTTTTTGTGTCCAGAATATTACACTGATAAAATATATATGTAGATCAGATGACATGAGTATTTCTTCCACCATTTCTAGGAGCAATATATTGAAGACATATAAATTAGTATTGGGGGTACAAATAGGTGCACCCTTTTTCTATGAATATAGAGATAATGCATGACTAAACCATACTGTGAATCAATAGTATCACTGTTTTCAACTTTAAATAATGGATTGAATTGATATCTGAAAATATACAGGAAATTTTATATTTATGTACATACATTCATTCAAACCAGTTATATATCTATTGGTAATATTAGGGTTATAGTTTATCATGAAGTGTGTGTGAGTTTTGCTTCAAAATTGATTATGGAAATTGAAAAAAATGTGTTTGGAAAGAAGTCTAATGAAAAGACCAATCAAGACACCTGGAGAAATACATGTGTTCAAAAGCAGGAATTGATTGTAAGTGTAACAAATGCCCATAAATTTGTGAATTTGTGGATGAAATATATATCCTATGATGTCCATTATATGAAGAAATATTAAGTACCAGTGTTGAATACAATTGAACGTCAAAATACACACCTTGTCCCATCGGAATCTACTTGCATTGATGTTAAACTGGGTCAGTTACTGTAGAAATATTAGTTTTTGTATGCACCATTCATTCAACTTAGTGTTCAGTACTAGGATACAAATATGTTTTTAAGGTGGATGGATATTTCTGAGAATAATCTTGTGAAAAGTTGATTATAGATCCAAGTCCATGAACATGAATGAATTTAGGGAATTTAAATAAGACACATATATTTCATAGTTTGAAAAATCTGGAGAGTGTGTATTTGTATATATATACACATATTTATATATACACAAAACACACACAGAGACATTAAAAAGTAGTAATATATATGCCAATCAAAATTCATCAATAAATATATATTATCCACAGATGACAAAACATATATTTTACTGAACATGGATTTATGTATATTGTTGTTCTACCAGGGGACTCAACCATAGGTTGAATTTTCGTTTCCAACAGCGTTTAAGAGGAGTGATCTTTTTTCAGAATTTGTATCGGCCAAGTCAGCCACCTCACAAAAATGTACCTGTGATACCAGGTAGGATTCTATAAGTGCATGTAAAAATACATGTGATGAATAGGATACAGAGAAAGGGATACAGGAATTCACATATTTGTTAATTTTAAAAACACATGAAGAATTATTTCAATTGAAAATTTACTAGATTTATAACACCTTGCGTTTATCATGCAAAAGGCAAGTCCAACTATACACCATGCCTCCACTGAACTTCTTGTATTTCTATTCTGTTTGCATTATTTTTCTCCATCATCTTAGGATTAGTTGTCAGACTCTAGTAAGGTATGTGAATATTTCTCAGAAAAATCTTGTGAAAAGATTATTATAAATCCACATTCATGAATATGAAAAATTTAGGAAGTGTAAAATAAGACACATATATTTCGTATTTTGAATAATCTGGAGAGTGTGTGTGAGCGTGTGTGTGTGTGTGTATATATATATATATACACACACTCATGCACACACACACACACACACACACATATACACAGACATTAAAAAGTAGCACTATATGTCAATTGAAAATCACCAAGAAATATATATCATGCACAGATTCAAATAAATTCATTTTACTGAACATGGATTTATGTATAATGTTGTTCAACTAGGAAGCTCACAAATAGGTTGAATTTTCAATTCCAACAGCGTTTAGGAGGAGTGATCCCTTGTCAGAATTTGTATCTGCCAATTCAGCCACCACACAAGAATGAACGTGTGGTAACAGGTAGGATTCTATATGTGCATATAAAAATACAGGTCCTGAATAGGCATTAAAAACATATGAAGAACTATTTCAAAAAAAATTGACTGGATTTATAACTCCTACCCTATATTATGCAAAAGGCAAGTCCAACTATACACCATGCCTCCTCTGAACTGCTTGTAGTTCTATTCTTTTTGGGTTATTTTTCTCCAACATATTAGGATTAGTATTCAGAATCTAGTAGAATATGTGTTAATGTCATGGATTCAGTATTTTGAATGGAAAATTGGAAAATTTATCCAATGTGTATGCAAATATGTGCTACACAAAAATCTTCCCACTTTCATCCAGAACAATGCCTTGACATTACCTTCACCCCAAGTAAGACACAATTAGAGGAGAAGTGTTAGAAAATCTGTGAATACTTATCTGGAATGGAATATGATAAGGAGTTCACAACCATGGACGTGGTAGAGGAGTTTCAAAAAGTAAGGGACAGGGTAAACACTCCACAATAATGGACTCTGGTGGCCTAATGACTTCTTGAGAAACTGCCTCTGAGTTTGGGCACTTGAAATATATGTTGTTGTCTGGAGCTTTTGCTTTTTTTCTAGTGAGATGATCAAAGCTGGGTCAGCATCTATGTGACCTGGAGGACATAAATTGTAATATTCCAATGAACATGAGGGAAGAGTGCTGGATTCTCTTTTTGTGGGTATACTGTGGCCACTGGTGGCTAAGTGTCTCCCTGTGTGGACTGTATAGTCATTTATTGCTCTTCCACTCTCCATTGTGTTTCTTGCTCCTGCACTGGGAGTTTGGTATTTGCTTCACCAAATACATGGAGCTCAACTGGGACACAGTGCTGGTGGGAGTTATGTCACGTGTGGTGGGTCAGGTTCTGCAGGAGAATGCACCAACCAGGTTTCTAACCCACATAGTTTACCCCCTTGAACATAGCAAGCTGATTCTGAACATTGCCTTGAAACCTCTCCATATATCAAGATGCTTTTAAATAGAAATTTATGCTGGCTGCACCATGTCAGTCCCAAGCAATTTGGAATCCAATGGTAGATCCTCATTCCCCTACCACAGATGTTTTATCACACATATGCCCACCACTTCTCTAGGCCCACTACTCAGCAGGATCCAACCTATAGGCTTCTCTGTTCTACACCATTTTCAGGAAACCCAGTCAATCAAGGCACTCTCTGGTATACTCATGATCAGCAACAGGACACCCAAAGTTTCTCCAGTGCCACCAGGTCATTGAAATTTCAAAAATTTAATGGTATTTATATAGCCATTTTTCAAGGATGAAATTGGAGGCACTGTGGATTTCAATTCATTTAGGAACCCTTAAATGGTGAGAAAGCTCATTTCAATGAAAGATCTGGAGAACTCTCACAGGCAAGGGTTCCCAAAGAGTGGCCAAAAGGTCATATGAAGCCAGGCCCATTGAGGTCTACATGTGAGGTCCATGTGTGTTTTGACTCTCAATTATGGTTGCCAAGTCTTTCAGAATAAAATCATGTGATATCCTGGCTGAGATTTCCAGTCTCTGTGGAAAGCGACCCTGATCGCATTTTCCAAGGGCAATTCTCATGCGAGGCCTCCTAAAATCCCAACACAATTCATGGCAACACTTCTCTGAGGTCCGTTTCAGCACTCAGTCTCTAAGGGGAATCACACCAGTGTTCACGCCCAAGAGGACCCAGGCATCTCTTCCAACCGCCACACAAATGACCGCAATTAAATCAAAACACTCCAACATGGGCCTCATATTCTTCCATATAGACACTCATCATAACCTCTGGCTGAAAGTTTCCATAAGGGGTGCAGCCCAAGACAGTGTCCAAAATAAGCTCTTTTGCCCCCTCATTTGCCTAACATCAGGGTGGACTGTACACCCTTCCTTTGAACCAGGAATGATCAAATAGCCCTGCCGTTAATACTGCCCTGCTTCTCCAATTTGAGGCCTACTGACTGTCCGGTATTGATTCTTTCTGTGACTTGGAGTCATGACAAAACCCAAGCCCCTATGGACTATCCACTGTAGGGCTTTGAAGAACTCTTTTGACCCAAAGGATCCCTATTCTCACTTGATGGAAGTCAGGAACTGAAAAGTTCGGACGAACGTCTTAGGAAAAGACCACCAAGAGACTGTCTCATGCCACCGCAAAAGGGTTTATTGTGGGTCCAGCATGCTGGGGCTCAGAGCTCACTTCAGAGGAGCAAAGAACAAAGAGCCCCAGAACAACTTGAGCAGAGTTTATATACATTCTATGGAGAGGGCAGCGTTTTTACATACATCATAGCCTCTTTTAGAAAATCATCTTATACCCCAGCAAAATCAAATAACAACTCTAAAACATGATTAGCACATTCATTGGCGGGAACAGGTCGTGCAGTGGGTGATTGGTCAGCCCTGAGAAGGGGTTAACATTTAAACTGATTGGTTGAAGCCTTGAGATGTATACGTGCAGATCTGCATGGTTTCTGGGAAGGGGTGTTAAGTATCTAGCTGGTCAGGGAAGATTTCAACACACATCTAATAGGAAGATCTGGGAATTGTCTTAAGTGCCACAGGAATTTCAGGTTCTGAGTGGAGCTTGAAAGCTTTACAAAACCTGGTTCTTTACATTTCAATTTCAATATATTTTATTCTTTCATTTCCCAATCCTTTTTCTGACTACTTTTAATCTTAAAAGTAATGTTTCATAATTATTCTGGCGTCTCAAATTCTATTTCTGCCTGTGGAGCATATTTCTGTCTGATTAGCATGAGTTTTACCTACCCAATCTGAGCCTGGAATAAGGAAACTATGCGGTTAAGCAAACAAGGTCCCACAGTTAGCAACACCTTAAGGATGATCAGGGGTCAAGCTAAGTCTGATAGGAATGTAGTTAACCAGGGGGACTGGGTAAACCATGACTCAAACCACCCTTGTTGAATCTCCCTTTCTCTCTGGCGCTATTCAAGTTATTTTCTTAATTTACTCATGGATTATTTTGCAACTCCAGTAGGGTCAGCATAAAAACAACAGTATTCTCTCAGTGCTGCACAGAGACCCCCTCCCTCATGAAGAGGAAATCTAGTCCTCCCCTGTTCTGTAAAACAAATGCAGAGAGAGAGAAAGGTTAAGGATTCCTGCAGCACTGTAATAGAGGTTTCTAACGTCTTCAAGTCTTGATCTATTGATGTTTCTAATTGGGCCAATTGTTGTGACCCACGGATCATAGCAGCTGTTCCCATACCCACTCCTGCAGGACCTCCTATCCCCAATAGGATGGCTAGAGTAAGGGACAATGGCTCCCGGTGAAATTGGGTTGTTTGTCCCCCAAGTAGACCTTCGAATGATTCTGCATCATGATAGAGCACCCTGGGGAGTATCTGCACCATTACACAATAATTTACAGAGCTGTCAAATACCTGGGCTGAAAAGCAATGAGTTCTGACTGTGTGGAGTTCAGTACCATAAACATTCCTTTAATTAGTTCCCAGGGGGTGGAGTCAGCTGTACTCTGGACTGGGGAAGTAGGCAAAGACGGAAACCGGGAATTATGAGATGGTAGAGGGGTTCTGGTAGATCTAGGCATGGGAGGTATACGAGGCTTAATTCCTGGCTTGAGGGGAGTGGGCCCTATTGCTGTGGGATTTTCTTTCTTTTTAAGCTGGAGGGTGAACCAGAGACCAAAGTCATAACCGGGGCCATAAATATAGAATTGCATTCCCCACGTATTTCTCATAGGCCATTTTGTTCTGAGGTAGCCCCTTCCTTTGGAAGTGAAAGTTATATTGAGGGGGTAACATAGACTATTCTTTCCACAGCGAGTTTTTGACACCACTTGGCTAGCAGCACATTTCTTGGGATCAATCCAGGTGTCATTTCATCCTACCCAAATCTTGCTGTCTGGGGAGTTTGGGTTCCACCATGCAGCTTCCGTTTGTTCACAACCCCAAGATCTAAAATAAAAGTTACTGGGTCCTCCACAGGTTTGGGCCTGTTTGCGACTTTGGAAATCTGCTGGGCACACATAATAGTCTTGACTGGCTAGTTTACACATGAGCTTGGGGAGATGACATCCATAATTCATGGGGTAAAGTGGTCTATGTTGCCCTGGTTTGCATTTGAGTGGGATCTGTGTGGGGTCCTCTATGTCAGGGAGATCCCAGTCAGAGAGGCCTATGGGAAGCTGACAAATGTCCGGGGGGAGAGATGGCCACCAATTCCTTAAGGGGGCTGTATGTGAAATACACCACCCTACTTGCCCAGTAGGATTAATAACTTGCCATCGTTGCTGAACAGGCTGATGGGGATTAGGACTGCTGATGGTCAGGGGAAGAATCCATAGCCCTACCCACACGACGGACACGCAACTTGAGATGGTTACCAGTCTGTTTCAGTTTCCAGCCGGAGTCTGTACAGGGTGCAGGCATGAGATGGGTGGTATGGATCTATGAAGTGATCTCATCCACTTTCACCACTGTGGGTGTTATAAGCAGCACCTGGTATGGTCCTTTCCAGCGGGGTTCCAGGGATGACACCTGATGCCATCTCACGTAGATGAACTCTCCCACTTGATATCGATGTGGGGTTCCCTCATCTCCAGGCTGATTAGCAGAGGCCAACTGTTTCCACAGGTATCGCTGGGTGCTGGTTTTGTTCAAGGGCTTTATGTCTGTCAAGCAAGGGGGTGTGAAAGGAATCATTAAGTCTCCTAGTTGGGGTTAGGTCCCTTACTGAAGGAGGGGCACCGTAGAGAATTTCATAAGGGGTGAGGTTACACAAAGAGGAAGACTTGGTATTTCTTGCACAAAACAGTGCATAACTTAGGAACAGAGTCCAATTTTTCATGCCAGTCTCCAAGCTTAATTTCGTTAAGGTCTCTATGATGGTTCTATTCATCCTTTCTACCTGTCCTGAGCTCTGGGGTCTATAAGCACAATGTAACTTCCAATTAATCCCCAGGGTCCTGGCAAATCCCTGTCTTACCTGGGCCATGAATACCGGTCACTTATCCGACCCTATTACCTTAGGCAGGCTGAACCTTGGAAAATGTCTTCTAGGATCTTTTTGACCACCAGCTGAGCCGTTTCTTTCTTCATGGGGAAGGCTTCGACCCATCCTGAAAAAGTATCTACAAAGACTAGGAGACATTTAAGTCCAATCCTTGCTGGCTTTATTTCAGTAAAGCTCACTTCCCAGAATTGTCCTGGTCTGATTCCTCATAAGCGCTTCCCTGAAGTAAGCTTCGATGGGTAAGTATTAACTA
This sequence comes from Callospermophilus lateralis, assembly GCF_048772815.1. Taxonomy (NCBI): domain Eukaryota; kingdom Metazoa; phylum Chordata; class Mammalia; order Rodentia; family Sciuridae; genus Callospermophilus; species Callospermophilus lateralis. The sequence goes on from NW_027516478.1 coordinate 323,311, forward strand.
ATTGGCCAACTTGACAAGCTGTAGTCACCTGCGCAGTTATTTCTTTCCTCTGTGAGTCAGTCAATAATAATTCCTTCCTTTGGTCCTTTAAGAGTGCCTATAACTTCTTAGCGTCTAAGTGGGTGAGCTGGTGTATGTCTTTGAGATAAAGGTGGGCTTTTGAAAATTGTGTACTTGGCTCTGTAGGTTCCCAGAGTTCTGTATCTGTATCCTCAGATGATAAGTTGCCTGAATGTTCCGGTACGGCCAAGTCTCCTGATTGTTGTTCCCCCCAGTGTGGAAAAAGTGAACAGAGGCACTCCGTTTAGGGCTGCCAATTAGCTTCCTCATCTGCCCTTCTGTTTCCAACCGCCACGGGGTCGTTTCCCTTCTGGTGCCCTGGACAGTGCACTATGCCTAGGTCCGTAGGGCCCTGCACTGCTGAGAGAAGGTGGAGGATCATATCTTTGTTCTTTATTTCTTTATTTCTTTCCCAGCGGAGGTTAATAGCTGCCTTTGCTGGTAAATAGCCCCGTGCACATTTGCAGTGGCAAATGCATAGCGGCTATCAGTGTATATGGTGGCCCTTTTGCCTGTTGCTAGTTCCATTGCTTTCGTAAGGGCAATCAGTTCTGCCTTTTGGACTGATGTCTCTTCTGTGAGACCAGAGAAACAGATGACATTAGTTTTGCTAACTACTGCTGCTCCAGCCCACCACGTACCATCTTGGAGGAAGCTGCTCTCGTTCGTAAACCATACGACTTCAGGGTGAGGCAGTGGCTGGATCCTTCAAGTCTCGTCCTATACTGGTTTCTCTGCCTCTTTATGGGGCACTCTTTGTCCAAGTTTTCTTTTTCTTTACAGTAGGCACATTGATCTGAGGCCAGGGGCAGCCTTTGGCATGGGCCCATGTATCCCTTCATGTCTCCGTGCTTTTTAACTTCTGGTCTATTTGCTGCTCTGACCAAAACCTTACCCAATGATTTAGTCTGCCTTTTGCTCCTTTCATCCTCCTTTTGTTCCCTTTCCTTCTCTCTCATCTGTTCCCATTCCACCTCAGTTTCTCTCTTATAATATACTTTCTCAGTTTCTCTGACTAAATCTCTTAAGGTCATATCTTGTAATCCATCTAGACGTTGTAACTTTCTCTTAATATCTAGGGCAGCCTGCTGGATAAAGGCCATTGCAACAGAGGTTTTTTTGTCCTCTGCCTGAGGATCAAAAGGAGTATATTTTCTATTTGCTTCCATAATTCTCTCCAGAATCATAGAGGGAGACTCATTAGGACCTTGGATTATCTCTCTTACCATGGCCAAATTAGTCGGCCCTCTGGCGGCCACTCGGAGCCCCGCTATTAGAGCCCGGTGATAAGTGGACAAATGCTACCAACCTTCAAAGGTGTTGGGGTCCCAGTTTTGTCGGTTCATGGGCCCATAAGGACGAAGAGGGAGCATCACAGTGGCTTCTGAGTTTTCTATTTTCCATAGCTGGCGGGTTTCTTCAGGTGGCCCAGCTTCCACCAGAAAAGGAGGGGCTGCTGCTGCTGCGGAGAAGTCCCTTGGAGGGCTTGGGTCTGGCCCAATTGCCTCTAGTGGCGGAGAGGCTGAGTCAGTGGTGGGAGAATCATCTGGAATGTGTTGGCGGTTGGGGAGCGAGGGTAGAGGATAAGGAGGGGGAGGATTGTCCAGTCTTGTGACTCAGGAAGAATGGGGGGAAGATGGGGAGGGAACGGAAGGTTTGAATGATAGGATCCTGGGGAAGGGGTATATGGCTGTTGATCTGGGTGGCCACGTGGTCCCGGCTGAAAGACAATATCTCTGACTTTTCGGATTAGAATGAAGTAGAAGGATCCTTCTGCGGGCCACCCGACTTTGAGGATGGGCCATTCTGAAGCACAGAGAGTCTGCCAGGTCTGACATTTAACTGAAAAATAATGATTCTGGGCCCTTGAGCGGACATCAGTCCAATGATCAAGGGTCAGAAACAGAAGCAAGAAAGTGCTTTGTCCCATAATGGGAGTTACTCAAAAAGAGACAGTGAAGACACAAATGCAACGCAGACAAAGACAAACAGTAAACGTTTAACATGGGTCCAAGACAAATATTAGAACTCAGTAACTGGCAAAACCTGATGGGTTAGACAATAAATACAGACAGTAAACTCAACATGAGTTCGGGACAATGAACAAAACTGTGTAGCCAGCAAAACCTGATGGGCTGGCAAACAGAATCCTGAAGCAAAATATAACCGAGTTGAGGAAACTAATATTCCTTGATTTCCCTCATCCTCTGGAGTGTCCCCCAGGGACGTGGCCAGTAGCTCTGTGACACGTCTGCCAGCCACCGTCAGAGAGAGCTAATGCTCTTCACCGACAGCCACTTTGCCAAGCCCTCACCTGAAACCCGAAACCAGAAAGAGGCGCCTTTCTTACCCTGAGAGGAGTCCCTTGGGGTCTTTCGTCCGCTGCGCCGGATATCTCACCTGGGGCCTCCAGATGAAAAGGTGGGGCGAACATCGGAGGAAAAGACCACCAACAGGCTTTCTCCTGCAACACCAAAGGGTTTATTGGGGGTATAGTGTGCTGGAGCTCAGGGCTCACTTCAGAGGAGCAAAGAACAAAGAGCCCTAAGAACCACTCGAGCGGAGTTTATATACATTCTTTAGAGAGGGTAGGGACTTTACACACATCATAGCCTCCTTTAGCAAATCATCATATTCCACGGGAAAATCAAATAACAACTCTAAAACATGATTAGCACATTCATTGGCGGGAACAGGTTGGGCAGGGGGTGATTGGTCAGCCCTAAGAAGGGGTATACATTTAAATTGATTGGTGGATGCACTGTGATGTATACGTGGTGAGCTGCATGGTTTCTGGGGAGGGGCTGTTAAGTAACTAGGTCCTCAGGGAAGATTTCAACACACATCTAATGTGCAAATCCGGGAATTGTCTTAACTGCCACAGGAATTTCAGGTGCTGAGTGCAGCTTGGAAACTTTACAAAACCTGGTTCTTTACATTTCAATTTCAATTTCTTTTATTCTTTCAGAACCTTACAGAGGAAGGCGAGAGAGTTCATCGACAATTACTGCTATTTTGGCTATATTGGTTTTGGATGCACACATGGGATCTTTCTTTAGATCCATCTGGTGCTGATAATCTAAGCCATAGCCTCAAACAGGGCCAAGAGGCTGATTAAAACATATCCATTTCCAAAGCAATTACTACTCTGAAGTCAGTTACAGAACTCAGTCTCTTAGGAGAATCACGCCAGTGTTTAAGCCCAGGTGAACTCAGTCATCTCATCCAAAAGCCACACAAGTTACCACAATTAAAATCAAAACAATCCCACATGGCCCTCATCTACTTCCATATAGTCACTCATCATAACCTCTGGCTGGAGGTTTCCTTAAACGGCACAGCCCAATAGAGTGTCCATAATAAGCTCCCTTCCCCTCATTTGCCTAAATTCAGGGTGGCCTGGACACCCTTCCTGTGAACCAGGATTGATCACATAGTTCTGCCATTAATACTGCTCTGTTTCTGCAATTTGAGGCCTACTGACTGTCAGGTATAGATTCCTTATGCGATTTGGAGTCATTATTAAACCCAAGCACCTTTGCAGGGATTGGAAGAACTCATTTGACCGAAAAAATCCCAATACTCCCTTGATGGAGGTCAAGAACCAAACAGAGGAAGGCAAGAGACTTCATCCACAATGACTGATTTTTTGCCATTTTGGTTTTGGATGCACACATTGGATCTTTCTTTAGATCCATCCGATGCTGATAATCTAAGCCACAGCCTCACACAGGGCCAAGAGGCTGATTCAGAGACATTCCTTTCCAAAGTAATTAAGCAAAGAGCCACAGGTGATGCCCATTCATTTCCATTTTAAAACTGTTTTCTTCAGGCTTCACAAAGGGTGGCCTGAGGCAAAGACCTTCCTGACATTCAGGGCAACAGAACAATAGGTAAGCAAAAGGGCCAAAGCAGGGTTTCTCCACTGAGACTTTCCTGGTCACACTGATATCTGAGTTTTCTGAGATGCTTGCCATTCCCTTCAGCTATGGATTACATGGCCATGTCACAGAGTTTGGAGGTGGTACATATTTTGGACACAAAACCATGAGCCTATTCTGGAGAGTGGCCAGAATTCAGGAAGAAAACAGGAACTTAGGAAGACAGTACATGTTGTCCATCGATAAGGCAACCTGCAATCCATTCCTAAAATGGGTAGGATGAATGCTGGGAAGCTTTCTACTAGACAGGACACATCCATTGATTCATTCTCTTTTCTAATGTCTACAACCACGGACACAGTGGGATACACAGACATAGAAACACTCGCCTTGTCAAAAAACTTTCTAGAAACATTCCACTCCAAACCAAGCAAGCCACCTTCCCTACCTATTCTCAGAATATAAGACAAAACCACAAACTCACACCCACACTGAAAAAGGCACCTCCTTCCCCAAAGTAAGTCTGTGACTATCCAGAGTGTCCTCTGAATGGTGGGCTATACTATGTTCCCCAGAAATGGCCTGTCCTTTCTCAGATCTGGTCTCCTTGGCCAACTCTGTGAAATATCAGAATCCCGCGGTGAGCCACTTCTTGCTTTCTTTGGAAAGGCCAGTCTTCAAACTTTCCTGGCATTTGGCCATCCTCACATCAGTAGGTACCAAGAAAGACTGACTCTGTCCTTGGTAAATTTAAACAAGTGATCCCACTGTACTGGGAATTGGACTGGTTCTGGATGCCTGACTTCCTGGATCCCAAGTTCACAGAGTTCCATCACCAAGGAAGTGAGGTGAGGTCACTTCCTTCAGGAACTGAATGAGGTGACTGCCTTAGCAACCACTTTTTCCGAACAGTTGCTTCCATACTTCCTCTGACACTTTCACAAGTTAGATAGGTATCTCAACCATAGGAACCCAGGAACAGCTCTCCACAAAGGACTTGGTTGGTCCATCTTTTCTACATTAAGGAGAGAGGGTGAATGAGACACAACCCTTCATCCTTACCAGGTTGTTTTCCATGGAATATGACTTTTGCTCTCTCACGTCCTTCATAGTTGCCTACATGTTCTCCAGGGATCATTTCTGCATGGACCTTTGAGGTTTTGAGCAGGTGGAAGATCCATTACATTCCTGTATTGTAAGACCAACTCTGTCGCTGCTGTTCTGTAATGTTAGATTGAGGGAACAGTGTATGGTTAGGGTTAATAACATGTGTGATTTGGGTTAGGAATCATTCTGCTGGATGAATAATGGTATTGGGAACCTGCGATATGTATGAGAAAATATAGTTGAAATATATGTATGAAAACAGAAATCTAGGTAAGATTTGAAGCCCAAAAGAGCATTGGGCCCTTGATTGGAATACTTAGCTTTGACTTAGGTTGTGCACAGATGTGTCAGATTAATCAATATACAATGGCATAGGACCTTGTACCTTCGATGATTGAATGTCGAAGAGAACATCCAGTCAAAAAGGGATAGTCGGAAGTGAAAGGTTAATAAAATAGGTATTTTTCACTTCCTGGGAAGAATTTTGTGTTTATTCCGAGCATAATGTAGTTGTAAAAAAAAAAAAATGATTAAATTAAAAAGACACCTTGAAGAGCGTCAATGAGAGAGTGAGAGGACCAAAAAAAGTGGTTTGAGTCTTGGTTCACCTAGTCCCGCTGTTTGACTACTTTTTTATCAACCCTGGCCTGTCCGATAATAATCTCCATATTATTGCTAACTATAAAACCCTGTTTGCTCAACCGTGTAATTTCTTTTTTCTAAGCTCAAATTGGACAAGTTAAACTTATGGTAATACCCCACTAGCAGACATAGAATGTGACACCCCCCAATGATCACTTTTATGATAAAAAGTAGCTAGAAGAAGAAGTGGGGAATGAAAGATTAATAAAATATGTACTTGTCACTTTTTTTTTCTGTATGCTTAACAAAACACTGTTGAAATCTTGAGAACTGTTTGCTAATCTTGTTCCCAGAATGTCCTGTCCCCAAATGCCAAACTGCAGAATGTACTCCCTCACCCGGTTGAATGCAAACCGCCCACTCTCCCTCACCCATCAATACACTTCGCTCCCTGCCCTCCCCAAAGAAAGTATATAAGCTCTGCTTAAGCTCTTCTCAGGGCTCTCTGCTCTATTCAAGTGAGCTCGGACCCCCTGCATGCTGACCCCCTATAAACCCTTTGCTGTTGCATGAGATAGTCTTTTGGTGGTCTCTTCCTCCGAAGCTCGCCCAATGTTTACTTTGATGATTGGGTGTAGAAAAGAACATTCAGTCAAAAAGGGATAGTCGGTAGGATTAGGAAGATAGTTGTTAGGTTTAGGAAGAAGAGTGAGTATAGGTTTTGGAAAAAAAAATATTCTTTATCAATAGGGTTTTGTTTAGAGTGTGAATGTAAATGTTAGCCCATGTGAAGAGTCAGTCAAAATAGTGAACCGGAGAAAATATGTAGGAAAACAGATATCAATAGAGATATTACGAAATAAGGCAAAGTATAAAGTGGGTGATAGGATTAGACATTTTTAATAGGGTTGAATTTGAATATATGATCTTAGGAGAAACCAATATGTAGTCACTAATTGGATTGATATTTGAGAGCATTAGGCAACCTGGACATGGCTGTGTTTAGTAATCCATGTTCATTTTCAATTTAGGCTTTGGTACAATAATAAGTGTGAACCTTGCATTTTGTGTCCAGAATATTACTGTGATAAAATGTATATGTAGATCAGGTGACATGAGTAATTTTTCCATCATTTCTGGGAGCAATATTTTGAAGATTAATAAGTTAGTATTGGGGGTACAAAGACGTGTACCTTGTGTCTATGAATACAGAGCTAATGCATGAATAGACCATACTGTTAATAAATAATATAACTGGTTCCACTTTATATAATGCATTGGATTCGTATCTTAAAATATATAAGAAATCTTATATTGATATACATACATTCATTCCAACTAGTTATACATCTAATGGTAAAATTAAGGTTATGGTTTATCATGAAAAGTGTGTGAGTTTTGCTTCAAAAGTGATTATGGAAATCAAAAATAATGTGTTTGGAAAGAAGTCTCATGAAAAGACCAGTCAAGAACCATGAAAGAATACATGTGTTCTGAAGCAGGAAGTGATTGAAAGTGAAACAAATGCCTCTAAATTCGCGAACTTGTGGATGAAATATATATCCTATTATGTGCATAAACTGAAGAAATAGTAATGTACCAGTTTTGAATAAAAATGAACGTCAAAATACACATCATGTCCCATAGGAATCAATTTGCATTGATGTTAACCTGGGTCAGTTACTGTATTAATTTTAGGATTTGTAGGCACCATTCACTGAAGATAGTTTTCAGTACTAGGAAACAAATACGTATTTCAGGTGGATGAATATTTCTGACGATAATCTTGTGAAAAGTTGATTATAAATTCACATATATGAATATGAATGAATTTAGGAAATGTATAATAAGACACATGTATTTCATATTTTGAAAAATCTGGAAAGTTTGTATATATATATATATATATATATATATATATATATATATATATATATATATATATACACACACACACACATGCACACAGACATTAAAAAGTAGCAATATATATGCCAATTGAAATTCACCATGAAATATATATCATCCACAGTTTCAAAAATATTCATTTTACTGAACATGGATTTATGTATAATGTTGTTAAACTAGGAAGCTCACAGAGAGTTCGAATTTTAACTTCCAACAGCATTTAGGAGAAGTGATCTCTTCTCACAATGTGTATCTGCCAAGTCAACCACTTCACAAGAATGTATGTTTTGTACCTTGTAGGATTCTATATGTGCATATAAAAATACATGTGCAAATAGGCTACAGAGAAAGGGAGACAGGAATTCACATATTTGTTAACTTTAAAAACACATGGAGAACAATTTCAACAAAAGTTGACTAGATTTATAACTCCTACACTACATAATGCAAAAGGCAAATTCAACTATACACCATGCCTCCTCTGAACTGCTTGTATTTCTATTCTGTTTGGATTATTATTCTCCATCATATTAGGATAAGTAGTCAGAGTCTAGTAGGCTATGGGTTAGTGTCAGGGATTCAGTATTTCGAATGGAAAATTGGAAAAGGTATCCAATGTGTATGTAATTATGTGCTATGAAAAATCTTCCCACTCTTATCCAGAACAATGCCTTGACATTACCTTTGCCCCAAGTAAGACACAATTACAGGAGAAGAGTTCGAAAATCTGTATATATATATATGGAATGCAATATGCTCAGTTGTTCACAAACTTGGAGGTGGTAGATGAGTTTACAAAAGTAACGAACAGGGTAAACCCTCCACAAAAATGGAGCTTTGCTGGCCTAAAGACTTCTTGAGAAACTGCCTCTGAGGTTGGGAACTTGAAATATATGTTGTTGTCAGGAGCTTAGTCTTCATTTGTGGTGAGACAATTAAAGCTGGATCTGCATCTATGTGACCTGAAGGATCTTGTTTCTTAATTTCCAATGAACATGAGACAGCAGTGCTGAATTCTCTCTTTGTAGGTAAACTGTGGCCACTGGGGGCTATGTGTCTCCCTGTGAGGACTCTGAAACCATTTGGTCATCCTCCAATTTTTGTGGTGTTTCTTGCTGCTGCACTGGGAGTTTGGTATTTGCTTCATAAAATACAAAGATTTCAACTGGGACACAGTGCTAGAGGGAGTTCTGTCACGTGTGGTGTGTCAGGGTCTGCAAGAGAATGCACCAACCAGGCCTCTATCTCACATAGCTTGCCCCCTTGACCATAGCAACCTGATTCTGAACATTGCCCTGAAAACTCTCCATATAACAAGATGCATTTAGATATAAGGGTTTGCTGGCTACACTATGTCAGTCACAAGCTATTTGGAAGCCAATGGCAGTTCCACATGACTCCACCACAGATGTTTTATCACACACCTGCACACCACTACTCTAGGCCCACTACTCAGGAGGCTCCAACTTACTGGCATCACTGTTCTTCAACATTTTCATGAAACCCAGTCAATCAAGGCACTGTATTGTATACTCATGATCAGCAACAGGACATCCGAATTTTCTCCAGTGCCACCTGGTCATGGGAATTTCAAAAATTTGATGGTATTCATCTAGCCATTTTTCAAGGATGAAGTTGGAGGCACTGTGGGTTTCAATTCATTCAGGAACCACTAAATGGTGAGGAAGTTCATTTCAATGAATTCTCTGGACAACACTCACAGGAAAGGCTTCCCAAAGAGTGGCCAAAAGGTCACATGAAGCCAGGCCCATTGAACTGTACAATGTGAGGTCAATGTGTGTTTTGACTCTCAACTATGGCTGCCATGTTTTTCATAATAAAATCATGTGATATCCTGGCTGAGATTCCCAGTGCTCTGTGGAAAACCAACCTGGGACTAGATTTCAGATTCCAAGCGTGAATCTCATGCTTGGCCTCCTAAAATCCCAACTCAATTCATGGCAATACTACTCTGAGGTCAGTTCCAGAACTCAGTCTATAAGGGGAATCACCCAAGAGTGATGCCCTGGTGGACAGAGTCATCTCTTCCAACTGCCACAAAAATGACCACAATTATAACCAAAACACTCCCACATGGCCCTCATTTTCTTCCATATAGACATCCATCATAACTTCTGGCAAGAGGTTTCCATAAGTGGCGCAGCTCAAGACAGTGTCCAATATAAAATTCCTTGTCTCTCATTTGCCTAAAGTAAGTGTGGCCTGGACACTCTTCCTGTCAACCAGGAGTGATCAAATAGGCCTGCCATTAATACTGCTCTGCTTCTACTATTTGAGGCCTACTGACTGTCAGGTATAGATTCTTTATGTGTTTTGTAGTCATGAGAAAACACTACCACATCTGCAGGGCTTTGAAGAACTCATTTTACCCAAAGGTCCACAATCACACTTGATGGAGGTCAGGAACCTAACAGAGGAAGGTGAGAGACTTCATCCACAATGACTGATCTTTTTGAATTTTGGTTATGGATGCACACATGGGATCTTTCTTTAGATCCATCAGGTGCTGACAATCTAAGCCCCAGCTTCACCGAGAGCCAAGAGGCTGATTCAGACACATCCATTTCCAAAGAAATTAAGCAAAGAGCCACAGGTGATGCCCACTCATTTCCATTTGAATACTGTTTTCTTCAGGCTTCACAAAAAGGTGGCCTGAGCCAAAGACTTTCCTTACATTTAGGGCAACAGAAAAATAGGTAAGCAAATGACCCAAAGCAGGGTTTCTCCACTGAGACTTTCCTGGTCACAATGATATCTGAGTTTTCTGACATGCTCCCCTTCCCTTCACCTCTCCAGTACATGGCCATGTGACAGAGCTTGGAGGTGCCACATAGCTTGGACACAAAACTGTGAGCCTATTCTGGAGAGTGTCCAGAATTCAGGAAGAAAACAGGAACTTAGAAAGATAGTAGGTTTTGCCCATTGATAAGGCTAGCCACAATCCATTCATAAATTGGCAGTATGGATGCTGGGAAGCTTTCTACTAGACAGAACACATCCATGATGCATTCTTTTTCTAATACCAAGACCACAAACAGAGTGGGATACACAGTAATAGAAACACTCACCTTGTCAGAGGACATACTAGATAAAGTCCTCTCCAAACCAAACAAGTCGCCTTTCCTACATATTCTCAAACTCACACCCACACTCAAAAAGGCACCACCTTCCCCAAAGTAGGTCTGTGACTATCCGGAGTGTCCTATGATGGGTGGGATATACTATATTTCCACGAAATGCACTGTGCTGTCTCAGTTCTGGTCTCCTTGGCCAACTCTGTGAAGTTGTCAGAAGTCACTGGTGATCCACTACCTGCTTTCTCAGGAAAGGCCCCTCTTCTTAGCTTTCCTGGCATTTGGCCATCCTCACATAACTAGGAACCAAGAAAGACTGACTCTGTCCTTGGTTTACCCAAACAAGTGAGAACACTGGAACTGGGACTGGAACTGGCTGTGGTCTCCTGGCTTCCTGAATCCCAAGTTTAGAGAGTTCCATTACCAAGGAAGTTATGTGAGGTAACTTCCTTCAGGAAGTGAATGAAGTCACTGCCTTGGCAAACACTTTGTCCTAACAGTTGCTTCCAAGGGTCCCATGAGATGGAGGGTGCACCTACTTCCTGTGACATTTTCACAAGTTAGAATGATATATCAACCATAGGCACCTGGGAACAGCTCTCCACACAGGCTTGGTTTGGTCCATCTTCTCTACATTAAGAAGAGAGAGGCTGATTCAGACACATCCCTTCACCCTGACCAGGTTGTTTACGATGGAAGTTGACTTTTCCTCCCTCAGGTCCTTCATTGCTGCCTACATCTTCTCCATGGATTATTTCTGTATTGACCTTTGAGGTTCTCAGCAGGTGGAAGATCCCCTACACTCCTGATTGTAAGACCAACTCTGTCCTGCTTTTCTGTAAAGTTAGATTGTGGGAACAGTGTATGGTTAGGGTAATAACAGGTTCGATTTGGGTTAGGAATCATTCTGCATGATGAATAATGGCAATGGGAACCTGTGATATTTACAAGAATATATAGGTGAAATATAAGTATGAATACAGAAGTCTAGGTAAGATTTGAAGCCCAGAAGAGCATTGGGTCCATGATTGGGATACTTAGCTTTGAAATACCTTCTGCACAGATGTCTCAGATAAATCGATAAAAAATGGCATAGGACCTTGTAAATTGGATGATCAAATGTAGAAGAAAACATCCACTTAAAAAGGGTAGTTGGTAGGATTGGAAAGATAGTCAGTAGGTTTAGGAAGAAGAGTGAGTATAGGATTTGCTCCAAAAGTTCTTTAGCAATAGGGTTTCTGGTAGAGAATGAATGTAAATGTCAGCACATGTGATGAGTCAGTTACAATGATTAACTGGGGAAAATATATAGGGAAGCAGATATCAATAGAGACAGGAAGAAATCAAGGAAAGTATAAATTGAGTGATAGGATTAGACATTTTCAGCATGGTAGATGTTGAATATACAATCTTAGAAAGAAACAAATATTTAGCAACAATAGGATTGACATTTGAGAGCATTAGGCAATCTGGACTTGGATGTTTTTAGTAATCCATGCTCACTTTCCATTTAGGCTTTGGTACAATCATAAGTGTGAACTTTGCATTTTGTGTCCAGTATATTACTGTGATAAAGTGTATATGTAGATCAGGTGACATGAGTATTTCTTCCACCAATTATGTGGTCAATATTTTGAAGATGTATAAATTAGCATTGGGTGTACAAATAGGTCTACACTGTGTCTACAAATATTGATAAAATGAATGAATAGACAATACTGTGAATAAATAATATAACTGGTTCCAACTTTAAATTATGGATTGAATTGATATCTTAAAATATACAGGAAATCTTATATTGATATACATACATTCATTACAACCATTTATAGATCTAATGGTAATATTAGGGTTATGATTTGTGATGAAGAGTGTGTGAGGTTTGCTTCAACATGATTATTGAAATCTAAAATGAAAAGTATTCTCATGAAAAGACCAGTCAAAAAACATGGAGGAATACATGTGTACTGAAGCAGGAAGTGATAGAAAGTGAAACAAATGCCTATAAAATTGCAAACTTGTGAATGAAATATTTATCCTATGATGTGCATAAACTGAAGAAATTGTCATGTAACATTGTTGAATAAAAATGAACGTCATAATACACATCATGTACCATAGTAATCTACTTGCATTGATGTTAAAGTGGGTCAGTTACTGTAGAAAAATTAGGACTTCTATGCACCATTCACTGAATTTAGATTTCAGGACTAGGAAACAATATGTATTTGAGGTGGATGAATATTTCTGAGAATAATTTTGTGAACATTTGATTATAAATCCACATACATGAATATGAATGCATTTAGGGATTGTATAATAAGACACATATATTTTATATTCTGAAAAATCTGGAGAGTGTGTGTGTATATACACACACACACACACACACACACACACACACGCACATGCACAGACATTAAAAGGTAGCAATATATATGCGAATCGAAATTTATCATGAAATATATATCATTCACAGATCCAAAAATATTCATTTTACTGAACATGGATTTATGTGTTATCTTGTTCAACTAGGAAGCTCACCCATAGTTTTAATTTTCAGTTCCAACAACGTTCAGGAGGAGTGATCTCTTTTGACAATTTGTATCTGCCAAGTCTGCCACCTCACAAAAGTGTACATGTGTTACCAGGTAGGATTCTATATGTGCATACAAAAATACATGTGCTGAATAGGATACAGTTAAAGGGAGACAGGAATTCACGTATTTGTTATCTTTAAAACACACGGAGAACTACTTCAATTTAATATTGACTTGATTAATAACACCTACCCTTTATCATACAAAAGGTAAGTCCAGCTATACACCATGCCTCCTCTGAACTGCTTGTATTTCTATTCTGTTTTGGTTATTTTGCTCCATCAATTTAGAATTGCCACAGTCTGGCTGGGCACAATTCAGGAGCCACTTGTCAAAAGCTAACTTTATTTTTAGAACCACACACGCCAAAAAATAGCTCCTCGGGAAGAACACTCAGAGCACAACTGCCACCACCGGCTTCCCACAAGCTCTCAACCTCCTCACTCCTCCTGCTCTTGAGGTCGATTGGCTGGGTTGTTTGAGCAGAGCCAAAATAGTCCCCCAAGAAGCAGCTCCATAATTTGAAAGGGTGGGGAAACAGCCCAATGGGCATCACCGCAGAGGAGCCAATCAGCTAGATGTTGCTGGGGCCGCTGTGAGCCAACCATCAGCTGGCAGTCTGAAAGTTTGCTTTGGCCCCTTGGGCTGTGGCTCTCAACATCTAACCCTCTCTGTTTAAACAACAAGCATGTGGCTTAGGGACCGTGCCTGCCTTAGGTTGTCCAATAGTACATATGGTCCTTACCCATTATCGAATGAGCTGACCTCAAGGTGTCAGCCTCCTGTCTTAGATTGGTACCATTGTAATTGGATCTTACCCATCACTGACTACAGGTCCAGTATACATCCACACCTATGGAGAGGTCTTTGTACCAGGGGCGGGTGAGGTACTTTGCCTCATCTCTGTTGGCACCCAAATTTTAGCTGAACGACCATGACAAGCAGAAGGGAGGAAGATACACCAAGGCAATTGATGGCTCTTTTTGAAAAAATTGTACCACCGATGACATCATCAGAGAAATACCCCAACACTACCACAAGTCGCTGCACCAACAGATAGTTCACAATGCATGCAGGTGAGTTCACAATGCATACAAGTGATACATAGTCCAGGCAAGTTCTGCAAGCAGTTCAGTGATGGCTATTGCAGAAGCTGTAGATTGGTTTTATCTTTGTCTTCACATGCACTGGGATGAAGTTAGAAATTCTGGCAACAATGCCTAAAGAAAGAATTATGTAACATTCCAAAAGGCAATAAAAGAAAACAATTTTCTTAACAATTTACATTGTCTCGAAGAGAATTATTAAATATAATGCAAAGAAAAGGTGGATCCAACATGGCGGCGGGCAGAGAGGCTGCGCTTTTAATGCACTCACAGTGATGGGGTCATAAAGTCGCAAGGATAACTCTTGGATTCTACCAACGGAGATTCTCCTAGCAAAATTCCACTGAAGGGAGACCGCCCGGGAGCTACTAGAATTTTTTTGAAGCGTCTGTGTGACCCGGACGAGCGGGACCCTGCCACTAGACGCGGAGTTCGAGATTCACCAGCCACAGTCCGCGCACCGCGGGCACAGCTGCAGATCCATCCACCCGCCCGCAGCCAAAGTGACTGGGTCCTGCTAGACGCTGAGACACAGCTTGGCAGGAAGAAGTCTTTAGCCAAGCCTCCACGCGCCAGGAGCTGAGGCAAACGGGGCCGGGCCAGTCCCACCCCTCCCCTCAGTCAATCTGGCAAGAAGCCTGGGGCCCGCCATAGCAGAGAGTTGACGTCATCGGAGTTCGGCTGGCGAAATTCCTTCCCAGCAGAATCCACTTTAGCAGGTGCGTGACTCCCCATACTGATACAAGCAGCCAGTAAACTTCATTGACTTCTCAGGGGTCATGTCCGTAGGGAAGCAGAGGGGAGCCCAGACCCCAAGGCCCCCATATCACCAGCGGTGACCCCTAAGGTCTTAGCCGCCAGTTTACCACAGCACTGGGGCTTAAAAGGGACACTCGGTGGGGCTGCAAGTGTAACTAGATCTCTGGAGAATCACTTCTGAGAAACAGGACCTGGCTGGCAGGCTGACAGGAGGAAGGGGGTTAAGAGCTAGAGAAGTGAAATGGCTCTGGACTGACAAGTCTGAGAAACCCCCAGAAGACGCCGTACAGGGATAGCTCTCGGCAGGTAGAGAGCAGACACTCCGCTTGGAAGGCACAGCTCTGCCTACTGGAAGAGAAGAAGGTGGATCTCTAAGACTTTAATTTTTTTTTTGTTGTTGTTGTTGCTGTTGTTGATATTTTTTTCTCTCCTTCTTCTCTCCCTGTTCCTTTCCCCCCTTTTCCTTCTCTCTTTCTATCCCATTTCAAGTTTTATTGTTCTTTTCATTCCCCTCTAATCTATCTCTCCCTCTATCATTTTTTCTTTTTAAGAGCACCTTCATTCTCCTACCGCCCAACTCTCATCCCAAGCATTACATCTTCCATTGTGTGTAATTGTTTAAATGCAAATAGGTGAATGTCTCGAGGCTGTCTATAAGACTCCTAAATACCTAGCTACTACCAACACCCTGATCCAATTGCCTGGTAGTATCCACCTTCAGTGGAGCAATCTTCTAAAGTAGCCAAGTCATACTAACCATTGTACCACCAGAGCACCCAACCTAAACATATAGTCCTAAGAACAAACAGCAAATCATTATATGCATACAGAACCTAGAAGCCTTATATGAATTGAATGAATCAGGTTTAAAGTAAAACAAAGCCCAAAATTTCTAGGCATAATCTCCCACCACAAAAGAGAGACAACAGAGATATACAAAGCCAAAACAAATGTATAGGAGAAAGCAGTTACAAAGCAGTCAAACAGAGCTGGAAAGCAACGTGAACAATATGAAAAAACAAGGGAAAAAAGGGTTATGAACAATGCAGTACAATCTAAATATACAGGAGGACCTAGAAGAATCAGAAATATGGACAGGGAAAGAAATCAAGGCATTCCTAATTCAGATGGAACGGAATATTAGAGAAGACATGAGACAGCAAATCCAAGCATTGAAAGTATATTTTGAAGAGGAACTAACCACACAAATTAAATCCACAAAGAATGAGCTTTATCAGGAGATAGAGGTGTTAAAAATAATCAAGTTGTAATCATAGAAATGCAAGAAACCGTAAATCATATTAAAAGTGCTTATGAGAATATTACAAACAGACTAGATCAAGTAGAAGTCAGAACATCAGATAATGAAGACAAAGTATATCAACTTGAAAAGAATATTGTCAACACAGAAAAGATGCTGAAATCAAACATATAACACAAAACACAAGTGTGCACACATAATATAATACATACACACATGACATAATATTAAAGGCCTTATGACTTTTTACAGGTGAAATCTCCATTGCAATGTCTAAAAACTCTATTGTCCAAAAATAGAACTGATCAGCAAAACATTAACCTAGGTCTGTATGAGCTAAAAAAAAAACAAAATAAAACTTCATGATATGAGAAAGGGCAATAATAAAATAGATGTTGAAAAAAACATTCTGGTTCTGTCACAGATGTAAGAACAGCCAAACTGGAGTTCTGGATATCAGCTCTTATTGATTTGAGCCAAATCATCTTATTTTTGGTCTGTAGAAATCTCTTTAGTTAATCTCTCTGGAATCCAAATTGGCTACTCTTCTCCCTGTAGAAACACAAAAACAGACCCTGGACTCCAGACAATTACTTGGTCAGGACTTTTCCATTGTTCTGTTAGAATATCCTTCCAAAGTACCTTGGGCTTATGTACATTATTTGGACATATATGCCTTTCTGCAGCACTAAGCCCTGATGAACCCAAATTTAAAAAGTTTAGAGTAAAAGGGTTATTTTAAGTTTATCTTTGGGGAATATATACCCCTTCCCAATTCCTTCTTTTTGCTTTAATATGTATGTTTTAATAGTTTGATGTGATCTTTCAACTATGCCTTGTCCCTGTGGATTGTATGGGATTCCTGTTATATGAGTAATGCCAAATGATGAGCAAAATTGTTTAAAAGAGGTAGAAATATAACCAGGGGCATTATCTGTTTTTAACTCTTTTGGAACGCCCACAGTGGCAAAATTTTGTAAGCAATGAGCTATAACATCTTTAGTTTTTTTCTCCAGCAAGAAGGGAGACCATCAAAAATCCAGAAGAAGTATCAACTGTAACATGCAAATATTTTAATTTTCCAAATTCTGGCAAGTTTGTGACGTTCATCTGCCAAATATGGTTAGGTATCAATTCTCTAGGATTGACTCCAAGATTAACTTCTGGTAAAAAGGTCACACAATTTTGACATTGTTTTATTATTTGTCTAGCTTGTTCCTTAGTTATTTTGAAATGCTTTTGTAAAGTATTAGCATTGACATGGAACTTTTTATAAAAATTTATAGCTTCTTCTAGTGTAGAGAAAATATGTATGTATGTCATGTGTTGTTTTATCTACTAAATAATTGCCCAAACTAAGGGCTCCAGGCATTCCTGTATGTGTCCTGAAATGTCCTATAAAGAACGGATCTTTCCTGTCCCAGATTAGACTTTGTATAGTGGAAAGCAAAGAGAAAAGAGTAGAGGAAGGGGAAATCCTTCCACCATCTTCAAGTGATACTATAGCAATAACTATATACTGATTATCGGAAAATAAATTAATTACAGACTTTAAGCATCACAAAAGCTTGTAATACTTCATTAAGCTCTACATTTTGACCTAATTGTTTTCGTACTAAAAATGTAAAAGTTTGATCAGGTGTAACTATTACTGCTGTACCATTATTTGACCCATCAGTGAATATATTTGTAGCATTTATAATAGGTGCTTTTCTTCTCATTTTTGGAAAAATTACATGATGTGATGACCAAAAAGACAATAAAGGATTAGATGGTAAGTGGTTATCAAATGAAACATTAGATTTGCATATGATTATTGCCCAAGTATTTAACTAATTATCTAACTCATCAATTTGATTCATAGTATATGGAGTAATAATTTTATTGGAAGACATTCCAATCAGTCCCTTTGCTGCTTTTATTCCTTTGAGTATTAATTGTCCTAAAGCCTCAGTATACCTAGTAAGAATAATGTTAGGAGAACAAGATAAATGTATTCATAATAATGGACCTTCTTGCCAAAAATACTTCTGTAGGAATATTTTTTTGGTGGTAGTACAATAAATAATAAAGGCATTCTTAAATCAATTCTATCCAAATGAATATTTTCCATACATTTTTCAATGATTTTTAATGCCTTTCTTGCTTCAGGTGTTAACATTCGGGGTGCATTTGGATCTGATAGACCTTTTAGGATATCAAATAAAGGTTCAAACTCTCCTGTTGGTATACCTAGATAAGGCCTTATCCAATTTATGTCTCCTAATAACTTTTGAAAGTCATTAAGTGATTTGAGTTGATCTATTCGTATTTGAATTTTTGGTGGATGGACCATGATTGAGGATAAAAGAACTTCTAAATAATTAATTGAAAAATTTAATTGTACTTTATCTATTGCTATCTCTAGTTTATAATTTTTTAATAAGTTGGTAAGTGTGGCATAACATTCTAGCAATGCGTTTTTAGCTTTCTGTGCTAATAATACACCATCCATATAGTGAAATATTTGTAGTTCAGGATTTTGATTTCTAAGTGGCTGGATTAATTTGTTAACATAAATTTGACACATAGTTGGACTGTTAGCCATCCCTTGAGGGAGTACTTTCCATTTGGATCTCTGATCAGGACCTTCATGATTCAGTGCAGTTATAGTAAATGCAAAACATGAACTATCCTCAGGATGAATTGCAATTGAATAAAAACAATCATTAATATCTATAATTAAAACATACCAGGTTTTTGGCAAAGCAGAACATTGAGGAATTCCCAAATGAGCAGGTCGCATAATAACCATCTCATTATTAATGGCTCTTAAATCTTGCAATAATCTCCATTTACCAGATTTCTTTTTGATGACAAAAATGGGAGTATTATGGGGAGATACAGACGGTTGTATATGTCCTTCCGCTAATTGTTGTTTTACCAGGTCATGGGTTGCTTGTACCTTTTCTTTAGTCAGGGGCCACTGAGGAACCCATACTGGTATTTCTGATTTCCAAGTAGTTTTTATTGTCTTAGTGGCCCTTTCTTAAAATCCAACCCATGTCTGTCTGTTCTTTGATCTATTTGTATTGGGGCTGCTATACCTTGTTCTTGTTTTTCTAATCTTTTTCCTTTCCTAAAACCTTGTCTAACCATAATTGTGGGTACATTTTGATTGATGTTATTTGTTAATGTCAAACCTAATCGATCTAGGACATCTCATCCCCATAAATTTATGGGAAGATGATCCATACATATGGCTGTTTAGTTCCTTCACATCCTTCAGGATCCTTCCAATCTAATACCATTGCTCTTCTATGGTGATTAGTCACCAATCCTAGGCCTTGAAGCATTTGAGTGTATTGTTGTAATGGCCAATGTTTTGACGAGAGATGATGCTAAGTTCTTGATGAGAGATGATGCTAAGTTCTGCATCTGTATCCAATAGCCCATTAAATTCATGTCCTTGAATATTTAGTTTTAGCATGGGTCGAGAATCTAAATTTAAAGAAACATAGCCCAATCTACACGTGTGGAGCCTAATCCCTTGGAACCTCTTTCTACAGCATGACTGAAAAATTTATCATGTAGGCTTGGTATTATTAGTAACTGTGCTATTCTGTCTCTTGGTGAAATTACAGATATACCCTTTGGAGAACTGGCTATAATTTTTAATTCACCTTCTATGGTCTACAAGCACGGACACAGAGAGATACACAGACATAGAAACAGTTGCCTTGCCAAAGGACTTACTAGACACAGTTCACCCCAAACCAAACATTCTGCTTTTCCTACCTATTGTCAGAACATGATACAAAACCACAAACTCACACCCATACCCACAAGTCACCTCCTTCTTCAAAGTAGGTCTGTGACTATCCAGAGTTTCCTCTGACTGGTGCGCCATAATATTTTCCCACAAAATGGCCGGTACTGTCTCAGATCTGGTCTCCTTGGCCAACTCTGTGAAGTTTTCAGGAGCCAGCTATTTCCTGCTTTCTCAGGAAAGGCTCCACTTCAGAGCTCTCCTGGCATTTGGCCATCCTCACATCAGTATGTACCAAGAAAGACTGACACTGTCCTTAGTAAATCCAAACAATGAGCCCACTGGGACTGAGACTGGGACTGGCTCTGTGTCCCGGGCTTCCAGTTCAGAGAGTTCCATCACCAAGTAAGTGAGGTAGGTCACTGCTGGCTTGTGGGAAGCCGGTGATGGCAGTTGGGTTCTGAAGGTTTTCCTCAGGAGCTGTTTTGTTTGGCATGTGTGGTTCTTAAAATAAAGTTCGTTTCTTTTGTCAAGTGGCTCCTGAATTTTGCCCTGCCAGACTGTGGCATTTGGAGGGCCGCAAGGGGAATGAGTGAGGGTAAGTGATAAGGTAAACTGCTCACCTCTGAAGGCAGGGCGAGAGGATGGGAAGCCATTTTAAAATTCCTCTTTTGTTTTGCTTCACTTTTGTTTTAAGTTGCCTGTCCCTGGAGATGGGTAAGATGGAAGAAAAACCACTCACATCTGAGGAACTGATAGAGAGAAAAAAGAGATGGACATTTCAGGAGGATAGAAAAGCTATTATAATGATTTTCTGTTGTTCCACTTTTGTTTCATTCTGGTTCAGTTTTCTTTGGCGATATCTTCTTGGGTTGTATTATAGTTATAGTAGAAATATCAAGTAAAAGAGAAGGTCTCTCAAGCTAGTCAGACAGAGATAAAAATTCAATTAAAAGAGAAGGTCTCTCTAGCTAGTTAGACAGAGGAAAAAAACAGGTGATTGATCCTGATAATGTGTCTGAATCAGCCTCTTGGACCTGTGTGAGGCTGTGGCTTAGATTCTCATCACCTGATGGATCATTCCGTGTGTGAATCCATACCCAAAATGGCCAAATGAGCAGTCCCTGTGGATGAAGTCTCTTGCCTTCCTCTGTAAGGCTACTGACCTCCATCAAGTGAGAATATGCATCCTTTGTGTCAAATGAGTTCTTCAAAGCCCTGGAGAGTCTAGCACATAGGTTCTTTGGTTTTCTCATGACTCCAATTCACATAAAAATATCTATACCTGACAGTCACTAGGCCTCAAATTGGAGAAGCAGAGGTGTATTAAGGGCAGGCCTATTTGATCACACCTGGTTCACAGGAAGGGTGTCCAGGCACCATGACTTTAGGCAATGAGGGGCAAGAGAGCTTATTTTGGACACTGTCTTGGACTTCGCCACTCATGTAAACCTCCAGACAGAACTTAGTATGAGAGTGTATATATGGAAGAAGATGAGGACCATGTGGGAGTGCTTTGGTTTTAATTGTGGTCATTTGTGTGGTAGTTGGAAGATATGACTGGGTACACCTGGGCTGAACTCTGGTGTGATTCCCCTTAAAGACTGAGTTCTGGAACTGACTTAGAGAAGTGTTATCATGAAATATGTTGGGATTTCAGTTGGTCACGCATGAGAGTCGCCCTTGGAAACCGAGATCTAGGCACAGGTTTGCTTTCCACAGAGCACTGGGAATCTCAGCCAGGATATCACATGGTTTTATTCTGAAAGACATGGCAGCCATATTTGAGAGTCAAAACACAAATGGACCTCACATTGTAGACAGCAATAGCCCTGGCTTCCTGTGAAATTTTGGCCACTCTTTGGAAGCCTTGCCTGTGAGATTTCTCCAGAGATTTCATTGAAATGAGCTTCCTCACCATTTTATTGTTCCTGAATGAAGTTAAACACACAGTGCCTCCAACATCATTCTTGAAAAATGGCTAGATAAATACCATGAAATTTTTGAAATTCCCATGACCATGAAAATGGTGTAGAACAGAGATGCCAGTAAGCTGGAGCCTGATGTGAAGTGGGCCTAGAAAAGTCGTGTGCAGGTGTGTGATAAAATATCTGTGGTGGGGCCATGTGGATCTGCCATTGGCTTCCAAATGGCTTGTGACTGACATGGTGCACCGAGCAGACCCTTCTATGTAAAGGCATCTTGTTATATGGAGAGTTTTCAGGGCAATGTTCAGAATCAGATTGCTATGGTCAAGGATGGGATTGAAGCCTGGTTGGTGCATTATCCTGCAGACCCTGACACACCACACGTGACAGAACTCCCTTTAGCACTGTGTCCCAGTTGAACTCCTTGTATTTTGTGAAGCAAATACCAAACTCACATTGCAGCAGCAAGAAACACATCGACAAGTGGAGGATTGCCGGATGGCTTTACAGTCCACACGGAAAGATTTTCCCCCCAGTGGCCACAGTTTACCTACAAAGAGAGAATTCAGCACTGCTGCCTCATGTTCATTAGAAAATAAGAAACCATGTCCTCCAGGTCACTTAGATACATACCTAGCTTTGATGGTCTCTCTACAAAAAAAGCTAAAACTCCTGACAACAACAAATATTTCAAGTGCCCAAACTCAGAGGCAGTTTCACCAGAAGTCTTTAGTCCAGCAGAGCTCCATTTTTGTGGAGTATTTACCTGTCCCTTACTTTTGGAAACTCCTCTGCCACCTTCAAGGTTGTGAACTCTTGAGCATATTACATTCCAGATATGTATTCACAGATTTTCTAACTCTTCCACTCTAATTGTGTTTTACTTGGGGTGAAGGTAAAGTCAAGGCATTGTTCTGGATTAGAGTGCGAAGATTTTTGTGAAGCACATATTTACATACACATTGGATTCATTTTCCTATTTTCCATTCAAAATGCTGAATGGCTGACACTAACCCATACCCTACTAGACTCTGACTACTAATTCTAATATGATGGAGAAAAATAACCCAAACCGAATAGAAATACAAGCAGTTTAGACGAGGCATAGTGTATTGCTGGACTTGCCTTTTGCATTATACAGGGTAGGACTTATAAATCTAGTCAATATTTTGTTGAAATAGTTCTCCATGTGTTTTTAAAGTTAACAAATAGATGAATTCCTTTCTGCATTTCTCTGTAGCCAATTCAGCACATGTAATTTCATATGCACATATTGAATCGTTCCTGTTATCACATGTACATTCTTGTGAGGTGGCTGACTTTGCAGATACAAATTGGGAGAAGAGATCACTCCACCTAAACACAGTTGGAACTGAAAATTCAACCTATGGGTGAGCTTCATAGATGAACAACATGATAATTAAAATCATGTTCAGTATAATGAATATTTTTGGATCAGTGGATGATATACATTTCATGATGAATTTCGATTTCCATATATATTGCTACTTTTTAATGTCTGTGTGTGTGTGTGTGTGTGTGTGTGTGTGTGTGTGTACACTCTCCAAGTTTTTCATAATATTAAATATATGGGTCTTAATGTACACTCCCTAAATTCATTCGTATTCATGTATGTGGATTTGTAATCAAATATTCAAGAGATTATTCTCAGAAATATTCATCCACCTAAAATACATATTTGTTTCCTAGAACTAAAAACTAACTTCTGTGAATGGTGCATACGAATCCTAATATTTCTACAGTAACTGACCCAGTTTAACACCAATGCAAGTAGATATTTATGGAACGTGATGTGTATTTTGATGTTAATTTTTAGTCAACACTTGTACATTACTATTTCTTCAGTTTATGCACATCATAAGATATATATTTCATACACAAGTTAGCAAATTTATAGGCATTTGTTTCACTTTCAATAACTTCATTCTTCAGAACACATGTATTCCTCCATGTTTTTTGACAAGACTTTTCATGAGACTTCTTTCTAAACACATTATATTCGATTTCCATAATCACTTTTGAAGCAAAACTCACACACTCTTCATGATGAAATATCACCCTAATATTACCATTAGAAGTATAACTGGTTGGAATGAATGATTTAATATCAATATAAGATTTTCTGTATATTTTCAGATATCAACTCAGTCCATTATTTAAAGCGGACCAATTATATCATTTATTCACAGTATGGTCTATTCTTGCATTATCTCTATATTCTTAGACAGATACTACACCACATTCTACCCCCAATACTCATTTATACGTCTTCAAAATATTGTTCCCAGAAATGGTGGAAGAAATACTCATGTCACCTGATCTACATATACATTTTATCACAGTAATATTCTGGAAAATAAAGCAAAGGTCACACTTTTGATTGTACCAAAGTCTTAATTTAAAGTGAGCATGGATTTCTAAAAACATCCATGTCCAGGTTGCCTAATTCTCTCAAATGTCAATCCAATTGTTGACTACATACTTGTTTCTTTCTAAGATTATATATTCAAACTCAACCCTGTTGAAAATGTCTAATCCTATCACTCACTTTAAACTTTGCCTGATATCCTAATGTCTCTATTGATATAGGCTTTCCTTCATAATTTCCCAGTTCATCATTTTGACTGTTCATTTGTGCTGACATTTACATTCACTCTCTACCTGAAACCCAATTGCTAAATAACTTTTGGTCCAAATCCTATACTCACTCTTCTTTCTGAATCTACCGACTATCTCCCAAATCCTACTGACTATCCTTTTTTGAATGGATGTTCTCTTCGACATTCAATCATTCAAGGTACAAGGTCCGATGCCATTGTGTATTGATTTATCTGAGACATCTGTGCAGGACATAATTCAAAGCTAAGTCTCCCAATCAAGGGCCCAATCCCTTTCTGGGCTTCAAATATTACTTAGATTTCTGTTTTCATACATATATTTCACCTCTATATTTTTATAAATATTGCAGATTTCCAATACTATTATTCATCCAGCAAAATGATTCCTAACCCAAATCGAACAAGTAATTAACCCAAACCATATACTATTCCCTCATTCTAAGTTTATAAAAGAGCAGGGAAAGTCTTGGTCTTACAATATAGGAATGTAGGGGATATATCACCTGCTGAAAACCTCAAAGGTCCATGCAGAAATAATCCCTGGAGAAGATGTAGGCAGCTATTAAGGACCTGAGAGAGCAAAAGTCATCTTCCATGGAAAACAACCCTGTCGGGAGAGGGGTTGTTTCTGACTCAGTGTCTCTGTTCCTAATGTACAGAAGATGGACCAATCCAGGCCTGTGTGGAGAGCTGTTCACGGGTGCCTATGGGTGATATACTATTCTAACTGGTGAGAGTGTCACGGGAAATAGGGACAGCATCTATCTCATGGGACCCTTGAAAGCAACTGTTAGGAAAAAGTGGTTGCAAAGGCAGTGACCTCATTCAGTTCCTGAAGGAAGTGACCTCATCTCTATTCCTTGGTGATGGAACTCTCTGAACTTGTGATCCAGGAATCCAGGCACCCAGAGCCAGTCCTAGTCCCAGTCCCAGTGGGCTCACTTGTTTGGATATTCCAAGGACAGAGTCAGTCTTTCTTGGTATCTATTGATGTGAAGATGGCCAAATGCCAGGAAAGCTTTGAAGACTGGCCTTTCCAGAGAAAGCAAGTAGTGGCTTACCACGGGCTCCTGACAATTTCACAGAGTTGGCCAAAGAGACCAGATCTGAGACAGGACAGGCCATTTTGGAGGTACATAGTAAGGCTCACCAGTGACAGTACACTCCGAATAGTCACAGACCTACTTGGGGGAAGGCGATGCCTTTGTGGTTTTTGTTGTGTGTTTGTGGTTTTATCTCATGTTCTGAGAAAAGGTAAGAAAGGTGGTTTGTTTGGTTTGGAGTGAACCGTTTCTAGTAAGTGATTGGACAAGGCAAGTGTTTCCATGTCTGTGTATCCCAATGTGTCTGTTGTTGCAGACATTAGAAAAGAGAATGCATCAATGTATGGGTCCTGTCTAGTAGAAAGCTTCCCAGCATCAATCCTGCCCAATTTATGAATGGACTGTGGCTTGCATTATCGAAGGGCAACACCTACAAACTTCCTTAGTTCCTGTTTTCTTCCTGAATTCTGGCTACACTCAAGAATAGGCTCATGGTTTTGTGTTCAAGATATTTACCACCTCCAAGCTCTGTGATATCGCCATGTACTGGATAGCTGAAGGGAATGGCGAGCATCTCAGAAAACTCAGATATCAGTGTGACCAGTAAAGTCTCAGTGGAGAAACCCTGCTATGGGCCTTTTGCTTACCTATTGTTCTTTTGCCCTGAATGTCAGGAAGGGCTTTGCCTCATGCCACACATTTGTGAAGCCTGAAGAAACCAGTTTTCAAATGGAAATGAGTGGGCATCACCTGTGGTTCTTTGCTTAACTGCTTTGGAAAGGGATGTGTCTTAATCTGTCTCTTGGCCCTGTGTGAGGCTGTGGCTTAGATTACCAACACCTGGTGGATGTAAAGAAAGATCCCATGTGTGCATACAAAATCAAAATGGCAAAAATTGCAGTCATTGTAGATGAAGTCTCTCGCCTTTCTCTGTAAGGTTCCTGACCTCCATCAAGTGGGAATAGGGATCCTTTGGGTCAAATGAATTCTTCAAAACCATGCAGAGGCTAGTCCATAGGTGCTTCGGTTTTTTCTTGACTCCATTTCACATAAAGAATCTAAATGCCAAAGTCAGAATGCCTCAAATTGGAGAAGTGGAAAAGTATTAATGGCAGACCTGTTTGATCACTCCTGGTTCACAAGAAGGGTGTCCAGGCCACCGTGACTTTAGTCACACACACACACACACACACACACACACACACACACACACACACAGACATATATATACTCTCCAGATTATTAAAAATATGAAATATGTGTCTTATTTTACACTCACCAAATTCATTCATATTCATATACGTAAATTTATAATCAACTTTCCAAAGATTATTCTTAGAATTATTCATTCACCTGAAAAACATATTTCTTTCCTATACTGAAAAGTAACTTGAGTGAATGATGCACACAAATCCTAATATTTCTACAGTACCTGACCCAGTTTAACATCAATGCAAGTAGATTCCAATCGGACATGATGTGTATTTTGACGTTCATTTTTATTCAACACTGGTAGATTACTATTTCTTCAATTAATGCACATCATAGGATATATATTTCATCCACAAGTTAGAAAATTTATAGGCATTTGTTTCACTATCAATCACTTCCTGCTTCAGAGCACATGCATTCCTCCATGTTTCTTGACTGGTCTTTTCATGAGAAAAGGGATGGACAAGGCAAGGTAAGGCAACTAAGATAGCACCGAAGACACGGAAACAGTCCTATTTGGTTACAACCGGATTTAGAGGGCATTGCTTCTGTTGTAATCATTTAATCCCCTGCACCCCAAGTTTAAATTGTTTCAGAATTTTGTACCCAACATGTAAGGGAGGGGCTCAGAAGTTCACAGTCTGCAGAGGTTCATAAAAAGCAGTTTTTGTTTCTGTTTTTTTTTTTTCTCTGTTCTGGGCAAGTTAACATTTTAAGGACACCGGGAATGGGGCAGAGCTATTTTCTTCTCTTTTTTTTTTTCTCTCTGCCAGCTGTTACCATGAAGCCCAGTTGGTAACTTCTTTATCTTAGAAATGTAGCCATCTCTGTGAAGCCCCAGCTCAAGCTCAGAGGCCTTGTTTACATATTGCCAGCATTGTGACTGACTCTTTCCAAACACATTATTTTTGATTTCCATAATTACTTTTGTAGCAAAACTAACATATCTTCATGATAAACCGTAACCCTGATATTAATATTAGATGTATCATTGGTTGGAATGAATGATTGTATATCAATATAAGATTTCTTATATATTTTCAGATATCTATTCAATCTGTTATTTAATGTGGAACCAGTTATATTATTTATTCACTTATGGTCTATTCATGCATTATCTCTATATTCAATGACACAGTGTACACCTTTTTGTACCCCCAATACCCATTTATATGTCTTCAAAATATTGTTCCCAGAAATAGTGGAAGAAACACTCATGTCACCACATCTACATATACATTTTATCACAGTAGTATTCTGGAGACAAATGTAAAGGTCACACTTGTGATTGTACCAAAGACTAAATGGAAAGTGAGCATGGATTACAAAAAACATCCATGTCAAAGTTGCCTAATGCTCTCAAATGTCAATCCTATTGGTGACTACATTTTGTTTCTTCTTAAGATTATATATTCTAACTCAATTCTGTTGAAAATGTCTAATTGTATCACTCACTTTATACTTTGCCTGATTTTGTAATGTCTTTATTGATATCTGCTTTCCTACATATTTTCCCCACTTCATTATTGTGACTGTTCACATGTGCTGACATTTACATTCACTCTCTAACCGAACCCCTATTGCTAAAGATATTGTTTTCCAAATCCTATACTCACTCTTCTTCCTAAACCTACCGACTATCTTCTTAATCTTACCGACTATCCCTTTATGACTGGATTTTCTCTTCTACATTCAAACATCCAAGTAATGTTCCTTCAAGCGTTGGAGGAAGAGATCACCAAGAGAGTGTCTCATGCAACAGCAAGGGGTTAATTGGGGGTCCAGCAAGCTGGGGCTCAGAGCTCACATGAATAGAGCAGAGATCCCTGAGAACAGCTTAAGCAGAGCTTATATACTTTCCTTGGAGAGGGCAGGGACGGAAATTTATTGATGGGTCAGAGCGAGTGGGCGGTTAGTGTGAAAGTGGGTGAGGGAATACATTCTGCAATTTGGCAGTTGGGGACAGCACAATCTGGGAACAAGATTACAAACAGTTCTCAAGATTTCAACAGTGTTTTGTTAAGCATACAGAAAAACAGGAAGTTACAAGTACCTTTTTTATTAACCTTTCATTCCGCACTTCTTCTTCTTGCTACTTTTAATCATAAAAGTGATTATTGGGGCGTGTCACATTCTATGTCTGCTAGTGGGGTATTACCATAAGTTTAACGTGTCCAATTTGAGCTTGGAGTAAAGAAATTACATGGTTGAGCAAACAGGGTTTATAGTTAGCAATAATATGAGGATTATTATTGGACAGGCCAGGGTTGATAAAAGCGTAGATAACCAGGGGGACTGTGTGAACCAAGACTCAAACCACCCTTTTTGGGCCTCTCTCTCTCATTGACGCTTTTCAAGGCATCCTTTTATTTTACTCATAGGTTTTTTTTACAACCTCAGTATGGTCGGCATCAGAACAACATTCTTATATCAATGCAGCACAAAGGCCCCCTTCTCTCATGAAGAGGAGGTCCAACCCTCAACTGGTGTGTAAAACAAATTCAGATACAGATGTTAAAGATTCCTGCAAAGCTGTGATGGAGGTTTCTATTCTCTTTAAGTTTTGGTCTCTTGCTGCTTCTATTTGGGTCATTTGTTGTCTACCATGGAGCAGGGCAGTGGTTCCTGTGATTACCCCTGCCGCAACTCCAATTCCTAATATGATGGCTAAAGTGAGGGATATATGTTCCCAGTGGAACCGGGTTGTATGCCCCCCTGTTTGAACTTCAAATGAACCTGGGTCATTATAGAGCAATCTGGGACACATCTTCACCATTACACAATTAATCAAATCTGTTGACCATTTCATGAAAACATAAACAATGTTTAAGTATATAGAATTATACTGTTGTAGGGACGGACAAGGCACGGCAGTTAAGATAGCACCAAAGACAGGGAAACAGTCCTATTTGGTTGCAACCGGATTCAGAGGGCATTGCTTCTGTTGTAATCAATTAACTCCCTGAACCCCAAGTTTAGGTAGTTTCAGAATTTTGTACCCAACATGAAAGAGAAGAGACTCAGAAGTTCACAGTCTGCAGAAATTCAAAAAAGAAGCTTTTTTTTCTGTTTTCTCCTCTATTGTGGTCAAGTTAACTTTTCAAGGACACCTGGGAGGCAGAGAGCTTTTTTTTTTTCCTTTTCTTTTATCCCCCTGCCAACTGTTACCATGGAGCCCAGTTTGTAACTTTTTATCTTAGAAATGTAGCCATCTCTGTGAAGCCCCAGCTCAAGGCCAGAGGCCTTTTTCACACATTCTGTGAAAAACTATAAAGGGGGTGTCTAGCTTAGGAGTGCTGATTTTTCCAGCCAGTAGCCAAGTAGAACAGGGCAACAGAAAAAGAGGAAGTTAATCTACACTGACTCATTTATAGAGACTCTTTTGCTGAAAGTCCTAAAGTCAGCCATGGTGAAGACTTCTGGAGAAGTTCAGTGAAGATTTTTCTGTGGGCCTGGTACAGAGGGGGAAGACGGGGAAGGCGGGGAGTGAGAGCAGCTCCGTGGATCTGAGAATAAGGAAGGAGAAATGTAAAAGAATAATGGGAAAGGGTTTTGGGATTTTCCTAGCAACATAAATTGAGCAGTAGAACCGGTAGAGCAGAAAGGAAGACAGGAGTGAGTATCCCAAAAAGCATGTGAGGGACTTTAAATTCTTAGTAACCTGTTTTCAGTGATGACAAAGAAAGTTTAAAGGCCATTTTCATTACATCTTTGATAGGGGTCTGAGGGTTCTCCTAAGCTGGTTTGAGCTTTGGGTTAGGTGGTAAGAGGATCTGGTGGGACCCGGTGTGGGCACTCACAGGAAAAAAGAGAAGTGAGTGGGTGGATGGGTACCTCAGTACCTGCTACCTCAGCAAGGGGGCAATGCTCTGAGAACCGGCAGAGGTTTCGGTTTTTGATCTAGTAATTGGAGAAGAGAAATCAGGTTTGCTGAGGTGGGACTGACAGCAGAGAGTATGGAGCAGAAGGCTGAGTTTGAGGAACTATTGGAGAAGCATAGTTCAGGATGTGAGCGAAAGAGGAAAAAGGCCTTCACATAGGGGAATTTCCTTTCACCCTTTTGAGCACTTGCAGAAGTTAAAAAGGTCACACAGAATTTGAGGATCTAGAGACTCCTCTGGGGGCCATCAGTTTGGGTTGTCTAAGTGGTAATATGGCCAATGCTGTGTACTGAATTTGATGAGGATTTTGGGTTCCACCAGGCAGCCCCTGTATGCTCAAATCCCCATGACTTACAGAAGAAGTCGGCTTTTCCCCCACACAGCCATGGCGGTTTGTGGCTTTGATAGTCTGCTGGGCAAACATACTAATATAGGCTAGCCAACCTGCATCTGGCTTGCCTGTCCCTACAACCATAATGTTTGTTTCCATTATCTATGGTACGGAAAGGATTTAATGGAATTTTAATGGGATCCTCTTCATCAGGGATATTCTAATAGGAAAGACCTATAGCCAGCTGACAAATGTCTGGGTGGAGAGATGGCCACCAGGTCCCTAAGGGGGCTGTATGCAAGATAGACCATACTTCTTGTCTAATATGATTTGTGATCAGCCATCGCTGCTGAAGGGGCTGATGAGCGTTAGGACTACGGGTGGCCCAGGAGAGAGTCTATAGCCTTACCCACGTGGCGAATATGCAATTTGAAAGGGTTAACAGTCTTTTCCAGTTTCCAGCCAGAGTCTGGACATGGCACAGGCTTGAGACGAGAGGCATGGATGCAGGAAGTGATTCCCTCTACTTTTACTGCTGTAGGTGCTATAAGTAGCACCTGGAATGTTCCTTTCCAGTGGGGTTCCAGGGATGACACCTGATGTCATCTTATGTAGAGGAAGTCTCTTTCTTGATATCAATGTGGATTCCCCTCGTCCCCAGGTTGGAAGCCAGTAGCCACCTGTTTCCACAGGTATAGCTGAGTTCTTAAAAGAGATTTAAGTCTGTCAAGCAAGGGTGTGTGGAAGGGATCCTTAGGTCTTAGAGTCGGGGTTAGGTCTCTTAGTGGAGGAGGGGCCCCATAGAGAATTTCATAGGGGGTGAGGTTACACAAAGAAACAAAGGGAGTATTTCTTGCATGAAACAGTGCATAAGGCAGGAGCATAGTCTAATCTTTTATGCCGGTCTCTAAGCTTAATTTCGTTAAGGTCTCTTTAATGGTTCTATTTATTTTTTTTATGTGTCCTGAGCTCTGGGGTCTATAAGCGCAATGTAAATTCCAATTAATCCCTAGGGACCTGGCTAACCCCTGATTTTCCTGGCCCATGAAGGCTGTTCAATTATCAGACCATGTTACATTAGGCAGGCCTTGTCTTTGATAAATATCTTTCAGGAACTTCTTGACCACAATTTGTGCCGGTTTTCTTTTATTTTTTTGGTGGGAAAGGCTTCAATCCATCCTGAAAATGTATCTACAAAGACTAGGAGATATTTAAGTCCATACCTTGCTGGCTTAATTTCAGAAACGTCCACTTCCCAGATTTGTCCTGGTCTGGTTCCTCATAGGTGCTTTCCTGCAGGAAGCTTGGAAGGGTAAGCATTAACCAATTGACAGAACTGACAGGCTTTTGTTAACCATTCAATTATTTCCTTTCACTGTGAGTGAGTTAGTCTAAAACTCTGTTCTTGATCCTACAGTAATGCCTGCAGTTTTTTTGAACCAAGTTGATTGAGTTGATGTACATTTTTAACATAGTGTAGGGCTTTCTGAAATTCCAGGCTGGGCTCACTGAAGTTGAGGAGTTCATTGTCAGTGTTCTTAGATGTTATCAAAAGCTTGCTGGTGCTCAAGGGTCCATTGGAATTGGGCATTCTCATTTAACAGCGGGTATAAAGGAGCAGCTAAGAACACAAACCCAGGTCCATAACCTGCTAAAGCCAGCAGTCCCAAGAAACTCTCTATGTTGTCTCCTGTTAAATGGGGGTGGTATCTGCACAACGGTTTGTTTCCTGGCCTCAGTGAGCCATCATTTACCGTGCCTAAGGGAATGCCCCAGGAAGATTACTTCTTGCTGGCAAATTTGGGCCTTTTTGTCCGAAGCTCTCTACCTGAGTTGAGCAAGCTCAGATAATAGTGCTTGGGTCTCAGACTCACAGTTTTCTTTGGTGTTGGCTGCCAGTAGCTGGACATCCACATATTGAAGCAGAATGACTTCGGGTTGCATAGTTCTAAAGTTGTTGAAATGTCTGTGAAGGGCTTCATCAAAGAGAGTGGGGGAGTTTTTGAACCCCTGTGGGAGTCTAGTCCAAGTTAGTTGAAAAGACGTTCTGGTTTCTGGGTCTACCTACTCGAAAGCAAACAGCAACTGACTATCTTTATGCAGAGGCAAGCAAAAGAAAGCATCTTTTAAGTACAGAACAGTATACCATTTACACTTGGCCACAGCAAAGAGGTTATTGGGGGTCCAGCATGCTGGGGCTCAGAGCTCATTTGAATAGAGTGTAGAGCCTGAGAACAGCTTTAACAGAGCTTACATACTTTTCTTGGAGAGGGCAGAAAGGGAAATTTATTGATGGGTCAGGGCGAGTGTGCGGTTTGCGTGCACCCGGGTGAGGGAGTATATTCTGCAGTTTGGCATTTGGGGACAGCACATTCTGGGAACAAAATTAGCAAACAGTTCTCAAAATTTCAACAGTGGTTTGTTAAGCATACAGAAAAACAGGAAGTGACAAGTGCCTATTTAATTAACCTTTCACCTAAGCAAAATGGAAAGTGAGCATGGATTACTAAAAACAACCATGTCCAGGTTGCCTAATGCTCTCAAATGTCAATCCTATTGGAGGCAACATATGTCTTTCTTCCTAAGATTATATATTTAACCTCAACCATGTTGAAAATGTCTAACCCTATTTCATTATACTTTGCCTGATTTCCTAATGTCTCTATTGATATCTGCTTTCCTACATATTTTCCCCAGTTCATCATTGTGACTGACTCTTCATATGTGCTCATATTTACGTTCACTATCTACCCAAAACCCTATTGCTAATGAAACTTTTGTCCAAATCCTATATTCACTCTTTTTTCTGAACCTACTGACTACCTTCCAAATCCTGCCGACTATTCCCTTTTGACTTAATGTTCTCTAGGACATTTAATCATCCAAGGTACAAGGTCCTCTGCCATTGCACATCGATTTATCTGAGATATCTGTGCAGAACATAATTCAAAGCTAAATATCTCACTAAAGGGCCCAATGCCCTTCTGGGCTTCAAATCGTACCTAGATTTCAGGTTTCATACTTATATTTCACCTATATATTCTTGTGAATATCGCAGGTTCCCAATACCATTATTCATCCCGCAGAATGTTTCCTAACCCAAATAGAATATGTTATCAACCCTAACCATACACTGCTCCCTCAATCTAACTTCACAAAAGAGCAGGGACAGAGTTGGTCTTACAATACACGAATGTAGGGGATCTTCCACCTGTTGAGAATCTCAAAGTTTGATGCAGAAATGATCCCTAGAGAAGATGTAGCAGCTATGAAGAACCTGAGAGAGCAAAAGTCATCTTCCATGGCAAACCACCTGTTCAGGATGAAGTGATGTGTCTGAATCAGCCTCTCTCCTACTGATATAAAGAAGATGGACCAAACCAACCCTGTGTGGAGAGCTTCTCCTGGGTGTCTATGGTTGATATACCATTCTAACTTCTGAAAGTGTCACAGGAAGTAGGGGCAGCCTCCATCTCAAGGGACCCTTGGAAAGAAGTGTTAGGACAAAGTGGTTGCCAAGGCAGTGACCTCATTCCCTTCCTGTTGGAATTGACCTACCTCACTTCTTTGGTGATGTAACTCTCTGAACTTGGGATCCAGGAAGCCAGGCACTCAGAGCCAGTCCCAGTCCCATTCCCAGTGGAGTTACTTGTTTGGATTTACC
Organism: Callospermophilus lateralis; assembly: GCF_048772815.1. Classification (NCBI taxonomy): domain Eukaryota; kingdom Metazoa; phylum Chordata; class Mammalia; order Rodentia; family Sciuridae; genus Callospermophilus; species Callospermophilus lateralis. Next base: position 358,116 of record NW_027516478.1, read on the forward strand.
AAGGAGAGAGTCTGTCTCTCTTGGTACCTAATGGTTTGAGGATGACAAAATGCAAGTAGAGCTCTGAAGATGGGCCTTTAATGAGAAAGCAGGTAGTGGTCAGCACAGGCTCCATACAACTTCACAGAGATGGACAAGGAGACCAGACCTGAGACAGGACAGGCCATTTTGGGGGAACATAGTATGGCCCACCAGTCAGAGGACACTCTGGATAGTCACAGACTTACTTGGGGGAAGGAGGTGACTTTTTGAGTGTGGGTGTGAGTTTGTGGTTTTGTCTCATGTTCTGAGAATAGGTAGGAAAGGCGGTTTGTTTGGTTTAGAGTGGACTGTTTCTAGAAAGTCCTTTGACAAGGCGAGTGTGTTTCTGTCTATGTATCCCACTGTGTCCTTGGTTGTACACATTAGAAAACAGAATGGATTAATGGATGTATCCTGTCTAGTAGAAAGCTTCCCAGCATTCATCCTGCCCATTTTAGGAAAGGACTGCTGGTTGCTTTTCGATGGGCAACACCTACTATCTTCCTAAGTTACTGTTTTCTTTCTGAATTCTGGCCACTCTCCAGAATAGGCTCATGGTTTTTTGTCCAAGATATGTACCACCTCCAAGCTCTGTGACATGGCCATGTACTGGATAGCTGAAGGGAATTGTAAGCATCTCAGAAAACTCAGATATCAGTGTGACCAAGAAAGTCTCAGTGGAGAAACCCTGCATTGGGATTTGCTGACTTATTGTTCTGTTACCCTGAAGTCAGGAAGGTCTTTGCCTCAGGCCACCCCTTTGTGAATTTTGAAGAAAACAGTTTTAAAATGGAAGTGAATGGGCATCACCTGTGGCTCTTTGCTTAACTGCTTTGGAAAAGTATGTGTCTGAATCAGCCTTGTGGCTCTGTTTGAGGCTGTGGCTTAGATTATCAGCGACTGATGAATCTAAAGAAAGATCCAATGTGTGCATTCAAAACCAAAATGGCAAAAAGATCAGTCATTGAGCATGAAGTCTCTCGCCTTCCTCTGTAAGTTTCCTGACCTCCACCAAGTGAGAATAGGGATCCTTTGGGTCAAATGAGTTCTTTGAAGCGCTGCAAAGTTACTGTGGTTTAATAATTACTCCAAATCACATAAGGAATCTATACCTGACAGTCAGTAGGCCTCAAATTGGAGAAGCAGTGCAGTATTAAAGGAAGAACTATGTGATCAATCCTGGTTCACAGGAAGGGTGTTCAGGCCATCCTGAGGTTAGGCAAATGAGGGGCAAGGGAGCTTATTTTGGACACTCTCTTGGGCTGCGCCATTCATGGAAACCTCTAGCCAAAGGGTATAATGAGTGTGTATATGTAAGAAGATGAGTGCCATGTGAGAGTGTTTTGGTTTTAATTGTGGTCATTTGTGTGGCGGTTGGAAGAGATGACTGGGTCCACCTGGTCTTGAACACTGGTGTGATTCTCCTGAGAGACTGAGTTCTGAAACTGACCTCAAAGAAGTAATTGCTTTGGAAAGAGATGTGTCTTAATCAGGCTCTTGGCCCTGTGTGAGGCTGTGGCTTAGATTATCAGCAACAGACGGATCAAAAAAATGATCCCATGTGTGCATCCAAAACCAATATAGCCAAAAGAGCAGTCATTGTGAATGAAGTCTCTCACCTTCCACTGTAAGGTTCTGAAAGAATAAAAGAAATTGAAATTGAAATGTAAAGAACCAGGTTTTGTAAAGTTTCCAAGCTGCACTCAGAACCTGAAATTCCTGTGGCAGTTAAGACAATTCCTGGAACTGCCCATTAGATGTGTGTTGAAATCTTCCCTGACCACCTAGTTACTTAACAACCCCTTCCCAGAAGCCGTGCATCTCACCACGTATTCATCTCAGGGCTTCAACCAATCAGTTTAAATGTATACCCCTTCTCAGGGTTGACCAATCACCCCCTGCCCCAACTTTTCCCGCCAATGAATGTGCTAATCATGTTTTAGAGTTGTTACTTGATTTTCCCGTAGTACATGATGATTTCCTAAAGGAGGCTATGATGTATGTAAAGTCCCTGAGCTCTCTAAAGAATGTATATAAATGCTGCTCAAGTTGTTCTCGGGGCTCTTTGTTTTTTGCTCCTCTGAAGGGAGCTCTGAGCCCTAGCATTCTGGACCCCCAATAAACCCTTTGCTGATGCATGAGAAAGCCTCTTTGTTGTCTTTTCCTTTGACGTTCGCAGCACCTTTTCATCTGGAGGCCCCAGGTGAGATATCCGGCAGCGGTGGACGGAAGACCTCAAGGGACTCCTCTCAGGGTAAGTAAGGCGCCTCTTTCTGGTTTCGGGTTTCAGGCTAGGGCGTGGCAAAGTGGCTGTTGGTGAAGAGCATTAGCTCTCTACTATGGGGTGACAGACGTGTCACAGAGCCAAGGTCACGTCCCTGAGGGACACTCCGGAGGACTAGGGAATTCAAGGAATAGTAGTTTCCTCAACTCGGTTATGTTTTGCTTCAGGATTCAATTTGCCAGCCCATCAGGTTTTGCCGGTAACTCAGTTTTGGTCATTGTTCTGAACTCATGTTGAGTTTACTGTCTGTCTTTATTGTCTAACCCATTGCCAGTTACTCAGTTCTAATCTTTGTGTTGGACTCATGTTAAACGTTTACTGTTTGTCTTTGTCTGTGTTGTGTTTGTGTCTTCACTGTCCCTGTTTGAGTAACTCCCATTATGGGACGAAGCACTTCCTCTTCTCTGTCCCTGACCCTTGATCATTGGACTGATGTCCACTCAAGGGCCCAGAATCTTTCTTTTTCAGTAAAACACTGTACCTGGCAGACTCTCTGTGCTTCAGAATGGCCCATCCTTGAATTCGGATGTCCCCAGAAGAATCCTTCCACTTTCCTCTTATCTGAAAATTCAGAGATATTGTCATTCAGCCGGGGCCACGTGGCCAACCAGATCAACAGCCATATACCCCTTCCCCCACATTCCTATCATTCAAACTTTCCGCTCCTCTCCCTCTTCCTTCCATTCTCCCTGAGTCACAAGACTGGACACTCCACCCCCTCCTTATCGTCTACTCTCCCTCCCCAACCCCCAACACAGTTCCTGATGATCCTCCCACCGCTGACTCAGCCTCTCCACTGCTAGAGGCAATTGGCCCGACCCAACCCTCCAGGGGACTTCCCCGCAGCAGCAGCAACCCCTCCTCTCCTGAAGGAAGCTGGGCAACCTAAAGGAACCCACCGGCGACGGATAATAGAAAACTCAGAAGCCCCTGTGATGCTCTCTCTCCATTCCTATGGGCCCATGAACCGACCCAACTGGGACTCCAACACCTTTGAAGGTGGGAAGCATCTGTCCACATATCTCCAGGCTCTAATAGCGGGTCTCTGAGTGGCCGCCAGAGAGCCGACCAATTTGGCCAATGTAAGAGAGATTATCCAAGGGCCTAATGAGTCTCCCTCTATGTTTCTGGAGAGAATTAAGGAAGCATATAGAAAATATACTCCTTTTGATCCTCAGGCAGATGACCAAAAGGCATTTGTTACAATGGCCTTTATTGAGCAGGCTGCCCAAGATATTAAGAGAAAGTTACAATGTCTAGATGGGTTACAAAATACGACCTTAAGAGATTTAGACAGAGAAGCTGAAATAGTATATTATAAGATATATATTATAAGTATATAGTATAAGTATATAAGTATATTATAAGAGAGAAACTGAGGAGGACACGGAACAGAGGAGAGAGAAGGAAAGGGAACAAAAGGAGGATGAAAGGAGCAAAAGGCAGACAAAAGCATTGGCTAAGGTTTTCTTCACAGCAGCAAATACGCCAGAAATTAAAAAGCAGGGAGTCAGAAAGCGATACTTGGGCCCACGCCAAAGGCTGTCCCTGGCCTCAGATCAATGTACCTACTGTAGAGAAAAAGAACAGTGAGTCAAAGAGTGCCCCAAAAAGAAGAAGCCACGGCAGCCCGCCATGCTGACTCTAGAAGAGGACTTGGAATGTCAGGGCTCAGATCCCCTCCCCAAGCTCAGGGTAACATTTGAAGTGGAGGGGACTCCAGTGAACTTTGAAGTGGATACAGGAGCAGTATACTCAGCCCTTAAGGCTTCACTGGGCCCCATATCAAATAAATGGTCCCTAGTTCAAGGGGCTAATGGCACTACATATCGGGCTTGGACAACTAAGAGGACTATGGAAGTAGGAAAATGAAAAGTCCACCACTCTTTCCTAGTAATCCAAGAATGCCCAGCCCCATTGATGCACAGGGATCTGCTTACCAAACTCGGGGATAGAGTAACTTTTAACCCTGATGGTCCCCAAGTGGATGTTCTAAAGCCTTCAGTAAAAACTCCCATAGTCAGAGAATTGACTATGTCTGTAGAAGATGAACATCAACACTTCGTGCCCCCTAGGACTGATCAAAGAGGCAAACTACAACAGAAATGGATAAAAGATTATCCTAATGCCTGGGCAGAAACTGCTGGGTTAGGTCTAGCCGTAAAACAACCTCCAATAGTAGTAGAATTAAAAGCCTCGGCCTCTCCAATCAGTGTTAAACAATATCCTCTAAGCAAAGAAGCTAAGGATGGGATAAGTCCCCATATTCAGAAATAATTGGCCATTGGGGTCCTAAGGCCCTGTCAATCAGCCTGGAATACCCCCCTGCTACCAGTAAGAAAGCCAGGAACTAGGGACTACAGTCCTGTTCAAGACCTAAGAGAGATCAAAAACAGAGTGCAGGACATTCACCCCACAGTACCCAATCCATATAATTTGCTTAGCACTCTGAATCTGGAGCGGGAATGGTACACTGTGCTGGACTTAAAAGATGCTTACCTCTGCTTGCCTCTACATAAGGACAGTCAGTTGCTGTTTGCTTTCGAGTGGATAGACCCAGAAACTGGAACATCTGGCCAACTAACCTAGACTAGACTCCCACAGGGGTTCAAACTCCCCCACACTCTCTTTGATGAAGCCCTCCACAGGGACATAAATGACTTCAGAACTGCACACCCCGAAGTCACCCTACTCCAATATGTGGATGATCTGCCTCTGGCAGCGGACACCAAGGAGAACTATAAGTCTGGGACCCAAGCACTATTATCCGAGCTTGCTTGGCTTGGATATAAGGCTTCTGCCAAAAGGCCCAAATTTGTCAGCAAGAAGTAATCTTCCTGGGTTATTCTCTTAGGAGTGGCAAATGATGGCTCACTGAGAACAGAAAACAAACCATTGTGCAGATACCACCCCCATCTAATAAGAGACAAGTCAGAGAGTTTCTTGGGACTGCTGCCTTTTGCAGGTGATGGATTCCTGGGTTCACCTCTCTGGCTGCCCCTTTATACCCGCTGATAAAGTGTAGTGCCCAATTCCAATGGACCCCTGAGCACCAACAAGCTTTTGATAATGTCAAAAAAAGTGCTGCTATCTGCTCCGGCCTTAGCACTCCCAGATATAGATAAACCCTTCACTCTCTACATCGAGAAAAAGAAAGGAATAGCACGGGGAGTGTTCACTTTGAATTTGGGACTTTGGAAAAGGTCGGTAGCATTCTTATCAAAAAAACTGGACCCAGTGGCTACTGGGTGGTCCCGTTGCTTAAGAGCTATAGCAGTGGCAGCGCTTCTAATAAAAGATGCTCATTAATGAACGTTGGGACAGAAGCTATCCATGATAGCCCCCCATGCCCTGGAGAGCATCATCTGTCAACCTCCAGAGAGGTGGCTATCAAACTCCAGAATAAACCACTACCAGAGCCTCTGGATTAGCAAAGACAGAATAACTCTTGGACCTTCTGCTCCACTTAACCTGGCTGCCAGAAGAATCATCAGGACCTGTCGCTCATGAGTGTCAACACATACTGTCAGAGGAAACCAGTATAGGACGAGACTTGAAAAATCCAGCCACTGCCTCACCCTGAAGTCGTATGGTTTAAGAAAGAGAGCAGCTTCCTCCAAGATGGTATGTGGCGGGCTGGAGCAGCAGTAGTTAGCAAAACTAATGTCATCTGATCCTCTGGTCTCCCAGAAGAGACATAAGTCCAAAAGGCAGAACTGATTGCCCTTACGAAAGCATTGGAACTAGCAACAGGCAAAAGGGCCACCATTACACTGATAGCCGCTATGCATTTGGCAATGCTAATGTGCACAGGGCTATTTACCAGCAAAGGGGGATATTAACCTCCACTGGGAAAAAAAATAAAGAACAAAGTTGAGATTCTCCACCTTCTCTCAGCAGGGCAGGGCACTAAGGAACTAGCTATAGTGCACTGTCCAGGGCACCAGAAGGGAAACGACCTCGTCGCAGTTAAAAACAGAAGGGCAGATGAGGAAGCTTAATTGGCAGCCCTAAACGGAGTGACTCTGTTAACTTTTTCCACACCAGGGGGATCAATATTCAGGAGACTTGGCCACACTGGAACATTCAGGCAACTTATCATGTGAGGAGACAGACACAGAACTCTGGGACCCTACAGAGCCAAGTTTAAAATTTCAAAAAGCCCACCTTTATATCAAAGACGTACACTAGCTCACCCACTTAAGCTCAAAGAAGTTATAGGCTCTCTTAAAAGACCGAAGAAAGGATTTATTAATGACTGACTCACAGAGGAAAGAAATAGCTTAGCAGGTGACTAGAGCTTGTCAAGTCTGCCAATTAGTTAATGCTTACCCATCCAAGCTTCCTGCAGGGAAGCGCTTACGAGGAACCAGACCAGGACAATTCTGGGAAGTGGACTTTTCCTGAAATTAAGCCAGAAATGTATGGACTTAAATATCCCCTAGTCTTTGTAGATACTCTTTCATGATTGGTTGAAGCCTTCCCCATGAAGAAAGAAACGGCTCAGACGGTGCTCAAAAAGATTCTAGAAGACATTTTTCCAAGGTTCGGCCTGCCTAAGGTAATAGGGTCCAATAATGGACCGGCATTCGTTGCCCAGGTAAGTCAGGGATTCACCAGGACCCTGAAGATTAATTGGAAGTTACATTGTGCTTATAGACCCCAGAGCTCAGGACAGGTAGAAAGGATGATTAGAACCATCAAAGAGACTTTAAAGAAATTAAGCCTGGAGACCGGCATAAAAAATTGGACTATGCTCCTACCTTAAGCACTGTTTCGTGCAAGAAGTACACCCTCTTCCTCTTTGTGTAAACTCACCACTTATGAAATTCTCTATGGTGCCCCTCCTCCAGTAAGGGACCTAACCCCAACTCTGAGACTTAATTATTCCTTTCACACCCCCTTGCTTGACAGACTTAAAGCCCATGAACAAACACAGCACCCAGCAATACCTGTGGAAACAGTTGGCCACTGCTTATCAGCCTGGAGACGAGGGAACCCCACATGGATATCAAGTGGGAGTCTTCGTCTATGTGAGACGGCATCAGGTATCATCCCTGGATCGCCGCTGGAAAGGACCATACCAGGTGCTGCTTATAACACCTACAGTGGTGAAAGTGGATGGAATCACTTCCTGGATCCGTGCCACCCATCTCAAGCCTGCGCCCTGTCCAGCATCCGGCTGGAAACTGGAACAGACTGGTAACCCTCTCAAGTTGCGTGTCCGTCGTGTGGGTAGGGCTATGGATTCTTCCCCTGACCACCAGCAGTCCTAATCCCCATCAGCCTGTTCAGCAACAATGGCAGCTATAAATCCTACTGGGCAAGTAGTGTGGTCTATTTCACATACAGCCCTCTTATGGACTTGGTGGCCATCTCTCTACCTGGACATTTGTCAGCTTGCCATAGGCCTCTCTGACTAGGATCTCCCTGACATAGAGGACTCCACACAGATCCCACTCAAACCCAAACCAGGGCAACATAGACCACCTTACCCCATGAATTATGGATATCATCTTCCCCAGCTCAGGTGTAAACTAGCCAGTCTTGATTTTTATGTGTGCCCAGCTGATTTCTGAAGTCGCAAACAGGCCCAAACCTGTGGAGGACCCAGTGACAAACCTGTGGAGGTCCTCCTGTGGAGGACCCAGTGACATTTATTTGACATTTATCTTGGGGTTGTGAACAAACGGGAGCTACATGGTTGAACCCAAACTCCCCAGACAGTATCATTCAGGTTGGAAAAAATGACACCTGGATTGATCCCAAGAAATGTGCCGCTAGCCAAGTTGTGTCAAAAACTCGCTGTGGAAAGAATAGTCTATGTTACCCCCTCAATATAACTTTCACTTCCAAAGGAAGGGGCTACCTCAGAACAACATGGTCTATGGAAAATACGTGGGAAATGCGATTCTATATTTATGGCCCTCGTTATGACGTTGGTCACTGGTTCACCATCCTGCTTAAAAAGGAGGAAAATCCCACAGCAATAGGGCCCAATCCCCTCAAGCCAGGAATTAAGCCTCCAAAACCTCCCATGCCTAGATCTACCAGAACCCCTCTACCATCTCATACTTCCCAGTTTCCATCTTTGCCTACTTCCCCAGTCCAGAGTACAGTTGACTCCTGCCCCTGGGAACTAATTAAAGGAACCTTAATTGTACTGAACTCCACACAGTCAGAACTCTTTGCATTTCAACCCATGTATTTGACAGCTTTGTAAATTATTGTGTAATGGTGCAGATACTCCCCATGGTTCTTTATTATGATGCAGAATCATTTTAAGGTCTACTAGGGGGGCAAACAACCTGATTTTGCTGTCATCCAGTGTCCGTTACTCTAGCTATCCTATTGAGGATAGGAGCTGCTGCAGGAGTGGGTACGGGAACAGCTGCTATCATCCATGGGTCACAACAAATGGCCTGATTAGAAACAGCAATAGATCAAGACTGGAAGACATTAGAGACCTCCATCACAGTGCTGTAGGAATCCTTAAACTCTCTCTCTGAAGTTGTTTTACAGAACAGGCGAGGATTAGACCTCCTCTTCATGAGGGAGCAGGGCCTCTGTGCTGCACTGAGAGAAGAATGTTGTTTTTATGCTGACCATACTGGAGTTGTAAGAGAATCCATGAGTAAATTGAGAAAATGCCTTGAAGAGCGCCAGAGAAAAAGGGAGATTCAACAAGGGTGGTTTGAGTCATGGTTTACCCAGTCCCCCTCGTTAACTACACTCCTATCAGGCTTAGCTTGACCCCTGATCATCCTTATGGTGTTGCTAACTGTGGGACCTTGTTTGCTTAACCGCTTAGTTTCCTTTCTCCAGGCTCAAATTGGGCAGGAAAAACTCATGGTAATCCGACAGAAATACGCTCCACTGGCAGAAATAGAGTGTGAGACCCCGCAATAATTATGATTCATTACTTTTAAGATTAAATGTAGTAAGAAAAAGGAGTGGGAAATGAAAGAATAAAAGAAATTAAAATTGAAACATAAGGAACCAGGTTTTGTAAAGTTTCCAAGCTGCACTCAGAACCTGAAATTCCTGTGGCAGTTAAGACAATTCCCGGAACTGCCAATTAGATGTGTGTTGAAATCTTCCCTGACCACCTAGTTACTAAACAACCCCTTCCCAGAAACCGTGCAGCTAATCACGTATACATCTCAGGGCTTCAACCAATCAGTTTAAACGTATACCCCTTCTCAGGGCTAACCAATCACCCCCTGTCCGACCTCTTCCTGCCAATGAATGTGCTAATCATGTTTTTGGGTTGTTATTTGATTTTCCCGTGGTATGTTGATTTGCTAAAGGAGGCTATGATGTATGCAAAGTCCCTGCCCTCTCTAAAGAATGTAAATAAACTCTGCTCAAGTTGTTCTTGGGGCTCTTTGTTCTTTGCTCCTCTGAAGTTAGCTCTGAGCCCCAGCATGCTGGACGCCCAATAAACCCTTTGCTGTGGCATGAGCCAGTCTCTTGATGGACTTTTCCTCCGACTTTTGACCGACCTTTTTACCTATGAAGGACCTGAGAGAGCAAAAGTCAAATCCATATCAACTTCCATGTCAAACAACCTGGTCAGAATGAAGGAATGTGTCTGAATCAGCCTCTCTCTTCTTAATGTAGATTAAATGGACCAAACCAGGCCTGTGTACAGAGCTGTTCCCCGATGCCTATGGTTGATATACCATTCTAACTTGTGAAAGTGTCACAGGAAGTAGGGGCAGCCTCCATCTCATGGGACCATTGGAAGCAACTGTTAGGACAAAGTGGTTTTCCATCGCAGTGACCTCATTCAGTTCCTGAAGGAAGTTACCTACAACACTTCCTTGGTGATGGAACTCTCTGAACTTGGTATCCAGGAAGCCATGCACCCAGAGCAAGTCTTAGTTTCAGTCCCAGTGGTCTCAATTGTTTGAATTTACCAAAGACAGAGTCAGTGTTTCTTGGTACCTACTTATGTGATGATGGCCAAATTTCAGGAGAGCTCTGAAGAGCGGCTTTTTCTGAGAAAGCAGGTAGTGGCTCAACCATGGCTCCTGACAACTTCAAAAAGTTTGCAAAGAAAACCAGATCTGAGATAGGACAGGCCATTTCGTGGGAACATAGTATGGCCCACCAGTCAGAGGACACTCAGGATAGTCACAGTCATACTTGGGAGAAGGAGGTGCCGTTGTGGGTGTCAGTGTGAAATTGTGGTTTTGCCTCATGTAGGTTTGGACTGGAAAGTTTCTAGAAAGTCGTTTGACAACAGGAGTGTTTCTATGTCTGTGTATCCCACTGTATCCGTGGTTGTAGACATTTGAAATGCGAATGCATCAATAGTTGTGTCCTGTCTAGTATAAAGCTCCCCAGCATTCTTCTCACCCAATTTAAGAATGGAGTGCGGCTTGCCTAATGGAAGGTGAACAGCTACTATCTTCCTAAGTTCCTCTTTTCTTCCTGAATACTGGCCACTCTCCAGAGTATCCTCATGGTTTTGTTTCCAAGATATGTACCACGTCCAAGCTCTGTTACATGGCCATGTACTGGATAGCTGAAGGGAATGGGAGCATCTCAGAAAACTCAGATATCAGTGTGACCAGTAAAGTCTCAGTGGAGAAACCCTGCTTTGGGCCATTTGCTTACTTATGTTTCTATTACACTGAATGTCAGGAAGGTCTTTGCCTCAGGCCAACCCTTTGTGAAGCCTGAAGAAAACAGTTTTCAAATGGAAATGAATGGGCATCACCTGTGGCTCTTTGCTTAATTGCTTTGGAAAGGGATGTGTCTGGAACAGCCACTTGGCCCGGTGTGGTGGCAGTGGCTTAGATTCTCAGCACCTGGTGGATCTAAAGAAAGTTTCCAAGTGTGCATCCAAAACCAAAATGGCCAAAAGAGCAGTCATTGTGGATGAAGTCTCTCACTTTCCTCTGTAAGCTTCCTGAGCTAAATCAAGTGACAATAGGGATCATTTGGGTCAAATCATTTCTTCAAATCCCTGCAGAGGCTAGCCGATAGGGGCTTGGGTTTTCTATGATACCAATTCACATAAAGAATCTATACCAGACAGTCATTAGTCCTCAAATTGGAGAAGCAGATCAGATATAGGGCAGGCCTATTTGATCACTCTTGGTTCACAGCAAGGGTGTCCAGGCCACCCTGACTTTAGGCAAATGAGGGACAAGGGTGCTTATTTTGAACAGTGTATTGGGCTGTGCCCTTCATGGAAACCTCCAGCCAGAGTTTATGATGAATGTCTATGTGGAAGAAGATGAGGAGCATGTGGGAGTGTTTTAGTTTTAATTGTGGTCATTTGTGTGGTGGTTGTAAGAGATGCCTGGGTCCACCTGGGCTTGAACTCTGGTGTGATTCTTCTTAGAGAATGCATTATGGAACTGACTTCAGAGAAGTATTGCCATGAATTGTGTTGGGATTTTAGGAGGCCACACATGAGAGTCGCCCTTGGACACTGAAATCTAAGCCCAGAGTGGCTTTCCACAGAGCACTGGGAATCTCAGCCAGGATATCACATGATTTTATTCTGAAAGACTTGGAAGCCATAGTTAAGAGTCAAAACACACATGGACCTTACATTGTAGACCTCAATGGGGCTGGCTTCATGTGACCTTTTGGCCAGTCTTTGGGAACCCTTGCCTGTGAGAGTTCTCTAGATTATTCATTGAAATGTGCTTCCTCTAAATTTAATGGTTCCTTAATGAATTGAAACCCACAGTTTCTCCAACTTCATCTTTGAAAATGGCTAAATAAATACCATGAAATTTTTGAACTTCCCATGGCCACCTGCCACTGGAGAACCTTTGGATGTACAGTTGCTGATCCTGAGTGTACCAGACAGTGCCTTGATTGACTGGGTTTTATGAAAATGGTGTAGAACAGAGATGCCAGTATGTTGGGGCCTGCTGAGTAGTGGGCTAAAAGCTGTTGTGTGCAGGTGTGTGATAAAACATCTGTGGTCGGGACATGTGATTCTGCCATTGACATCCAAATGACTTGTGGCTGACATGTTACAGACAGGAATCACTTATATGTCTGAAACCTCTCCATAAAAGGCATTTTGTTATATGGAGACGTTTCAGGGCAATGTTCAGAATCAGGTTGCTATGGTCAAAGGGTCAAGCTATGTGGGATAGAAGCCTGGTTGGTGCATTCTCCTGCATACCCAGACCCACCACACGTGACAGGACTCCCTCCAGCACTGTGTACCAGTTGAACTCATTGTATTTCATGAAGCAAATACCAAACTCCCAGTGCAGTAGAAAGAAACACCATGAAAATTGGAGGATGACCAAATGGCTTCACAATC